>NW_005370716.1:1379488-1396661 GCF_000412655.1 Myotis brandtii
ATTTAGTTATTTATTTTGAATTTTTTATTTTTTAACACAAATATATTTAAATACAAAATTATATATATCAGGGCTGGGGCAATGGTAAAGCAAGTGAGGTTCCTTTTGCTTCCTGGCTGTTAGGAAATCCAGTCAATGGAATCTGACCATTTTGTAGCCAATCCTTTAAGCTACAAAAGGGAATATTCTAGAAAAAATGGTGGTCATATTGTTGCAAAGGATACTGGGAAAAGGCAGCTCTTTGGGAGAGAAGAAAGACCTGCTTGTTCTAGGGAATCATTTGAGTCCAGTATTTCTGTAGCCAATTCTGTTAGCTACATTCACCAGTGGATGAAGGCAAGTTTTAGAAAAATGGTTTACACTGTTGCAAAGGTTACTGGGGAAAGGCAACAAGGCTGGGGAGCAAGAGTACCTAACTGTTTTAAGGAAGTAAGTTCCTGACTGCCAGCCAGGTTGGGTGGGAGGGGCAGATAATTGTTCCATGTATATACCTTCAGTTAATGCCCCCATTTTCCACCTTGGTCCTCAAGACCACCCCAGTGTCCCTGCAGCCTCCAAGTCCGGGGCCTTTCTGAGCACTGCCAGGTGGGGACCCCCCTCAGTTGCTCCTCATTTGCTTCTGAGCCACACTGAGGCTTGCTTCATTCCTTATTGATACTTTCTGGATTCTACAATATTGTTGAACTCTTTCATTCTCTGTTGGCTCTTCCATTATCTTCTTTCCTATGGGCTTATAGCATTTTACTGTCTTCATTGTCATTTTAATGGAGTCTTAAGGGGGAGCAATGTCAAGTATGAGAGGTATCATAGTGTAATGGTTAAGAGAACAACCTCTGGAACAAAATGTCTTGGGTTCAAATTACTGCTCTGCTACCTATCAGTTATGTGACCTGGGCAAGTTATTTGACCTCTCTGTGTCTCTGTTTTCCCAACTTTCAAAATGGGATGATAGTAATACCTGTTTTGAAGAGTCGTGATGAGGATTTAATGGCTTGATATCGGTAGGAGTTTAGAGGATGACATGGTCCTTGGCATGTGGTGTGTCTTGAACAAACATATTGTGAGATATTTCATCTTGCATGGGAAACCCAGAGCTGAGGTTGGAACCCAGGTGGGTCTGTCACATTCTGCTCCTCTAGCTCACACTAGCTCTTCAAGGCACAAGATACCTCTGGCCCCAGAGCTCTGGGCCAGAGACATCCACTCCAGTTATTAGGAAATGGGTAGAAATGAAAGACATGGGGATGTCTGGGCTCACCCAGAGAAAGAGAAAGAGGCTATGGTTTCCCAGTAGCCAGACTTTTATCCTGAGTTCTGATACCATGCGTCCTTGGGGAAGTGCAGTCACCTCTCTAGGAATCAGTTTCCTTGGCTCTAAAATCGAGGTTTTCTGTTCTCCTTCAGTGGTTCCTGAGACTCAGCTGTCTGCATGTGACAGTGCTGGCAGAGAGACCCCTATCACTGCTTTTCCTTCACTGAAGCCTAGATGACCAGGAGCTACTGGGGATCATGGTGTGGGTAGAGTGGTGGCAGGAAGCCAACTTGTGAGCCTCCAAGGCTCCCCTAATGGTCTGAAGCTTCAAGCCCCTGATTCTGGAGGATAAGACACCATGTGACTCCTGGGGGCGGGTGTACCTGGGCAAAGTGTGGGGCAGCCACATTTCTCAGCTGGGGCTATGAAGGTTCCTTTGACTGACCATTTCTTTACTTAGGGTTCTCATCTGCCGGTACGCAGAATGGTAAGAGAACAAGGCCATGAGGATGGTCATCCCCAGGAGTGTCCTGGCAACTTCCATGGCAAAAGATTCCATTATAAGCGGTAAGATGGATCCCAGAGACCCTACAAGAGGAAAGGAGGAGCTTCCTGGGCAGGGACCGGGGTGGGCCAGAGAGTCTGGCCAGCAGACTGGCCAGGAAGGGCTTGGGAGCAGCTGACCATGATTGTTGGAGACGTGTTGCTTCCTCACCACAGCCCATGAGCCTCCTGGCCCCTTGCCTATTTGAGTCCTCTGAGTGCTCTTCAGCTGGGCTGGGCTGGGTCCCAGCCCTCAGGCCTTAGGACATGCTTACCAAGGAAGGGGAGGACTAGAGGCTGACAGAGTCACTGTCCAGAGAAGCCCCTGATCTTATTCACTTGCCCTCATGGCTTTCCTGTGCTTCCTGCCAGGCCTGGCCTGGGACAACCAGCACCTCTGAGTCGCTGTCTTTTCTTATTTCCCAGCAACTCAGAGGCAGATATAATTGCAGAGATTGGCTTGGAAGAGACACATGAACTGGAGATAGAAGCCATAAGAAAACAGGTGACTGTCTGCTGTGCTGGGGACTCACTTGGTGGGTGGAGGCAGAATCTTGGTGCTTTGGGGGTAGGTGGGCCTCAACAGCAATAAATCGTCCCCCTTGAGGTTGCATAGCCATTCCAGTCATCTCACCCTCTAGCAGCCGAATTGAGGTCAGGCTCTCCTCCCCTACTCTCAATGCCCATGGCACCCAAGTCCCATCTTGTTGTCAGCCTTAGGTCAGCTTTAACACGAAGAGAAAAAGATGACAAAGAGGGAACATAAGAAGATGTTGGCATCTATTCAGAGAGAATGGCTAAGAGGTCTGAGATAGGGGTCTTGGGTGGGCAGAGACTGCAGAAGCCTTGGACACGGATGTGGGTGTGGAGGGTTATCAACCTAGTGGCCCTCTCTGGCTCCTGAGTGTTACCCCATCTTGGAGCCCTCACTCCAGTGCTGCTGCTTCATCCACACCAGCCCTCCTCAGGATTAAAATGCCCTTCCTTGCTCACCCTGCACAGCTGGGAAGGACTGGCTTTATCAAGACAACTGATGCATTCAGAGGAGGGTGCAAAGTGGCAGGACCTGCAAACTTAGGCAGCCTATCCCACTCCAGGCCCCTGGTATCAGCCGCTTCTTACCAGAGGTAGCCCCTGCTCCAAAAGGCAGCAAAGTCCCTTCCTGTTCGAACTTCATACTTTTTTCCAATTGGTGGGCCATGGGCTTCCCTAGAACAGCTTTGCTTACCAGCCTGCTGTTGGTCTCTCTGCAGCAGCGTGTGAACAATGAGCGTCTGAGAACCCTGGAGGACCAGGAAATTGCCAGAACCCAGAGGGAAGTTATGCTCTTTAGCATGCTGCTGTCGGTCTGCATAGTCAACCTGTGGCTGTGGATTCGCCAGTGATGCTTCACCAGCCATCCTACCAACAGAGCTTCCTCCTCCTTCCCTTTATTCCTTTCTTTCCCTGGGCCACCCTTGCCCTTCCTCCTTCTGTTTCCCTTTAGCTGCTGGGAGGTGCAGGAAGATCCAAAAGGGCTGAGATGCAGCCCTTTGGAGGGTCAAGAGGGGAGCATATGATCCTCACAGTAACACCAGTGGCAGGTGCTTCCTGCCTGTCCATCAGGACTCCACAGTGACCATCTTGTCCCTTTTGTTCCATCCTATGTGGCAGGGGCTTGGCTATGTTCTCCTGTTTCCTTCCACGTTGTGCACAGGGTTCTGCACAGAGAAAATGCTCAATAAAAGTTCAGTGATGGCAAACTCTAGTGGCTGAGTTTCTTGAATCCAGGACTCATGTGAGGCTCTGCTTCTCCCTCCTTCCCCCCCTGCCACTGTTCCCAGCCTTGCAGGGGCCTTCTTAGGGGCACAGCTTGCAGGTCCTTCCTGTTGGGCTCAGGCCAGCAAGTGCCTGTGGGAAGTGCTTGTGCAGCAGCTTGTCCGGGCCAGGTGTTACAGAGACTCAATCAGAGGAAATCTCCCGGAAGTGGCCAGAAAACTTTTCACTTCCCCAGGAGGAAACTGAGTCTTAGAGAGGGGGAACATGGCCCCGGGATTGTCCAGCAAGACCAGGACAGGGCTGGGTGTGAAACCTGTTCTCTTGAGTCCCTCCTACAGACTTGCTGGGATGAGGCCCCAACTCATCTCGGGAGGGAGGCCACAGGGAGGGGCTTTGAATTTTATTCATCCATGTCCACAACCCTGTGAAGCTCATCTCAGACAGGGTGGATTGTTGGGTAGGGCAGTGGGACTAAGCCTGAGCAGACGAGAGTGTCACTGCTTGGGGCCCAACCACAGGGCAGGTGTGCTGGGTTGCAGGCCTTTGGAAGAACTGCTATTCCTTTCCCTGGGGGACTGCTGTGCTGGGGACAAAGAGATAAATGCATGTCTCTTGGGGGACAGGGACCCAGAACATTCTCATTGGCTTTAGTGACTAACCAGACTATCCCCAAACCCCAAACTTATCATGAGTTCTCCATTATAAAGAAGAGAGAGTGTGTTAGACATGAGATGTAAAATAAACATGACTGCATGCATGTGTGTGTGGGGGGGGTGAGAAAGAGAGGGGGGAGAGGGAGAGAGAGAGAGAGAGAGAGAGAGAGAGAGAGAGAGAATAGAGAGGAGAGAGGAGAGGGAGGAGTGGGAGGAAGAGTGAGGGAAGTGAGGTGAAGGGAGAGGGAGATACTTGAGTCTTCAAGCCTACTCTGCCCCTGCCACACCCCTCTCTGGTTCTCCTTGACCCCCATAAAATAAGGGAATTTCTCCACTCCTGACTATCTTGGAATTACCATACTTCTAAGAACCAGGAGGCCTGAGTAGAACCTGGAGCCTCCCTGCCACCTACTAATGGGTCCTGGAGTACCTGGAGTCACCAGCGAGTTAGGAGGAAGACTGGGTTCCTCCTAGCAGGTCATGCCTCCACTCCCCACAGCCTCAGGACAGACCCAAGGTCTGGGGACTAATTAAAAGGAGCAGCCCACTGTTCAGGTTCAGTGAGGGGTAGCATGCATAGCTTCTTGCCACCAGTCCAACCCGCCCCGCCCCCCTGCCTTTGATGACATGGAAGGTAAGCCAAGCAGAGTGGAGTTGAGTGGAGCTAAGGGTGCCAGGAGGCCTGCCCTCCAGTGCTCCTCCTCAAGCTGCCCCATTCTTCCGTTTCAGCCGGGCCACGCAGGAAAGCTAAGAGGAAGAGAAGGCTATTGCGGGGCGGGGCAGTGCCTGCCTTTGGGACATGGGCATGTGTTTTTGTGAACAGACATGAACATGTTTGCAGAAAAAGTCTGGCTGAAAATATGTTGTGAAACAAAGACTCACCCTTGGGAGCAATTTAGCTGAAATGCAAACAGCGTGCTGGCCCCTTGGAGAAAGGCCTCCTGGGCTGGGGGAGCTAAGGTGGAGCCCTTGCCTGAGCCCTGGCTATTCCTCTACCCAGCATGACGTGCGACTGTCTGTTCCTAGTCCTGCCTGTCTGCTCCATCTCCAGGGTCTTCCAGAGGGAAACCGTACCCAGAGCTACTGCCTGCTGGCCTCCACTACAGCCTGGGATATAGGCAGTAGACCCCTCTGCAGGGTTCTGTGAAGGACCCTATTGTGAGGGCTGACTCTCTGGATATGATCTGTCTGGACTGTCTGCCTCCTTGATGCTATTTTTCTGCCAAGCTGCCTTGGCCTTGCCCAAGTTATCCAACCCTTCCCAACAAGCCTCGAACTTTCCCATGACATGTAGAGGGGGAGGCGGGGACTCATTTATAATTGTGGGTATGGGAGGGTTTTTTTTTCTGCAGCACGTTGTTTATTGCTCCTCTGTGAAAATTCCCATGGGTTGCCCAGGCTTGGTGTTAGAGGAGTATATAGCCAGTCCCCCAATTGGATCAGGAGCTGTTTGAAGGTAGGGGCTAGCTTCCATTGCCTTCCACATCCATGGCACCCAGGAGAAGCAAATGGATGGCCAGAATGCCTCCAACCAGGGTCCTCAGAGAGCAATTCTGGCCTGATTACCTCCCAAAGGGAGGGCTGGCTTTGCCTTGGTCATGCAAGTCTGGCCTTTAGGGCATGCCCTCTGCGGAAAAGCCTTCTGCATAAAAATCAGTCAATTCTGACCACTACTTCCTCTGGTGTATGTACTCTGTGCCAGCATGTTGCATTTAAGTAATATTGGATTACACAAATCCTACTTGACAATGCCCTCTTGAAAAATGCAGACATTACAGGTGTACCTAACAAAGCCCCTTGCGCCCCAATGTCAAGCCACCCCAGAACTAACTCCTGTGTTTGGCTTGGTGTGCATCCTTGCAAACTCTTGCTGCCACATGCAGATATGTGCACCTGTATGTGCCCTGGGCTTTGTGCACAGTGTCTTACATAAGCTGCCTCACACAGTCCTCTGAGAGAGGGTATAGCCCCCCAAGCCGTGTGTGCAGGTGTGAAAAACCGTAAGCCTGTGGTTGTGCTATCCTGCTGGGCAGGCCCCAGCAGAAGCTGAAACTCAATATTCCAGCTTTTCTGTCTCAGGTTGGCTTCCCAGCAGCTGGGGGAGGCAGGCAGAATAAGGTGGGCATGTGGGTGGGGGAGAAGATGGGGGCTGTATTGTACCTGGGAGCAGTCTAAGATCCTGGCTTCTTCAAAAGGAGCAAATGACTCACCATCCAAGGGCTCTTGCCTACTTTCCTTTCCCCAGCGCCAGCCCCTCTTGCAGGCCAAGTTCAGGGAGCCCTGGAGGGGAAGAAATGTACTTTCCCTCAGCCCTGCCCCACACCAGGTACTTCTTCTCTCTCAGGTTTCTCACTGGCTTGCCCTATGGCTAGGTAGGCTGGCCAAGACTGTTACTAAGGCTGGAAGGCAGGTGCGTGAGGGTAGTGAGCTGGTGGCTTTGAGTCCCCAGACGCAAAGCCCTGAGTGATGCATGCTCTATGTAAGAGAGGGCTCCTCAGGGAGTGTGGGAGGGGCTGGCTTCTGGGTCTGGGCAGACAAGCAGCTTCTACAGCTGGGCAGCCCAGCAGCCAGCCCTCATCTGCTGACAGCCTGGAGTGTGCAGGGCCCACAGTGAGAGGGCCAGCCATTCAGCCAGCAGGCAGGACAGCTTCTCTGGCGGGCAGGTGCCACCCTGGGCCAGGGCCTTCAGCTTGCCTCAGCTGTGGACATGAGCACCTCTGGGTTACAGCCAGCCTCCCGTGCTGGCATTGGGCAAGGTGGGGCGGCTCTCTGACTGGGAGGCTGCCAGTTTCGTGGGAGTTCAAAGAACCTACTGGCTTAGGGACAGGAGTGCCAGGTGGTCTCTGCTGGCTTCAGGTGCTAATGAGTCCCCAGGGGCTCATCTCTGACTGTAGGCTTCACAGACAGACCAACGGATGCTGACTCTGGCCAGGGACATCCTGCTTCTGAAGCCGTCTGATTGGTGAGGAAAGGGGCTGGCATTGGGCTGAGACAGCAACTGACCAAGGCTGACACCTTCCTGTGGCCACAGGCCAATGGCTTCCATGGGGTGGGGGCTGAAGCTCATAAAAATGTGCAGATCTTGGAGTCAGGCTTGACATGGGTCCTTGTGTGTCTGATCTTCCTAGGTTGCTGAGGGAAGGTAGGTGTGTGGAGAACCTTTGTTGTTTGTCAAAGCAGCCAAATGAAATGCTGGGGCCTCTAGGAGTATGAAGGCACTGGGTGTTACCCTAGGCTAATCCCAAGGCATCTGAGCCTTTGTATTCCCATAGGAGGGTGCCAGGGAGGGTGACTGGAGAAGGCTTGGAGCAGAGGGGCTGCTTGGCCAGGCAAGGTTTGGTGGGAGAGAGGGAAGAGCCTGTGGGCCTCAACACTTGTGCCAGACTCCATTGCCTACCTGCTCAGGGCACTTCCAGGCATCCCAGCCTCAGAGCATGGGGAGTGTGCCACTTGGAGTTCCATAGCTCTCTGCATATGAGGAGTAATGGAGGTATGGGTGGAGGGTTATGTGTGCTTCTCCTAGAAAGCCTGCTTGGATTGTGGTCTTTGTTTTTAGCCCTTTGAGCTGCACCCTAAAGACTCTTGAGGAAAAGCACCCACTATGTATCTCTTATGCTTCAGGAGCCTTCCCCCTCTGCCATTTGGGCAAATGCATCTGCAGCTTCTGACACCTGAAGATTCTAGCACCAGGCAGCAAGGCTGGGATAGGGCTAGGCTCCCCATTCTGGCTATGCAGCTGAGCTTGCCCTTCATTTCCACTTGAGCCAAGACCAGCAAGTGTCAACTCCACCCATGTCAGACAGAGGCTATTAGAGGCAGTCGGTGCTGGGATAGCCTGTTTTCTGAAACTCCTACCAGTGTCTGGGTCCTACTGTTGAAAGAGCATGGGTAAAGGCCTTAGCGCCACTTGTCAAATGGAGGCTTCAGGGTGGTGGCTGCCTTCTACAGAGGGAGAGACACTTAGTGCTTGTATTGGGCACATGTACTTCAGGTCGAGCCCCAAATGTAGCTGACAGAATGTGTACCTGATTGGCCCTCAGGTGCTCTGGTGGCCTCAGAACTGCCAGGACCAACCCTGGCCACACCACATCAGGCTCCAACATGATGTGGTCCTACAGGAGATGAGACTGCCAAGATGAGTCTAGGGAGATCTAGAAGGGGTTGAATGCCCAAGTGCAGAGTTTGGAATTTATCATGTAGATGACACCTCCATTCATTCAACAAGTACCTGACACTATCCTTAGTCTTGGGATTCAGCAGGGAACAAGTCACACCTGGTTCCTGCGCTTATGAATGTTATCATAATGTGGGGGACAGACAATAAGCAAGTAAATAAGTGTCAGGACATGACAAATCTGTGATACAAATAAAGTGGGGGAAAGTGGACAAGAAACAAGGTGTGGATTTGGGAAAATGCAGAGCAAGTTTAGAGAATATATTCATTCATTCATTCATTCATTCATTCATTCATTTACTTTCCAAATATGTACTGCTTGACAGTGGGGTAGGCTCTGTGGATTAATGACTAAAGAAAACAGACAAGTCCCTGCCTTGAGAAAGTTTATTTCTAGGATGAGGGCATCCGTCCATTGGTATTCAAAGCAGGAGTAGACAGACAGATCCAGGTGTGGACTTACTGAACTCACCCTGGTGGTGTGGAAGGTAGAGAAGAGGAAGGGCTGGGGATCTAAGGCTAAGAGACAGTGAGAACACTGCGACAAGGGTTGAGGCCAGGACTAGGGCAGCAGTCAGGATGGACAAGGAAGAAGGTACTGGAGAGAGATTTCAGCAGAAGAGCCAACAGGATTTGAGACTTGGGTGGGGGTATCAATGATGACTCCTGTTTCGGGATTGAGCACATGGGGTGAGATGTATTTTTCTCAAGATAAGGCATTGGGAAGATAGAGGCTGGGGCTGGGGTGAGACTCGTGTCAGTTTGGGATATTTTGAGTACCAGTGACTGCCCCCAGGAAATAGAGATAGCCCCTGGGCACCTGAGAATGTGGAGCACAGGAGGAGTTTCTCAGTTAAGACAGCATAGTCTGGGATCTGGCCTGTACCTCTAGGTCCTAGAGTCTAGGACAGGGGTCCTCAAACTACGGCCCGCGGGCCACATGCAAATACAAATATTGTATTTGTTCGCGTTTTGGTTTTTTACTTCAAAATAAGATATGTGCAGTGTGCATAGGAATTTGTTCATAGTTTTTTTTTTAAACTATAGTCTGGCCCTCCAACGGTCTGAGGGACAGTGAACTGGCCCCCTGTTTAAAAAGTTTGAGGACCCCTGGTCTAGGAGGAGCCTCCCCTAGGGTATGAACTGAACATGGCTGATGCCAGATATACTGCTTTGGCTTCATCTTTGTAAAGAAATGAAGCCTTCCTTGGCAAAAGTGGCCCAGTCATGGCAAGTTTCTGATGTAATGACATCCACACTAGAGGCTCCAGCCCTTTGTCAAAGTAGTGACCAACCATGCTGGCCTGCCAGGCTTCTTGCGCAAAACCTTGTCTTCTCTGTATCCCACTAGAGATTTTATTTACTCAACAAATAGTTCTCAAGCATCTATTTCATGAAGGTGCTAGGCTGGAGCCTGGTCTCAGGGTGGCTGATTATAGCCAAAGGTGAATCAGCATCAAGGACCCACTGCCTGCCTAATGAGTGCCAAGCACTCTATCTCCAGATTGGGGCTGCCTACCCCCAGCCCCTGAAACTCTCCTTGTCCATGGTTGGGCCCCCTCCAACTATCTCCCTAGGCCTCTGGCACAGGGTGTCATTGTAGCTTCAGCTTCACACTGAAAAGTCAGCCCCAAGAGCCTGCTGAGCCTGGTCAAGTTCTGACCTAACTCTCTTTTTGCTGCCCAGGACTTTTTCCACTACAATGACCAGAATAGAATATCTGGAGAACTAGTTTCTGGGAGACTTGGAGCCTGCCTCATTAGGCTGATAGTTATGGGAGAGTTCCTTTCCCAATCATAGTGGAAAACTTTGATATTAACTTGAATCTGAGATCAGAATGGCCTAGAGCCGTAGTCGGCAAACCGCGGGTCGCGAGCCACATGCGGCTCTTTGGCCCCTTGAGTGTGGCTCTTCCTAAGACTTAGGAGTACCCTAATTAAGTTAATAACAATGTACCTACCTATATAGTTTAAGTTTAAAAAATCTGGCTCTCAAAAGAAATTTTAATCGTTGTACTGTTGATATTTGGCTCTGTTGACTAATGAGTTTGCCGACCACTGGAGAGTATAAAAGAAGCTGGACCACCTGGCCACCTGGAGGGTTTCATGTTCCTTCTGGGAAGGACCACTGGAGCTAGTCTCTCCTACTAGTAGCTCTGTCTTCTGAGGGTCCTCAGAACTGCACTAAGGTCTAACCTTTATGTATTCTTCCCCCACTCCCTTTCTCCCCTTTTCCCACCCTCCCTCCCTTCCTTCATTCTTCCTTCCACCAATATGTATGGAGTGCTTTCCAGGAGCCAGCCCCAGTGTTATGTGAGGATGCAGTATATATCAATGCAGACACTCATGCTTGCCCTCAGACGATGCACACTCTAGTACAGGAGGATGCTGGCAAGAAGGGTGGCATAGTTTGGACTGAGGTTTTGCCCAAGGACCCTGAGAAATTTTGGAGGGAACTGTGCACAGGCAGAATGAATGTGGACATGCTCTTTAGGGAGAAGTGTGAGTGCCAAGCTACCCTGAAGGCCAGAAGTCAAAGGCTTGAAGCCTCAGTTTCCCACAAATGTCTGTTTAAGGGTCAATGGTGATGGATTCAGCGTAACTGGGGGAAGGTGAGTTGTTCCTGTCCAATGGTAGCTGAAGTATAATGTCCAGTTGGAAGTTGTAAGGAAAGCCTGAAGCTCAGAAGACAGGCGCTGCTGTCATCCTCATCTTTGTTACTGGACATTGGATGCCATCCTTACTTTTATGACTGTACATAATGTGTTTTATTTCTCTGGCTACTTTCAAGATTTTCCTGTTATCAATGAATTTGTGCAATTTGATTATAATATACCTTGGTATAGTTTTCTTCATATTTCCTGTGCTTGGGTATCACTAACCTTCTTATATCTGTGGGTTTATCCTATATAATAAAAGCCTAATATGCTAAGTGTCTGGTCGTCCAGTCGACTGTTCAACCAATCAAAGCGTAATATGCTAATGATATGCTAAGGCCGCTCAACTGCTCGCTATGATGTGCACTGACCACCAGGAGGCAGATGCTCAGTGCAGAAGCTGCCCTCGCTGGTTAGTGCACTCCCACAGGGGGAGCGCCACTCAGCCAGAAGCCGGGCTCACAGCTGGTGGGCATAGTGGCAGTGGCAGGAGCCTCTCCCGCTTCCATGGCAGCACTAAGGATGTCTGACTGCCAGACTGTGAGAGGGCACAGGCCAGACTGAGGGACTCCCCCCCCAAGTGCATGAATTCCGTGCACTGGGCCTCTAGTAGTTTTATAAAACTTGGACAAATTTTAGTCATTATTTCTTTTATTCTTTTTTTTAAAATCCTCACCCAAGGATATGTTTATTGATTTTAGAGAGAGAAGGGAGAGAGAGAAACATCAATGTGAGAGAGAAACATCCATCAGTTTCTCCTGTATGTACCCAGATCAACCTGGGATCAAACCTGCAACCTTGGTATATGCCATGACTGGGAATTAAACCCACAAACTTTTTGGTGTATGAGAAGACACTCCAACCAACTGAGCCACTGGGCCGGGGCATTGAATGCTATTTCTTCAAATATATTTTTCTGCCCCTCCCTCCTTTGGAATTTCAACTACACTTATATTAAACCACTTGAAGTTGTGCCACAATTTGCTGACGTTTGCTCTTTCTTTTTCTGATTTGATTTTCTCTCTGTGCTTCATTTTGGGTAGTTTTATTGTGTTGTTTTATTTGTTTTAATATATATTATTTATTGATTTCATAGAGGAAGGGAGAGGGAGAGAGAGAGAGAAACATCAATGAGAGAGTATCATTGATCAACTGCCTCCTGCATGCCACCTGGGGATCGAGATTGCAACCCGAGCATGTGCCCTTGACCGGAATTGAACCCGGACCTTCCAGTCTGCAGTCCAATGCTCTATTCACTGAGCCAAACCAGCTAGGGCTTATTGTATTGTTTTAAAGTTCATTAATCTCCTCTTCTACAATATCCAATTTGTAATGAATCCCATCTAATGTATTTTTCATCTTAAAATATGTAGTTTTCATCTTTAGAAAATTGATTTGGGTCTTTTTATATATCCTATAATCTTTTCTAATATTCTATAATTTTGCTTAACTTTTTGAGTATATAGAATGCAGTTATATTAAATGTTTTAATACCCTTGTCTGGCAATTTTATATTTGTCTCAGTTCTGGGTTTATTTTGATTGATAGATTGTTTCCTCTTTATTATGGACAAACTATGTATATACCTGCAATTTCTAGATCAAATAATAGGAATGTAAGTTTTTGAGTGGATGCCACACACTGAGTTTTCCCTTGTTGGATTCTGGATTTTTTTTTTATTTCTAAAATCATTTTTTAAAAAATAAAAATAAATAATGATTTTTTTAAAAGCCAAAAATAAACACAGCCCTGGCTGGTGTGGCTCAGCTGATTGGAGTGTCGTCCTGTACACCAAAAGGTGGCAGATTTGATTAGCTATAAAGGCACATACCCAGGTTTCGGGTTCAATCCAGGTCAAGGTGCATACAGAAGGCAACCAGTCAATCTTTTCAACCTCAAGACACTTCTGGATTCACTCCCTAATACCCTGTGAATCATTAGGTTTTCCAGTCTAGTTGGTAGCATCAGAGGCTATTTCAAGCCTTGGATTAGGGATAGGGACTATACGCTCTAGTTTGGGGAGGGGAGGTCTGGTTCTTTCTTCAGGCATGGCTAGCTTCCTCATAGAGTGTGCTGAATACTTGAGAGGATTCTCTGCAGCTCTCCAGAATTCTCTGTCTCTGCAGCTCTCTTTTCCAGTACTCTGTTTTGCAAACTCTAGCTGCCTTGGTGTCCTTGGGTTCTCTTCTCTGTCTTCTCAACCTATTGAATCTGTCAGGCTCCACCTGAGTTTCCTCTCTCTGTGCCATGCCCTGGAAACTCTCATCCTATATAATAAAAGCCTAATATGCAAATTGACCAAATGAAGGAACAACTGGTGGAATGACCGGTTGCTATGACGCACCCTGACCACCAGGGAGTAGATGCTCAATGCAGGAGCTACCCCCAGCCCATAGGACCCTGGCCAGCCAAGGCGGGTGCCAGCAGGGCCCTCCTGATTGCCTCACCTGTCACCCTGCCGGTCACCCACAGATTGGCCCTGATCACCAGCCAGGCCTAAGAACCCTACCCATGCACAAATTTTGTGCACTGGGCCTCTAGTGAGAGAATAATCTGGAACAATTGTAGAGTTCACCTCATTTGCTTCCTGTTTCTTAAGGATCACTGCTCATTGTTGCCTACTGTCTAATGTCTTGAAAATTGCTGTTTCATATATTTTGTCTAAGTTTGGCTATTTTATTCTGGAGAGCATATCTGGTTCCTGTTATTCTGTCTTGTCCAAATGCAGAAGTGTTGTATATTCCTTTAAAATCAGCTAATTGATGTAGTAGAGGCCTAAGCTGAGTAATAGACTATATGAAAAACTTATTTATTGAGCATATATCATGTGCCAGGCAATGAGAAAAGGTGGTATTTTGAACTAAGGTATTAATGGTAGAGATAGTGAAAAGTGATTGGATACAGTGATTGAAGGTGAAGTTCACATAATTTGCATAGGTAGAGAGTGAGGATATGAAAGAAAGAGAAGAGTCAAGGATGGCTTTGAGGTTTTTGATTCAAATAAATGGGAGAATGACATTGCCTTTGTTAAGATGCAAGTGAGTATGGGAGGATAAGGTTTGGAAGGGAAGATTAAGAGCTCAATTTTAGACATATTCAACCTGAGATACCTATTCAGCATCCTAGTGGTAATGTCAGGAAGGCAAACAAGTTCAGGGGAGAGACTGAGCTAGTGTTATAAATTTGCAAGTCATCAGCATACAAGACTGGATGAGGAAATGAAGACATAAAAGATAAGGATTCCATCCAAAGACTGAGTTTAAGACACTCCAAACTTTACAGTTTGGAAAGAGCAGGGGGCTTCTTCAGAGGACACTATGGAGAAGTGGCCAATGAGACAGGAGGAAAACCAGGAGAGGGAACCCATTATTTCAAGAAGGAGAAAGTGGATAAACTGTCAAATGCTACTGAAAAAACAAGTGACTCTGAGGATGAATTGTGTTCCTGGCTGTTTTCTCTTTTATTCTGGGAGCAACACTGGGGTCAGAGACTGCCAGATTCATCTCCCTAACCTCAGCATTTAGCACTGACTTGGTGCACAACAGATGCCTTGGGAATATGTATGGACTGCTTGAGTGAAAAAAAGAGCATTGGGCAACAGTGAACTTTCAAAAGAGTTGCAAACTGGAAGTTAGTAGCTCTTCTATTCTTGGGTATATGACTAACGTATCCCTTTTGTTCCTGGCCTTACCATCTCTAAAGGAATTGTCTTCAGAATGCTCTCAACTAGGGTCCAAGACACTTCTTGGATTAGTCTGGATTGTCTATAAAAGTCTTGGACTGGATGTTAAATTTGTAGATGAGGATTAAAGACGCCCACAAGCATACCATGATTGATGTTGGGCTATTTACAGAAGCACTCTGACTTACTGTTGGTTTAAAAGTCTCCCTTCTTGAGGATTCCACTTTCCATCTAGGACCTCTGCCCACCTCTCTTCTCTTTGTGAACTACATGGTCTGATGTCTTCCTCGCCCATTCTAGTCTTATCCTCACACTTGTTTGGTTTCCCCTATGCAACCCCACAGAAGCTATTATAAACCTTCTGGCTTCCTCCAAAGTCTGCATCTATTGCTGCCTGATGCCTCTCCCATTTAACTGAGAATGTTGAGGTTTTATATGAGTGAGCCTCTTCAACTGTCTCTCACTGCACTCCACCCCTATCTAAAATCTTCGTCTATCACTTTCCCCCCTCTTAGCCTGTTCTTCAGTGGCCCTTTCCCCTGTGTGCTTGATAAGTCTCCTCTCCCCAACTCTCATACACAAACCCACCCATTATATCCATCTTTCATGAGCTCCAGTCTTAACTGGAATTGGTCAAAAGCACAAATATGTTCATTTTCCATTGAATCCCTCCTCAAAACCTTTACACTTGCCTTGTTATCTCCTTTCCATAAAAAGGATAAAAACAATAGAAACACAGAGAACTTTTTGCAACCTCATGTGCTCCAGTTCCCACCTTATCTTTGCCTTTTCTCACTCATTCAGCATTCTGGAAAGAGTCAGATACATTCTCTATCTCTTCTTCCTCACCTCCTACTACTTATTCTGAAACCCTGAAAAATATGTCTTCTTTTCCCACCACTCCTAAGGCTGCTCTGGATAAGGGCACCAGTGAGGCCTCTGTTGGTGGATGTAGGACCCCCTCAGATTTCATCTCTATAGGCAGCCTTGCTCTTCCTGACATGGGGGTGGGGTGCTGGCCCTGTAGATTCCTCTTTCTGAGACTCTCTCTTCCCTGAGCCCTGTCCTCCTCAGTCTCCTTCACTTGTTCAGTTCTTCAAGCCATCTGTCATCTTTGCAGCTCCTCAGAACTCTCCCCTCAACCTCCTTCTCTGTTCTTATGCTATGGGGGATGGTGGCTCATCTCCCTCTGAGAGCTTTAACTCCCAGAAAACCCTAATTGTGTCCACGTCTCCCCTCTAGTGCAGACCCCAGTGAATGCTAGGTCAGTCAGAGTCTGCTGCAGCAGACATGGAATGACAGTGAATGCTCGAGACCAGAACAGGGCCTTGTGTACAGAAGGCAGTAGTTGGACAGATGTTTGACACTTTGGGGGACAATTGACTAAGAACAGAGGCTACTTGGATGTGATGATTGAGGAAAACAAGAAGTATGGTTGACATCCAGTTTTCTGGCTTGGGGGACTGGGCAGAGGGCAGGCTCTTCTAGGAGGTGGGTAAATTGGAAGAGAAGCCAATTTGTAGTGAAGGGTGTCAAGTTCAGTTTTAGCTATGTTGGGTTTGAGGTGCCAAAAAAGAGCATCAGCTGTAGATATGGGTGGGCAGCTTGGGAGAGACCCCTCATTTGGAATATGATGATAACTGAAGACTTGGGACTAAATGAGGTTTCTTGGAGAGAGTATGAGAACCGCTGGCCTGTTTCCTGGCAGGTGATCTGAGGGAGCAGTTCTGATGCAGGAGAGTGTGTGTGGCAAAGTAGCTGCCTCTGGCAGTCAGACTCAGGGAAGGGCTTGTTCCTGGCAGAGAAGGATCCGGGATCATGGGAGAGGAATCTCTCTTGGTGCCAGAACCTTAGAGAAGGCATAATGGTGTCATGGCACCTTAGCTACCCTCTTGTGGGCTCAGAGTCACTGCTATTGCGGATTATCAGTAAGGAGGGGAGGAAGCCAAATGCTGGCAGGCAGGGCCTGTACTGTCCTATCAGCGAGAGGCTGTCCCACGTTTTCTGCCTGGTGTTTGCAGCCTCCCTGGGCTGTCCTTGGTCTCCTTTGCCTTATTCTTGCAAGCACAGTTCACACTCCAGCCCAGATCCAGCCTCCCTACATCAGTGTCCCCTCCATCCCTGCAATGGACTTGCCTTTCACTGATATTCCTCTACCACTGCCCTTCATTCACTGTGATATAACCCCTCTTAACCTTTAAGATTCCAGAGGCCAGCTCTGAAACCTGATCAATATAAGTGGCCCCAGCTTTGTTTGTGTTGCTTGGAAGTTTCTGTCTCCATGGTCTGCTGCCTCTAGGGTCCAAACAGGTTCCTCTGCCTCAGGTGCCCTTATTAGCATCCCAGTGCTATAGTCCCACAGAGAGCGCTAGAGCATCTCTGAAGTTGTTTGTTATTACCACTCACCACAGAGGCTGACATGCCTGCTATCACCATGGTGACAGCTCCAGAAGCT
>NW_005370716.1:1396814-1431590 GCF_000412655.1 Myotis brandtii
GGCAATTTGGCAGGTGTGCTGGCCAAATCTGGTGGGGCATACCAATCAGCCTCAGCAGAGAAGAGTTGCTAGGAGTCTATTTTACCCCAGCCTCCCTGACTCCATGGCAGACACTGTGGAACACAGTCTCCTGTCTCTCTTCTGGATTTTGTCCTCTTGAGTTGCTCCTTCTTAGTCTAATTTGTGGACATCTCCTACTTTTCTCAACTCTTAAATATTGGTGCTGTTCAGGGCTCTGTCCTGGACCTTCACTCTGTATTCTCTTCCTGCATGAGCCCACCCACTTGCTCTCCCTTGTTTCCCACACCCAATCCTTTTCTGAGTCCTGTTCTTTTTCCTTCCTAAATATTTCTCCACTGTGCCGTGTCTCAGACTTCAGTGGTACCATCTTCTCTAGCCTTTTCCCTACCACCTCGTTTCTGCTCTTACTCCCCCTATAATCCAGTCTCCATCTAGCAGCCACAAGGATCTTACTAGAATATAATGCTATCCTTGTCATGTTCTTGATTAGTCCTTCCAAGACTTCCCATAGCCCCAAAGAGAGAGTCCTGACTTGGATCACTGCCTGTGGAGCCTATTGGAGCTCTCCCCTCTCTCCTCCTCACTCCCTTCCCCACCCATGGGGCTCCTCTCCGTTTCTCAGCTTGAGCGACATTATTTGAATAGAAAAAAAGGAACTCTGGTGGAAAAAGTCAATGAGAGATGAGACTCCTACCTGAGGAGCACGAACTCTGGGATGATCTTGGGATAGGAGAACCAGAAAGCTTGGGGTTGGGTGGCAGCTTCTGTGGGCCAAGAAGATACATCTCCTCTCGTGGGGCAGGAGTTTGGGGGCAGAGATGCTTTGGAGGTGCTCAGTAGCCTAAACATGAGCCACACATCTGCAAATCAAGCACCAGAAGATGGCTTAAACAGTTTTTTGTTTTGTATTATATCTGATAGTTCACAGTCAAAGGCTTCACTGGAGTAAAAGAAAAAGAAACACATTTTTCAATTTAACACCGGTTGCCTTTTTAATGACCTATCAGAATAGAGAGAGCAGTATTATCTTCTTGGTGCTTAGAGACTGGCACTTAGGCAATGCTGGGTCCCCATGCCCTGCACTGCAAATCAGTACCCAGATGTGCCGGTGTTTGCCAAGTGGGCCCTGGTTCTCTTCTCATTTCTCCCCTTCAGCTCTCCTGACTTATATGGGTGTCAGGGTCCCCTGTGACCTTACTCTTTGCCCTCTCCTTGGCAGGTGAGGGTCCCAGCTGTACATGCAGGATGACAGAAAAATCTAATGGTATAAAGAGCTCCCCAGCCAATAACCACAACCATCATGCACCTACTGCCATCAAGGCCAATGGCAAAGATGACCACAGGAAGAGTAGCAGGTGAGTCTGCATCATTTCAGAGATGGTCTGGAGGCTGCTACGCCCTTAAGCTCTGCCTCATTGTTGCAGAGCAATCTTTGACTCAAGAACATCCTCTTAAGGAACCATGGGATGTCTAGGCAAGTCATAAAAGAAGACAGTGCTGATAGGAGACAAGGTATGCTTAAAGAACCTTTGGTCAACTGCTTCTTCCTCTGCAGGCCAGAGTCTTCGGCTGAAGATGACACCTCCTCAGAACTGCAGAGGCTGGCAGCGATGGATGCCCCCCAGCGAGGGAGGGGTGGTTTTCGCAGGTGGGTTCCACCATGGCCCTGCTGCTATCCCCTCCTGCCCACAGGCACTGTCAATATGGATACCATGGCTTTCCTTCTTTCAGTCCCACTGGGCCTTCCCACAGAGACATTTGGGAAACACTGTCAGTGCTATTCTAGCTCAACTCTTTCTTCCTGAGGACGCTCCTTTTAACAACCTTGGAGTGACCAGAAGAGACTTCTCTTTAGATTTGCCTGTCTCAGTGTCAGGAGGGAGAGATCCTTCCCATAGAGGGGCCTGCATAGAGAGCCCTGAGATCTGAAGCCCAGAGCTGTAGGTTTCATAAGGAAATTGGAAAGCTTGGAATAACCATCTTCCTCGCCTGTCCTCTCTTAGCACAACCTCCATCTTGTCTTGGAGACCTCTTATTTGTTCTTCACAATTAACTGAGATGGCACCTCCTACAGGAAGTCTTCCCTTTCCCCTAAGGCTGCATTCCAAGTCATGCCTGAGTCCCAGCTCCCTGGCCTCAGCACTGGCCTTGATCCCAGTTCTTGGCACTGGGAAATAATGACCTGGCCCATTTCCCATCTCCCTCATCAGACACTGAGCTCCTGGGTACAGGTTCTGAACACACAGTTCTCTCTGACTTATGATTCCTCTCTCATCTCTAGGATCGTCCGCCTGGTGGGGGTCATTAGAGAGTGGGCCAACAAGAATTTCCGGGAGGAGGAACCTAGACCTGACTCATTCCTTGAACGTTTCCGTGGTCCTGAGCTCCAGACCGTGACAACACAGCAAGGGGATGGCAAAGGCGACAAGGACGGCGAGGGCAAGGGCACCAAGTATACCTGTCCAACCTGTGGGACTGGAAGGGCTCCCAAACATGCAATTGGAGGGCTCGGTGGGGTTTCTTATGTCACCATGAGCAGACTGGGTTCTACACCAAGCCCTGCCATGGCAGGGAATGGGGTAGGCAGAGGAGACCTGTTACAGTTTTAACTCTAGAATATTTCCATTGTCCCAGCTAATAGCTTTTACAACAGCCAGTGACCCACTTGCTATAGGAGCCTGTAGTGGCTTTTTCACCTAAGCTGCCCCTTGCCAGATGTCCTCTCTTTGCTCGTGAAGCAAGTATCAAGGACACCTGAATGTGGGCAGAGGGAGGGCTCAATTGCAGCCTCTATTCCAGCAGCAAGTAAACATAGAGTAGAGCGCAGTTACAAAGTGCTGTTGAGAGTTTGCCCATACCAGTGCCAATGTGAGAGCAGAGGTGGGCCTTTGAAGAGGCCATGCTGGAGGCTCACTGGCAGGGAAGGCCTAGGAACAATTGAGCAAGAGGGGGTGGGGAGAATAGAGAAGGCAGAGCTGGAGGGTATGTTCTTGGAGGAATGAGTAGGCGACTGCAGATGTCTGGCCAAGCCGACATTCCCCACCTCTGGCCAATGTAGGATAAGAGTTCTTGCCAAGGCAGGATGCAGCATCTGGGAAAGTGATTTGGGGGCTGGAGGCCAGGCAGTAAAGAGAGAGGGCGGGGTGGGCAAAAAGCACTTGGCACTCACTTGCTTGGAGTTCCTCTCTCTTCCAGGGAGGGTTGTAGGAACAGGTCCTGAGCCCTCATCACAATCCTGTGGAAGTCCCTCCCCAGGCTATGAGGTCCACCCCAATAAAAGCATTGCCCCTTGTCATTCCCTCCAGGCAAGGGGACTCCAGAGGGCATGGGAGCCAATGGGGTATTAAAATAGGAAAAGGAGTGTCCTTTGCCCATTTGAGCTCTGCTCAGATATCCAGTACCAGGCTGTGGCTCTCTGAAAAACAGGGCCCTAAGTCAACCTACCCTTTACCCTGCACATCCCCTTAGGCATTGCTTTTTAGGAACCCCTGGCCTCTAGGAGTGGGGGTGTTGCCACACTGAATGCCTGATCCCCAAGCCTGGCCTCTTTTTGTCTCCTTAGGAAGAAATGTGAAATATTTGTTTTAGACCCAGCTGGGGACTGGTACTACCGCTGGCTGTTTGTCGTTGCCATGCCTGTTCTCTACAACTGGTGCCTGCTTGTGGCCAGGTAAATAGGGAGGGTCTGGGAAGTGGTGGCCAAAGCAGCCCAATCCTCAGGTCCAGGAGTTGAGAGCATACCAGTCCCAACTGTGGACACAGAGCTTACCCTAGGCCCCTACTGCCCTATTAAAGCCCACCCCTCTCAATTAATATGCTACAAAAGTTTTATGTTTATCCTTTTATACCTTTTCCTGGTGTCTATAATCTGTTTCTACTTCTCCATCCCCACCAATACTGTCCTAGGTGAGGGTACTCTCCTCTCTCCCTCGCACAACTACAACAGCCTTACACCCATTCTTTGCAGGCACTCTTGACCCCTTCAACTCATTCTCCACACTTGCAACTAGTGTGGTTGGTAGAAACTGGGATTTGATTATGTCACTCCCTCCTCACAAACTCTTCATGGCCTCCTATTGCCCACAGGATGAAGTTTAAGCCCTCAGTATGGCCTTCAAGGCCCTCTGGACCTGGCCTTCTCTCTAGCTCCACCTTCTGGAATACCCACCCCAAGCATTCATTATTTTAGGATCACAACATGCTATTTCCTCAAGAGAAAATTTCCTCTCTCCATTTTCAACCTATGGAGATTCTTCTTGCAGTCTTGGTTACAAAGCCAATCTCTAATTAGCATTCCCTGATAACATTTTCCATTCCCCATCCCCCACCCCAGTCATTCATTCAGCAAGGATTTGGCTAAGCAACAGGCTGACTGTGACTCATTAGTTCCCCTGGTAGCCATCCCAAGCCTTGCACACAATGGGCACTCAGTTTGGGGCCTCTAGGGGAGCTCGGCTTGGAATTGAGGGGAAAATCCCAGCCCTGTTTTCCTATAGAGCCTGCTTCAGTGACCTACAGAAAGACTACTACCTAGTGTGGCTGGTGCTGGACTACTACTCAGATGTGGTCTATATTGCAGACCTCTTCGTCCGATTGCGCACAGGTAAGTGAGCAACTGAAATGCACAAGCAGGAGCATGACCCATATGTCCAAAGGCCTGAGTCCAAAATTTCAAGAAGCCCTCTCAACACAAGTTTAGACTCAACTGCTTGGCTGGGACTTGGGTTGGTGCCTGCCCCTTTTTGAATTTCATGGTCCTCACATGCCTAGTGAGCTACAGACTAGGGGATGCTCTCTTGGGGTCTTTCTGGCCATCCCTGCTACATGAGTTTCCTATACCCCTCCTTGGGAAGGAGAGTTGAGTGAATAGTTTGTCCCTTGCAGTGTGTTAGCCTATCAGGATGGAGAGGGCTGAAAGCAGAGGTGATATATTGGCTTGCATCTCTACTAGGTTTCCTAGAGCAGGGGCTGCTCGTCAAAGATACCAAGAAGTTGCGGGACAACTATATCCACACTCTACAGTTCAAGCTAGATATGGCTTCTATCATTCCCACGGACCTGGTCTATTTTGCTGTGGGCATCCACAACCCTGAGCTGCGCTTTAACCGCCTGCTACACTTTGCCCGCATGTTTGAATTCTTTGACCGCACTGAGACACGCACCAGTTACCCCAACATCTTCCGCATCAGCAACCTGGTTCTCTACATCTTGGTCATCATTCACTGGAATGCCTGCATCTACTATGCCATCTCCAAGTCCATTGGCTTTGGGGTTGATACCTGGGTTTATCCCAACATCACTGACCCTGAGTATGGCTACCTGGCTAGGGAATACATCTACTGCCTTTACTGGTCTACGCTGACCCTCACCACCATTGGGGAAACACCACCCCCAGTAAAGGATGAGGAGTACCTATTTGTCATATTTGACTTCCTGATTGGCGTCCTCATCTTTGCCACAATCGTTGGAAATGTGGGCTCCATGATCTCCAACATGAATGCCACCCGGGCCGAGTTCCAGGCCAAGATCGATGCAGTCAAACATTACATGCAGTTTCGCAAAGTCAGCAAGGAGATGGAAGCCAAGGTCATTAAGTGGTTTGACTACCTGTGGACCAATAAGAAGACTGTGGATGAGCGAGAAGTTCTCAAAAACCTGCCAGCCAAGCTGAGGGCTGAGATAGCCATCAATGTCCACCTGTCCACACTCAAGAAAGTACGCATCTTCCAGGATTGTGAGGCTGGCCTGTTGGTGGAGCTGGTATTGAAGCTTCGTCCTCAGGTCTTCAGCCCTGGGGATTACATTTGCCGCAAGGGGGATATTGGCAAAGAGATGTACATAATCAAGGAGGGCAAGTTGGCAGTGGTGGCTGATGATGGTGTCACTCAGTATGCCCTGCTTTCTGCTGGGAGTTGCTTTGGGGAGATCAGTATCCTTAACATTAAGGGTAGCAAAATGGGCAATCGACGCACAGCCAATATCCGCAGCCTGGGCTACTCAGATCTCTTCTGCTTGTCCAAGGATGATCTTATGGAAGCAGTGACTGAGTACCCTGATGCCAAGAAGGTCTTGGAGGAGAGGGGCCGAGAGATCTTGATGAAGGAGGGGCTGCTGGATGAGAATGAGGTGGCAGCCAACATGGAGGTGAATGTGCAGGAGAAACTAGAACAGCTGGAGACCAACATGGAGACCTTATACACTCGCTTTGGCCGCCTGCTGGCTGAGTACACGGGGGCCCAGCAAAAGCTTAAGCAGCGCATCACGGTTCTGGAAACCAAGATGAAGCAGAATGAGGACGATTACCTTTCTGATGGGGCAAACAGCCCTGAGCCAGCTGTTGCTGAAAAACCATAAAGGCTAGGGCCTAACTGCCTCTCCAACCTTGGCCTTGACCCCAGGAGCTAGAAGAGCCATGTAGGTCTTCACATTTGAATATATTACCCCCAGGTTGCCTTGAATTTTCTCCAAAGCCTATCTGTTACCAGGTTTCAGGCTCAATAACCCAGGAGCCCTCCTCTAAGTCCAGCTATCAGCTAAGCTTTTGCAAAGTGCAGACCTTGTTGGCTTGCCTTCCAGGAGCTTCAGCCTGCCCCGTTCTGAGGAAGAAAGAGGAGAGCAGCTGAACTGTCTTCAAGGGGTCTCTTCTGGGACGGGGAGTCTAGGCAATAATCTATGAAGGAACCCATCTGCAGACAGAATGGTGTGCACTCTGTTGCAGTACTCCCCTATCTTCGGGTACCTTTGTACTCAGGCACTTCCCACTTGATTCTGGTCCTTGCTTTTTCTAATATATGTTCTGAATATCCTCATTTCCATGCAAATGTATATAACTCAAATGCTGGTTGCAGACATTTATCACAGGCACCCATTGTCTGTCTCTCAGGCAAAGAGTGTGGAGGTGGGCAGGGAGAAGGGTTCTCAGTCAGGAATACCTCTCCCTGCCAGGCACTCCAACTTCTGCTCAGTTGATCTGTCTGTCTGCCACCAGGAGTGGGATCTCTGCAGTCTTCTCTGGACCAAAGAGGTGATGATGCTTCTAGCTTCTGGTCCATTCCAAGGAAGAAAGTGAGGAGCAATGTAACTGGCAGTCAGCCAGTGGGCAATGCCACCAGGAGAAGAAGGTGGCCAGGAGCTCTGGCCATCATCCCTCTATGCAGAACATTTCCAAAAAGGCCCTGAAAGCTGGCGGTGGGTGGGAGACTCTTCAAGAAAATATCTGCAGTAGAGGCACTTTCAAGTTAATAAATTCCTTTGAATCATTTGTGGTTATTTCTCAACTTTGTTACTCACATTCTTTCCTTTCCTCTCTCAACCCCTCTCTCTTTTCCCATATTTCTCTTTCCTCCTATCCAGGGATCACTCACTTGGAATACCCTCTGCTGTCTTCCTCTGCCTGCCTAAGCTTACCTCCTGGTCCTTCAGGACTCAGTTCAGGTACCATCTTCTTGGAGAAGGCCCCCTTGATTGCACTTGATTCCATGCTATGCAGTCAATAACTGCCCTCTCTAGGCATTCACAGTGCTCACTGGCTCATATCACACTATGTGGTTGGTTTTGAAGGATCTAATTTCCCCTGCAGACTGTGGGCTCTGAGGGCAGGGCCAAGACAGTCTCTCTCACTGCTCTGTCTGCAGTTTTGTCATTGAGGAGAATGTTTATTCACTGTGGCAGTAATCAGATACACCATAGCTCTATGGTTCTATTTGCCAGCAGCCACATATTAACAGAAACACTAGCTATGTCTGGGAAGTTGGGGAGGATCTTCTAAAGAAGCAGATATTTGAGTGCGTACCACTGGATTATCAGGAACCTAAAGGACAAGTCTTAATTGGTGGGAAAGAAAAGCTAGGTACAGATTCGGATGCCTTTGTGCATACCAGTTCTCCCCCCCCTTCAATTGTGGTAAAATACACATAAAATTTACCATTTTGAGTATTTTTAAGTGTGCAGTTTGGTAGTGTAAAGTACATTCACATTTTTGTGAAACAAATTTTCAGAACTTTTTTTTTTCTTCCCAATCTAAAACTGTGTCCCCCCACTCTCCAGTCCCTGGCACCCAGAATTCTACTTTCTGTCTCTATGAATTTGACTACTTTAGATGCTCATAAAAGTGGCATCATACACTATTTATCCTTTTGTCGCTGGCTCATTTTACTTGGTCTAACATCTTCAAAGTTCATCCATGTTGTAGCACGTGTCAGAATTTCCTTCTTTTTTTAATGTTGAACAACATTCCACTTTATTAACCACATTTTGTTTAGCCATTCATTCATCAATGGACATTTGGATTATTTCCATCTTTTAGCTACTGTGAATAATGCTGCAGTACACATGAATATATACATATCTGTTTATGTTTATGCTTTTACTTCTTTTGAGAATATACCCAGAAATGGAATTGCTACATCATATAGTAATGTTATTTTTTTTTATTTATTGAGGAAACACCATACTGCTTTCTCTAGTAACTGCTCCATTTTACATTCACATCAACAATGGACAAGCTTACAGTTTCTTTACATACTCACCAACACTTGTTTTCTGTGTTTTATGGATGTAAGGTGATATTTCATTGGTATTCATTTGATATTCATTTCCTTTATGATTAGTGATGTTAAGCATCTCTTCACATGCTTGTTCAGGTCTTTTGTCTTATTTGGAAAGTGTCTATGTAGTCTTTTGCTAATTTTTTAATTGGGTTGCTTGGGATGTTTTTGTTGTTGTTAAGTTGTAGGAGTTCTTTATATATTCTGGATATTAACCCATATCAGTTATATGATTTGGAAATTTCCCCCATTACATAGGTTGCCTTTTCACTCTGTTGATTGTGTCGCTTGATGCACAGTTTTAAATTTTGATGTAGTTCAATTATCTATTTTTACTTTGTTGCCTGAGTTTTGGTGTCACAATTCATTATTATTAGAATTCATTTTTGTAGTCTCCTTTAATTCTTATTTTTAAAATATATTTTTATTAATTTAAGCGTGGAAGGAAGAAGGAGAGAGAGATATATAAACATCAATAATGAGAAAGAATCATTGATTGGCTGCCTTCTGGGGATCAAGCCTGCAGCCCGGGCATGTGCCCTGACAGGGAATCAAGCCATGACCTCCTGGTTCATAGAAAGCTACGCCGGCTAGGCTCTAGCCTTCTTTTAAATTTAATGTAATTTCTTGGTCTCTTCCCTAGCTTACAAAGTAATAAATCTTAACCTAGAGCAGACTGTATTATGGAAAAACTCTGATTGACACAACATGAGTCATATGCCCAACCATAGACCAATTATCTGTAAATATAGGGTACTATAAATTGACTGTACTTTGGTTACATGAACATCTATGTCAGTGATGGCGAACCTTTTGAGCTCGGCGTGTCAGCATTTTGAAAAACCCTAACTTAACTCTGGTGCCATGTCACATATAGAAATTTTTTGATATTTGCAACCATAGTAAAACAAAGACATATATTTGATATTTATTTTATATATTTAAATGCCATTTAACAAAGAAAAATCAACCAAAAAAATGAGTTCGCGCGTCACCTCTGACACGCGTGTCATAGGTTTGCCATCACTGATCTATGTGGTCATGGATGCAGGTCACTCTGATTAATAGGCCCAGCATGATTACATAGGAAAAAGATGCTGCTTGGTATACTTTTATCCTCTAAAGTTGTCTGGAGAATGCTTCTTAAAAATTCTGGAACTATCTATGGGTCAAATGTCATAATAAGTCTGGAAGAGATGTTCAGAATGCTCTAGTGCCTTCATTGTCCTGTGCTTACTTACAATGGCTGCAGTTTGGTGGTTCATAATGTGCTCAAACTTTTGGGTTCAGTTCCTCCCCATTACCTAGCTCCAACATAAAAGCTTTTATCTAAATATATTTTAGAAATAAAACTTACTCAATGAGAGAAATCTCCCTCTCAGCTCATTCAGACACACTTCATATCAAGATGTTCTTTTTGGAATATTTTCCAGTTATCAGCTTTCACTATTCTTTTCTCTTAACATTTCATTCTAACCCTGTGTTACCACTTAACTTTATTTATACTATCCAGAATATTGATGCTTGGGGACTAGCTACTATGCAAATGGACAGTGTATAAAAACTTATTAGTTAGGTTGTTGATGTTTTATTTTTTCTGTGTACTTCCTTCTCCTTAATCATTTACTTTTGACAAAGTTCCTAGTTTCTTATGGTGTTAGAATTATGCATTGTCAACTGTGGGTGGAATGGAGGGGCCATATAGCATTATATTAGTTTTAGCTGTACAATATTGTGATTCAATGTCTGTATACACTACCAAGTGATCACCATCAAAAGTATAATTAGCACTTTTCATCATACAATTGAACCCCTTTACACATTTTGCTCCCCTAATCCATTTACTCTCTAGTAATCACAATCTGTTTTCTTTTTTAAAAATATATTTTTTATTGATTTCAGAGAGGAAAGGAGAGGAAGAAAAAGAAACATCAATAATGAGAGAGAATTCGTGATTGGCTGCCTTCTACCCACCCCCCCCCCACACACACACACACTGGGATCAAACCTTCAACCTGGGCATGTGCCCTGACTGGGAATCAAACTGTGACCTCTTGGTTCATAGGTTGATGCTCAACCACTGAGCCATGCCAGCTGGGCCCAATCTGTTTTCTTTATCTGTGAATTTGTTTTGTTTTGCTTGTCTAATTTTTTTTGTCTTAGATTCCACATATGAGTGAAATGATATGGTATTTGTCTTTTTCTCTCTGATATTTTACTTAGTATCATACTCCAGACTCATCTATGTTGCTGCAAATGGCAAGATTTCATTATTTTGATATGGATGAGAAGTAATATATGTATATGTGTGTGTGTGTGTGTGTGTGTGGGTGTGTGTGTGTGTGGGTGTGTGTGTGTGTGGGTGTGTGTGTGTGTGGGTGTGTGTGTGTGTGGGTGTGTGTGTGTGTGGGTGTGTGTGTGTGTGGGTGTGTGTGTGTGTGGGTGTGTGTGTGTGTGGGTGTGTGTGTGTGTGGGTGTGTGTGTGTGTGTATAGCCTATATAATAAAGAGGTAATATGCAAATTAACCCTCACACCCTCACAAGATGGCTGCCTATGACCAGGCTGGCAAGGCGCGGGGTGGGGGGGGGTTAGTGAGGGACGACCAAACAACTGAACAAGCAGGCTGCATTGGGCGACCAGGCCGGCAGGGAGACCTGTAACATTACCCATGCCTGGGCCATAGTTCCTGAGAATGGCAGTGGTAAGAAAAGTGCATTCATGATGGAACAGTGGTGTATGCTCTCCATTTGGGTGTTGGGTTGGAAGAAAAAGCTCTAAGCCACTTTATTGCAAGAGAGGCTGAGCCAAAAGGAGATGGAGTCCTTGTAGACCCAGCCAGCTGCTTGCCCAGATGCTCATTGCTAATGGTACACTAAGGAACTCAGTTTTCACCATGTGCTGGAATCTGGAGTAGGCATTAGTTTGTGACCCAAGGATGGCAATGTGCCCAGAGGCAGAGGGATAAGTGTATTGAAAAATGTTGCCTTGGTTTCAACAAGAAATCTGAAGCATTTCTCCTCACAACCTGGATTACCCCCAGTCCAGCCCCAAAGGGTGCCTGATTTCCAGCCCATTTCAATTGAGAAGACTTTGTACCTTGAATCCGGTTTTCCCAAGGTCAAAGCAGGTGGCTCATATGGGTAACATGGGGAGCCCAATGGTTTGGAATTCAGACTTCAGTTTCAGCTCTCACCCTCCCCCAACTTCTGTTTCCCCAGACATCCTTGGTCCAATCACCCATGGCTTTTTGCAGTGCCTCAAATGTGTATGTTCTCTTCAGCTTACAGATCTTTTCTCATGCTGTTTGTACTGCCTAGATCACCCTTTTCTGTCTTTTCTTTCTCTGAGACTCAGTTCACAGGCCCTTCCTCTGAGCCCCACCATAGCCTTCTATGTGAGACCCCTTTGCACACTGGACTACAAGTGTCTGTTTAGCAATTGACCTCTTCTCATCTAAACATATTTTGTTCATTGAGAAAAAGAAGAAGTGACAGAAAGACTATCCATTGTAGCTTGTAGTGTGTGAGCTTGTGTGTGTGTGTGAGAGAGAGAGAAAGAGAGAGTAAGGCAGGAAGGAGAGACAATGTGTGTGCGTGTGTGTGTGTATGTGTGTGCGTGTGTGTGTGTGTTTGCACGCCTGTGTGGATGTGGTGTGGATGTCGTGTGAATGCTTGTCTGAGCACCTGGATGTCTGTGTCTGATCGTTGCTGCTCTCTTCCCAGCCCCCTTCCTGCCTGCTCTCTCTGCAATAGCGTGACTCTCTCCTGTCTGTCGTCAGCTGCCACCCACGCTTCTCTCCCATAACTGACTATAATATAAAAACTGAAGTACATTTTCCATTATGTGTTGTATTTATTCAGCACAGTCTGATGTTCCCTGATCTTAATTTAAAAAATGTATAAATTGGAGTGTTTTATCTGTATATGGGCAATCAATTTCCTTTTTTTCTGCATTGGTAAGCTTTTATAAAAAACAAAAACCCCTGCTCCCACCCACCATTCTCCCTCCCTTTTGGGTATGACTTTTGGTGGTCCATGCCTGTTTTGCAGATTGCTGCCTCTACCTCAGTCCAGCCTGAGTCCCAGCTTCAGCAGCATCTATCTGTCCCCCAGTTTGGATCTTAAAGCTAGTCTGAATTCTTGCCCCTCCCTTCAGGAGAGGCCAAGGCAGAGGGTCCTCCGCTTCTGTGTAGCCTGAAAAGAAGCTCAGAAGCCCCCAGTCCATAGAGACAGGGAACCCAGCCACCAGAGGGCGCATGAACCTAAGGAAAGGGTGGTGGCCTTTGTTCTGTGAACCCCCTCTCCCTCCAACATGAAGCAGTGGGCTGACTAGGGCCCACTGAGGCAGTTAGGTGATTGCTCCCAGGGCCTCACCAAGCTGTAGAACCAGGTCTCTCTCCCTGAATGCCCTACCATTATCCCTCTGAATACCTTCAGAGATTCTGGGGTGTCAAAGCCAATGGCTCAGTTGAAATTTGTGTATGCTAAGTGCCCAGACTCTGCTGGAGATTGGGGATGGAGGCCTGCGGACTGAAAGGTCCCGGGTTCGATTCCGGTCAAGGGCATGTACCTAGGTTGTGGGCACATCCCCAGTAGGAGATGTGCAAGAGGCAGCTGATCGATGTTTCTCTCTCATCGATGTTTCTGACTCTCTGTCTCTCTCCTTTCCTCTCTGTAAAAAATCAATAAAAAAATATATATAAAACAAAAATAAAAGTTAAAAAAAAGATTGAACTGCAAGAAAACCTAGGAACTATGGTTGTCATTATTCATTTTTATGTGTATTCAGAAAAAATACTAGTAGTCCACAAGACCATTGATGTGAAGGCTATTACTGCTTATCGTGGAGCTAAAGAAAAAGTGATCTGATTTAACAAAAATAATTATGTAAATAATTATTCCAATGGCACATGAAGGTAGTGTACAAGTATGGTAAATATCCAAATGCCTACCTGACACCACCATGGTATTTCAAAATTAGCACTGTCATAACTCACCTCTTGATTGCTTTTCTCCCAAACCAGCTCCCTCCCATCTTCCCCATGTCAATAATGGCATGTCCACCTTTCCAGTTACTCAGACCCAAAACTGTGAAGTCATTTGACCCCTCTCTTTCTTTAAACCACCATATCCAACCAGCCAGGAAATGTTCTCCACTTAACTTTCAAAGTAAAATCAGAATCCATGCATCCCTCCCACCTGCATTGACCTTATCCTGGTCCAGGCCATGACCAGCTCTCTTCTGGAAGGCTGTACTCATCTCTAGACTGCTGTCCTTGCTTTCACCTTGCCTATCTACAATCTTCTCTGCCCAGCCACGGGGGTTTTTTAAAAATGAGAATCCTGTCACATCACACCCCTGCTTAAAATCTCCCAGTGGCTTTTCATTATTCTTATAATAAAGCCCAAACTCATGACCCTGGTCTTCAGTTTCTGTCTGTTATGGCCCCTGCCTGCATCTCTGACCCTGCCTGCTCTTTCTCTCCTCCTGCTTCTTTCCACCCCAGGCCCTTCAGTCTCCATTTATTTCCTTGTACATGCCTACTAAGCTTCTTCTTGTGTTGGTGGCCTGGCACTTACTGTTCCTCAGTCTTGATCCCTCTTCCTCTGGACCTTGCCATGGCAGGCTCCTTGTCTTCAGGGCTCTGAAGGAGCCCTCACAGAGATCCACATAAAAAATAGCCCCCTTCTTCTCTATCACCCTTATCACATCACCCTGTTTGACTATTGTTTTTTAATATATTTTTATTGATTTTTTTACAGAGAGGAGGGGAGAGGGATAGAGAGTCAGAAACATCGATGAGAGAGAAACATCGACCAGCTGCCTCCTGCACACTCCCTACTGGGGATGTGGCCGCAACCAAGGTACATGCCCTTGACCGGAATCAAACCTGGGACCCTTCAGTCCGCAGGCCAATGCTCCATCTACTGAGCCAAACGGTTAGGGCTGACTATTGTTTTTAATGTTTTCCTATCTTTTTTCTTTGTTTAATTTTTTTATTGCTGACAATATTACAGGTGTCCTCTATTCCCCCCTCCTGTATCCCCCTCCACCCAGCTCCCCATCCAACCTCCCACCCCTGGCTTTCACCACACTGTTGTCTATATCCACGAGCTAGCTGTGCATATATGCATATAGTATATGTGCTTTGGTTAATCTCTTGCTGTCCTTCCCAACCCCTCCCGTCTGAGATCTGTCGGTCTGTGCCATGCATCCATGCCTCTGGACCTATTTTGTCTGTCAATTTATTTTGTTCATTAGATTCCACATATAAGTGAGATCATGTGATATTTGTCTTTCTTTATAGTATTATTACTCCCTGCAATCATCTTGTTTGTTTCCCCGTTTATTGTCTTTTTTCCCCTTTTGACTATCAACACTCTGAAGCGGATATTACTGCTGGTTCCCTGCTGTATTGCCAGCACCTAGAGCAGCCATTGGCATGTCACCCTGCTCTTTATTTTCTTTAATTTTTTTTTGTTTATTTAAATGCCTAATGCCGGGAACTCCTTGAGTGACTCGCTCCCTCCCTTCTCTCTAATGGATTAGATCACATGTTCTCAGTCTCATCTATCTCTGCCCAACCTCATATGCCCTGAGAGTGCTCTGGCCTTACAAGAACTTTTGCATTACATAACCCACCTGGAACTGTCCCACAGGAAGTCAGCTTATACCTACCTTTTCCCTCAAATTTCTGCCTACAGCATCCTTCTCATCCTTCAAAGTCAGCCCTAATGCCACCTCCTCCTGGAAGTTTTCTTTGATTCCTTACAAGCAAGTGTTTTGTTCTTGTCCCCACTGCTCGTTTGTATTTGTGTCTTTGTTTCCCTTACTCCGTGGGGAGAAGTCTGTGTGGGAGTCACACTGTTACTCATAGCCAAGGCTACTTGAGGCTGGGGGTATGAGTGGGGACTTGGCCCCTAGAGATCCCTGCTGAAGGCCATAAGCTCAACAGGGAGCCGGAATCGGCAGACATGTAGTGTCATCTGGTCCTAGCAGGAGAAATGGTTTGCCTTACTGGTTGTGGGTCATCTTCACCCTGGCATGGACTGAGATGCCACATACTAAGTGATTTTACTCCTCTCCAAGGCATACATTTCCTTGGAAGGATTAGCCAGCCCTGATTTAGGGCCCAATAGCAAGCCAGCTACAGTTAGCCCCAGCCGGGAGGGTGAAGAAAATGCATTTCTAGCTAAAATGGTTTGCTAAGTACAGGTCCAAAGGATCTCAGTGCTGTGGCTAGGACCAGGGCCATGCTAGTGGAGGTCCTGACAGGGACACTGGCTTGGAAGATCAGTAATGTAAGCTAGGTTTTGTTCTCCCCTGTTTGCTGGGGACTTAGAAATTTCTGACCTTGGAAACCTGGGGCATAGCACAGTGGGGGAGTTGGGGAAGAAGACATCTTATTTATTTCCAACTAAACCATCCTTTATTGGCTCCTCCAGGCTGGGTGAGGCCCTGGTATTTTCCAGCACTTTCCACCTAATTGTACTCACAAGTCTAAAACCAGGTTAGGGGGTTGGAGCAAATTGCTGCTTTGCCCTCCATGGATAGATTTGTCCCTGAGAACCTGATGTTTACTCAGGGTCTCAAAAGGTTCAAAGGAGCTGTCTGGGTAATCTGAGTGGTGTACCAGATCCAAAGAGTCAATTGGGCAAGGATGCTGAAGAACAAGGCCAAGGGCCTCAGTCTGTGGATGGAATGGAGCATGAATCAAATGCTCTCATAGGCTCCACAGACTGGAATTAACTTTGCTTCACTGGCTAAACTTAGACAAGTGTCTTTCCCTTTTAGACTCAATTTTTCACTTATTTTAAATAAAATGCTTCCCAGGGCCCCTTTCAACTCTCCTGGGGCTTGGAGGAAAATGGATTTATCTTATTTCAACTCATACCTTTGTGTCACTCAAGTTTTTCAAGCCACTAACTTCCAGGCAGACTTTCACATTTGCCAGTTTCTATGGATCAATGTATTTAATTAGATGGGTTTTCTTGTTTCTCCTTTATTGAATCAAGTAAGCAAATTAAATTGGGCAATATGTTGTTAGGTCATTTAAATGCTAACTTGATTTCATAATCTGGACTTGTGCCTTATGCAAGTCCTTTCAACTTCTTCCTGGAGTGGTAGAATCAGAGGCCGGTTGTAGGAGTAGTTATCCTTGGACCTATAGGTTGATCCTCTGGCTCTTGAGGGTCTGAGTTCTGGGGCATAACTGGACTGTCTTTACAGGTTTAAGAGGGCAAGATGGGTGGTTAGAGGGACTTCAGGACTAGTGTTGGATAGGAACAGTGGTGAGATGATAATAATCAAAAGTTCCCAGTGTTGCCCATGAACAAGGGTCTGCCTTGAATTTTCAGCCTCTATAGGTAAGGTCTCTGGAGACCCTTCCACTCTGGCTTTTTGGGGCACTCAGGCTTTGGGGAAGTGGGAACTGATGCAGGTTGGAGGGGTACGCAGGCTTTGGGACCCAGGTCTTGGAGGCCAAGTGAGGTGGGGTAGGTAGGCTACTGGGATGGGGGTGAGCAGCAACCTGGGAAGCCAGGCTGTATCCAGCTCAAGACCTCCCTCCCAGCTGCTGTTCCATTTCTGACCACAGAATATAATGGGGGCGCTCTCGCGCCATGAGTAGAGCACAGCGCTGTGCTTTCCAAGCCATTGCCCACCCTCCAAGTAGCAGAATACCTTTAGGGGGATCTGTGCTCCAGGGAGCTGGGCACCCCAAGGCCCTGGGAGAGAAGGGGTTTGAGCGAGGTTAGAAGTGCGACCACGGGTACAGGGCATGGCAGAAGGAAGCTATACGAGCTCCTATACAAGCTCCTGTCTCCGATTTCCCCATCTGGCTCCACAGAGCCAGGAACCTTCCCCTCTCCTCTTATGCCAGGGACATGACCATATCTGCCAGCAGCACAGTACCTCGCTGCAGAATCATTGTTCTCTTTCCTTTTCTTGCGTGAGGAAAGGTGAGAGGGGCATAGCTGTGGAACATATCCCTCTGGAACCTGTTCTAAGAGAAGATGGGGCTGGGGCCACTAGGCTACCTTCCTGGTTCTTAGAGCGAGCAGGCAAGTCTTTAGTCAGGCTGCCCAGACCTTTAGAATTCAGGAAGATAGTGACAGGATGTGACAGTAGTACAGGGACAATGGCCGGAGGGCTCAAGCAGAGGCTAAGGACAGGCACTTGGGGGCATGGGGCTTGGTAAATAACATTAATAAGGCGACAACCTGAGCTGGCAAATTGGGAATGCAGACAGGGCCCCATGGCTGAGCTGGCTGTCTGCCTATGAGTCACCTCTGCAGATCAATTTCATTCCTGAGCACTACGATATGTAATGTGTTTAGAAAGAGAGGCTGGTTGTTAAAGCCCTCCCGCAAAACAATGGAACAATTCGGGGTGCCTGACAGTGGCCCAGGAGCATTGCCTCCTTATGCCAGGCCCAGAGCCATGGACTTTGTCTTCTCCTCTCCTTGACCCCTCTATTGTAAGGGCTGGCAGCAGTTCCCCAGGTTTCAAGTTGAAATTGACCTTCTCCAGAGACACCCTGATTTGAGGGTCTCCAAAGATCCCCTCAGTCCCATTTAATCAAGTCACCTATGGTGGCTCAATCTCTTTGTCCCTGTTCATTGCTTGGCCCAGAGTACATGCCAATAAATAGTTTTTGAAAGAATGAGGAAACCAGTGTATTTCTCTAATTTTTAAATGTGCTTGGATTTGTCTGTGTGCTATACCTATGAAATCAAAGTACAGCCCTTTAGGAAACAAGTCTGTGTCCAGTGTGTCCGTAGCACAGCAGGGATTTCAGGAAATAAACCAGTTCTGTTCGGGTATAAGCCAGGAGGTAGGTGGGGAAATCATCTAGGAAAGAGGAAATCTGCCTGGAAAGAGTCCCAGAAATGCAGCTCATTTTGCAAGCATGGTCTTGCTCTTCCTTTTCTGTTCTGACCATGTGGAACAGAAAGCAGTTTTCCTTGGCTCAAAGACAGGGTAGGAAAGGCAGTAACTGTGCGAATGTGCTGAGAGCTAATTGTGCGTGTTATAGGACAGCTTTAGACATTCTCTACAGAAAGATCCATTGAGTAGGTGATTCAAAGCACCGCCTGCCATAGGGATTGCTACCCGGAAGCTGATTCTGAGCCCAGATGTGAAAGCAGCCCCCAGCTGAGCCACCATGGGGCCAAACCCCAGGTGTCTGATGGGTTGTTTACCTAAATGCAGAGATAACATCATAACCAAATGAAGTAAACCCTGATTGGTGACATTTGAGGATTTTGAGTTGGAGCCTGCTGGAACTTGATATTTGTCTATTTTCAAATTTTGCTATGTATTGAATATTTTTTGCCGGTAAAATATTCTCTTTATTGTTTATTTTATTTTTAATTTTTATTGAATTTATTGGAGGGTGACAATGGTTAATAAAATTATTGAATCATTTTTTGAATGGCACAAAAAATCCGATTTATATTCCACTATCTGATTCATATTTGCCTGTTATTTTTTTAAATTTATATTTATTGTTTAAATTATGACAAATGTCCCCCCTTTTCCCCATTTGCCTCTCATATTTGTCTGTTATTTTAAGAGTGTATTTTTCATAGCCAGCGACCACAACTAAATCTGTCCTATCCCCCTTACTTTTGGGGAGACCTAGTCCTTTGGTCTTAGTGGCCTTGCAAAACCATAAACTTTGAGCTGGAGGCAGTTTGCCCCCTGCTACACAAAGGAGCAGAGTCTGTAGAAAGTGGCCAGCTATGAGTTGCAGCCACACACACACACACACACACACACACACACACACCTGGGTTCTGCCTGGCTTCCATTGTGGGGCTTTACCCTGGACCTGGAACTGGGTCCCAGCCCTCCACCTACCTCACTGGGGCATCAAGGGGCTTGGAGGATAAGTGAGGCTGTGGTCCACTCTGAGTGGAGAAATAAAGGAAGAAGGAAGGAGGACAGTGGCAACATTATGCTGGGGACTTGCAGAGTACTCAAGGGAGCCAGGAATAGGGATGGATGCACAGACATGGACTCAAGTTTATTGTACAAGGGGCACTGAGGGCCAGTTAAGGCCTTACACTTGGGCAGTCTAAGAACTGATGCCAGAAACAAATCTAGGGTGACACTGGGAAAGCCTGGGCCTCAGGGTCCCCATATTAAACAGAGAACTGGACAAGTTGCCCTTTCAGCTGTGGTGATACTGGCTTATCAAGGCCCATTTTTCTCCAGGCACTGCTCATATGTGTTTTCATTTAATCCTCTCATTAACTTGACAACTTGGGGGGTCCCCATTTTGCACATGCAATAACCAAAGCACTGGAAATTTAAGAGGTTGGCCACAGATGCACAGTTAGAAAGTGGAAGAGCTGGGGCTGGAACACGGTTAGTTGGCTCCACACTGATTTGGCTTGCCGTATCAAGGTACTTCCTGATGGAGTTGGTCCAGGAGCCTGGCATTCTGAGCTATTACCCAGCAGCAGCAACTTGACAGATGGAAAGGCCAATCTGATAGGGACAAACCTCAAAACGGTTCAAGGGAGGTGGTTTCCTTCAGTCAGCTGTCTTCAAGTTGGGAAGTAGGGCACCGCCCACAGGGCAGCAAGTGTTTAATCATTGTTTTAGTGATGGCTGAGGCTCTTAATATTTGCTTAATTACTTGCTGTTTCCATTGCCTGCATTCTCTGTCCACCAATCTCTACATTATTGACTCCTTGAAATTCAGCCCTTAGCTTAAATGTCACCATGCTTGGACACCCACTTTAAAGTAGCCATTCAGCCACTTTCTGTCACATCACCACATTTAATTTTCTGGCCAGCACTGCTCACTCATATTGTCCTTCTTAATCGCCTTCTTTGTTCAATGCCTCTCTCTCTCCTCTCACTATACTGCCAACCCTGTGAGTGTAAGATCACTCCTCTCTTGACCCCTTTTGCACCCCTAAGACCTGGCACTGTGCTTGGCATCCAGCAGGAGCTCAATGAATATTTGCTGTAAAACCCAGAGGAAGAAGTGACTAACTTCATCTGGGAGCATTAAGGAAGGGATTGGAGGATGAGTAGGAGTTTTCCAGGCAGAGAAACAAGACATGATATTTTTAGTAAGGAAAGTATACATACAGAATCTAAGGTAGGAAAAGGCTTGGCGTGTTTGGAAGAATGGGGAAATGCTTTAGCTGAAGGGCTGGGTGTGAAAAAAGACAATAGATAAAGCGGGAAAGGCAGGCGGGGCCTAATCATGGAGACTCCTGAAAGCCATGCAGAGGCATTTGCAGTTTGTTAGGTTGTCTACAATATTTGAAAGCAGGGGAGGCATGCGTTCAGATTTTTGTTTTCATACTGCATCTCTGCTGCCAGCAACATGAACAGAGAGCTGGTGAGCAGTGTCATTTTTGAAAGAGGAGTCCATGACAAATGCTCTGTCAGACAGGAAGGTACACATGGGCTGTGTGAAGTGGCCCAGCTTGTAAAGGAACAAAAGGCACTTGTGTTGGAATGTTAGCATTACCACCTCCCGCCTTGACTTTCCCTGACCAAAGGTGCTGGGCTTGAACACCAAGACCTTGGGGAGGGTTTGCTTTCCTAAGCATCTTGAGACCCAGTGGCACCAATGAGGTAACTACGGGGGCCTCCAAACAAAGAAAGAGCTGCCAGAAGCCCCTCTAAAGACAGGGAATATACTGAATGTGTCCTACCAGCTTGTCCTGCAGCCTGGAATTGTGTCACTCCTGCCAGAGCTGGGTCCTCCGAAGACATCTCCATGCAGGGTGAGGATTAAGGCCTCTGGGCACACAGTGTGGTACATGGACCCAAACCTATGCACGTGTACACACACACACACACACACACACACACACACACACACACACATTCTCTCTCTCACTCGCTCACTCTCTCGTTCTCTCGCTCTCTCTCTCTGTATGCCTGGGGCTCTGGGACAAAACAACCTTTGTTTGAAGAGCCATCATGTGTCTGAGTCATGCGGAGGCATGACTGAACTCTGGTCCCCCACCTTGTCACTGCACACCTCTCAGTTATTTTAATTTGACATCAGGAGTGATGACAAAATGTTTGAGAAGTCCTAGGAAAGAGGGGAAGGATTGCGATATTGCCTCCTCAAAGTCCCAAGTCAATGAAATGGAAATAGGTTGCCAGGCCAGGAAGGAATATTAGAAAATTGCCTTATGAGCAATTCGGCTGGGTCATAAATAACCCCAATAATCCTTCACACCAGTGAGGCGCTTTGTCAGGCGCTGAGTTCTTTGCCATACATCAGCCCACTGGCTCTTCCCAATGGGCCTGAGGTAAATAGGACCAGGACTAGCTACCTGGGGAGGTGTGGCCAGAGCCCCCAGCCCGGTGCGCTGCTGCCTATGCTATTTTTGCACCAGTTCAGGCTTAGGCCCAGGCCCAAGAGGTCTTTGTGCTGCATTGAGAAACCCAGCCTCAAGAGCCAGCAGGCAGGAAACAGGGCTGTGATGAGGAGAGGTGAGGGGAGCAGGCTGCATTCTGAGGAACCCTGAGTGGCCAGCTCCTATATATTTTTTGTATTGAGGTAAAATTCACATAAGATAAATTAACCATTTTGACCATTTTAAACTGTACAATTCAATAGCACTTAATACATTCACAATGTTGTACAGTCATCACCTCTATAGAGTTCCAGGACATTTTTATCACCCCAAAAGGAAACCTCATACCCAGTAATCAGTCAATCCCTATTTTCCTCCCCCTTCTTTTTCCTTTAAAAAACTTATTAGAACTTATTTGTAAACTTCAGGTGCAGAGAGTTGAATTAAATCCACCCCTCATTTCAGAGCTGGCTATCACATTACCTATGAGGTGTGCAAGGCCCCTTTCACATTTATTTTTTTTCCTTTTAGTCCAGATCCCTACGTCCTTTCCCCCTCCATGGGCACCTACTCCAATGCATTTGAGATGAGTCTCTGAATATGTATGCGTTCCTATAAAATATAGTGTTGTTTTGCATATGTGTTTTTAATTTGCATAAATGTTATTGTGCTATAAATCTTGTTCTCTTTCTTACTTAGAAAAAAATCAGCACTATGACTGTGAATCATTCCATGTCGCACATACATCTAGTTACTTCAAACTGCTTAGTTTTTTTTATTTTTTTATTTTGATTATCCATTCTCCTGGGGATTAAAAATTGACCTGTCCCAGTTCCATGCAGTGCCACAGTGGCCCTCCTTGGATATGTCCCCATGGTATCTGCATTGGGATAGGCTCCCAGATGTGGCCTCCGTGGATCAGAGTATATTTGCACTCCCTTTTACTAAGCCTGCCTGGTTTGCTTTCCAAACAGTAGGGCACTCCCACAAGGAGGGCATGGAGGCTCCCAGTGGCACCTTATCTTTGCTGACACTTGGTATTTTCCAACCTTCTAATACTTACCAAACTGAGAGAGGCCAAATGACTCTTATTGTTGCTTTAATTTGCATATCCTTAATTACTAGTGAGCTTGGGCATCTTTTCACATATTTATTGACCTTTATGTAAATTGCCTATTCAAATTATTTTTTTAAAAATTTGGATTCCTGTCTTTTTGCTGAATGATTCTGTCTTGTTTGTTTAGTTTTAGACATCACAAATGTATTCACTGCTCATTCATTTATTTTCCCCCAATGCTATATTTTTTGAACAGAAATTATTTTTGTTTAATCAATATGCATTGATAAGTTTTATTTTAGGTCTGATCTTTGCCCTCTCCAAGACCAAAAGGTATTCTCCTACATTTTCTGTCAATAACTTTACCTTTTATATTTAGGTTTTTAATCTGTCAGAAATCATTTTTATATGTGGTATGAGGTGGGAATCTAGCCAGGTTTTTCAGACCTATTTACTCGAAAACCCCTCTTTTGTTTATTGATTTGTGGTCCTAACTTTAATATATATATTAATTCTCCATCACTTTCCTCTGTGACATTTTTCCTCTGCACCAGTACCTATTTTTATTTTTTAAATTGCTATAAATTTGTATTATATCTTACATCTGGTGGGAGAAATCTTCCTCTTTGCTCTTCTTCTATACAAATTGATTTACCTATTTCAAGGCCTTTATTCTTTCAATGTCTTTTTCTTTTCTTGTTTCCCATATAAACAAACTCATGACATTGAGATTGTTAGCAGAATGGGATGCCCTCCTTCATCTCATATCCTGAGCAGAGTTACTCCTTCATTGGAGCTAGTGCTTCAACCATCACAATTTCTTTTGGGTTCCTTGTTTTATTTCAGGACTCACAAGAAACCCCTGAGAAAGGCAATCACATTTTATAGATAAGGACCCTGAAGCTCAGAGAGAGGTATGGATTTCCAGAGATGTACAATGTTTGTCAGAGTGGTGGAATTTGAACCCATGCTTCCTGAGTCCCCATCTTTGTCTCTTGTCACCACACTAGGCTCACACTCAGTGTTTAAGGAAAATAGACTATTCATACTCCCAAGCACAAACACTTGCCACCGCCACTCTCTACCCAGATGAACAAAGTAAAGAGACAGTATGGTCAGAACTGAAGAGGAAAAAGCTGCAGACCACTAGCATTTCAAGGGAGGCCATCAAATATAATTGGGATGGTATGATCAAAGCAGCGGGGTGTTTGGGATACAGTGGAAGTAGCTCCGGAGCCAATGAGGGGAGGACATTGCGGGGGTGGGTATGGAAGCAGTTGAATGGGTATTAATAGATCAAATTCTCCTACACTCCAGCAGGCAAACAGGAAGTATGGGTCAGAAAGAGGGAGAAAAGGACATGATGGTGCTGGTAACTACACTGAGGAAGTCAGCAGTAGGGCCTACAAACAGAGATGGGGTGTGAACAGCAGGAATTCCTGAGACCTCTTGAAGAGGGGTTTCAAGTCTAGATAGGGACTCAGCCTGAGCAGTAGTTCAGCAGAAAGACTTGATCCAGGCATGCTGTGATCCCAGACACTGTCCCAGTGGTGTCTCACAGGTGCACAGCTGCCAATCAGCACTCCAATTCACCTGAGTACTTTTTCAAGGCCAGCCATTGCTTCAGAATGGGAGTCCTCATTGGTCCTCAAGGGGTGCAAGGAGGGGTTACAGGAATATGAAAGTTGTACATGTGCTTGGGGTGTAGATCATTCTACACCACTGGTCCACTGGTTCCCAAACTGACATGGGAGTCACTTGGGGAGTGGGTCAAAAACACAGATGCCAGCCCCTGCCCTGATGATTCACACTCAGGCTGGAGAACCAGTAGTTTATAGCAATGCTTCTCACACTACCTGAGATGGAAGAACTAGTTTTTCAATCTCCATTTTGTAACAATCTATATGCTTGTAAAATGTAAAATCACACATCTCTGTGTTGTAGCCATGTCAAATTGCTGAAACAGTACCTAAACACCTACTCTTATTTATCAACCAGCATTAGTCTGTGGACCATGCTTTGCATAGCATGGGTTCAGAGTCCTATTCCTCCAGAGATTACTTCCAGCCTGGAGGTTTTAGGCTGCTGTGTCAGCAACGGTTGCCCTGAATCTACTCTAGCTTACAAGGCTCTCCTAGGGCCAGGTCCCTTTGGACTTGGTTCAACATTTGAGAGCTCGTTTGCCCTATATTTGTCTTGGCTCCTCAATTTTCCACTCTCTGTAAAGGTGGCAGAATATACAGTTCTCTCTCAGAGCCCACAGACCAGAGAAACTAAGATGCTTGTCAAGTCTTTTTTGTTTATGGGGCTCAGACCTTCTCATTCTGCACTGTACATGCTAAACAAAGTGTACATTGATTTCGCAAAGACTTGGCCTGAGCCAAAGAGGTCTCTTGTGGTCTCCAAAATGGAGTTCCCAAACCAGAGGCCCAACTTCTCTGGAAATGCTTCAGGGGCTGTTGTCCAGAGGGTGGAAAAACTTTCGGGGGGGACTGACTGCAGAGTAACAGCTGCACAAAAGCTCCCAGGGAAGACTGTATTAAGGGAAATAGGCCATTTGAAGTCAAAGGAATGGAATGTATCACAGTGATTGCTAAGGCTTTGTCCCAGTTGAATGTTTCATGGTTCAGAAAGGCATGTTAGTTAAGATGCCTACTATGACTTTCTCTCATTGCCATAAAGACAAATTTATTGCATCAACATTTACTTAACTGTGGTGAGCCATGGCATACTCAGCCCCACATTGGGTGCCTTATGTACCGAGCAGCTCAGCCAGGTTCGGTGAGCCCGAGAGGGGGTGGTGAAGGCATGAGAAAAGACAGACAAGAGAATGAAAGCTGTCCTCTCTGATAGAGAGCTAGCGACAGTGCCACGGACTACAAGCCGTGTCTTTATTTTATAGCCAGATTCCATGAGGCAAAGTAAGGGTGTGGTCAAGATGTTTACAGCATTCTGGTGGGTTTAGATTCTACTCATTTACATGCACCTGAACTCTATCAAGCCCACATCACTTAGGCACGCGGGGGCCATAGGTTCAAGCTCGAAACTATAGCTGTTGGCTATAATTGTGCTGGGAGGGCTCTGCCCTCCAAGCTGGGACTTGCACGTGGCAATGAGAGGATGGTGCTCTCTTATTAGTCCGAGGCTTGAACCTGTCCAAACACTGTAGCCGCTCTCCACACTTAACATCTTATAGCTGCTAGTTCCTGTGCTGAGCCTTTGGAGAGGAAGGTCAGTGCAGATTCACATATCTAGGTGTAGTTGTGAAAGTAAAGAAAGATTATCCTTGATATTGTAGGTGGCCCTCAGCTAATCAATTGAAAGACTTTAAGAACAAAACTGATGTTACCATGAGAAACTTCTTTCTAATGTGGATGGTATCATTAGATTCTGCTTGTGAATTTCCAGCATGCCCTTCCTGATGGCCTGTCCTATGGATTTTGGAGGAGAGATTAAAGTGGTGGCAGAGTAAGTGGATGCTGCATGGACATGCTCCCAGGAACAAACTGGGATCACAATTAAAATACAGAAAAACTTCCTGAATAATCAATGGATTTTGGACTTGCCTAGCCAATCCCACAATTTAGTCATCAGTTGATTAAAATCTATAGTTATATATGCATCTATATCTATATCTGTATCTGTGTCTATATCTATCTATATCTATATCTATATCTATATCTATATCTATATCTATATCTATCTACTAGAGGCCCAGTGCATGAAATTCATGCGGGGGGGGTGTCCCTCAGCCTGGCCTGCACCCTCTTGCCTGATTGCCCCTAACCACTCCCCTGCCTACCTGATCACCCCTAACCACTCTGCCTGCCTGCCTGATTGTCCCTAACCACCTCTGCCTCGGCCCCCACTGCCTGGGCTTCTTCCGGAAGGTCATCTGTAAGGACTTCAGGAAGGTCATTCAGCTGCCCGGTCTAATTAGCATATTATGCTTTTATGATTATAGATATCTATATCATATATAATCTACCTAAAGGATTCTACCAGAAAGGATTCTACCAGAAAAGCAGAATCAGCATATATATTATCTCCATCCTCTTGGATCACATCTCAACTCCATCCCAGCCCCCAGGGTTCTTACCCATTTAGAATTTCTCAGGCCAGCTATGAATTCTGCTGTCTTCTCCAGAAGTCTATGAGCCTTCTGAAGGCAAGGAACCAGTTGCCTTTCTGTCCATGACTCAAGTGCCTTGTCAGGGATTTTCCCTGAGAGGTCCTCCTGAATAATTTTTGAATGAATTGATGTGCAGATGCTAGGAAGTGGAGATCAAGGTGACATGGTGATCTCTCCCTAGTCCAGTTCACCCACTTTCTCTGTCTTCAGTGATGACCTCTGTGCCTGTGACTGAGAAACCTCCAGCTCCAACCCAGACCTGTCCTGTGAGTGCCAAACCCATAACTCCAATCACCTGTTGAGTGTTATAAGGCTGAAAATTCAATATGAGCAGTAGTTGAGCCTAGTAAGTAGGAGTCCAGACTCATGGGCCCAACTGCCTGGCTTAAATCTTTTCTCCTTCAGTGACTAGTTGTGAGATATTTAATTTCTAGGACTCAGTTACCTCATTTAAAAATGAAAATAGTCCTCCTTTTCTTCCTCTTCCTCCTCATCTACCTTATAGAGTTTGAGGAGTAGTGAGATAATACATGTAAAATGTAGGGAAAGGGGCCTAAGACACAGAGTACCCTCTACTGCACTGAAGATTTGTTAGCTAATATTATCATGTTCCATTCCAATTGTTCTAAAGCAAAACTCAATACCTTTTTAAATTGTTTCTCCTCTCCTGTATTCGCCACTCAATAAATGTCTCTACCATCCACTCCCCAATATATTTTATATTATGTCAACTCTAATTCTTAACTATCTCTTTTCCCCATCCCTATTCCATCATCTTCCTCCCAGTCACCACCATTTCTTGCCTGGATAAATGCAATAGCTTCCCAAATGGTATCTCTACCTCTGTTTTTACCCACTTTTTTCAAAGTTTACTCCCTTTACAGCTACCAGGAGGATATTTACAAAGTTAATAACTTCTGTTCTGGACCTTCCAGCTCCAGTGGCTTTCCATATCATAAAGAATAAAATCAAATTCTTATCCCTAGCCTCTAAGCCCCGCATAATATGGCCAAGCCCACCTCTCTGATCTCATCTCCTGCCTCTCTCCCCATCCTCCATTGTGTTCTGGCTACACAGACTCTCTGGCTCTTCCTCAAACACAGATAGTATCCTATTTCAAAGCTTTTGCACATATTGATCTCTTTGGCTAAAACCCAGTTAATTCCTCCTATTTATGCTTCAGTTCATACACTTCTTCTGCAAAGAAGACTTCTCCAACCTCCTTTATTAGATGAAGTTCTCTGTTACATAGTTCTCATTACATCCTGGGTCCCTCCTTTATAGTTCTTAGCCCAGATGTCATTATATCTTTATTGATGTGCTTATCTGATTAATATCTGTCTCTCTCACTCAAACTAAAAGCCCCATAAGGGCAGAGATTTTATGTCTTGTTTGAAATTATGCTTCCAATCACTAGAAGAAATATGCCACATAGTAAATGTTTAATGAATGGTTGTTAAAGGCTGAATCATTGAGGCAAGCCTTGATTTGACTTGGAGATGAGTAAGCCTTTTAAAAAAATTACAGGAGATTGTTGATGAGGTGGTGTCAAAGGAAGAAAAGAGATTTTACCTGAGAAAATAACATAAACAAAGGCATGAAGCCATGGAAGTGGAATGCGGGTTGAAAGAAAAGTGGAAATATTGTTAATGGCTGAAGAAGAAGGTATATGTGAAGCATATGTTAAGATGGAGATGAAAGCAGGGGCAAGACATATCAGATCTTGTGTTTTAGGCTTAATAGCTTCATTTTTGTCTGGTGGGCAATGGGGAGCCATAGAAGGGGTGTGATTTGAGGAAGTCTGGCCCCAAATAAGTTCTCTGTCTCCTTCACTTGGCCCCAGGCATCTTTCATTACAAGTCACTTCCAAATAATCAGGGCAAAATTTTGCAAGCCAAGCTAAGTCCCAGGGAATCCCAATGATTCCTATTGTTTCTTACTCTAAGTTTTCCAAAGACTAAGAGCATTGTTTTTGTGTTTTGAGAAAAGCATGTACTAAATCCTCAATACCAGCTTTTCTATTAACTAAAATCATTGTTCAAAGTTAGGTAACTAGAGGCAAGGACCACAGCTATAAGTTTTGAGGAAAACTATTGGTGCTTCTGGGAGGGGTTAGAGTAACGATAACTTTTAGAGCCTAAGAGATGAGCCAAGTCTAGAGGAAAGAGAGAGGGAGAGAGAGAGAGAGAGAGAGAGAGAGAGAGAGAGACTGAAAGCAAGCCAGAGAGAAAAAAAGAGAGACAACAAAGACAATGAGAAAAGACAGAGACAGAGCTAGAGAAACAAAATGAATGATCGTGAAGGCCAAGGAATCCAAGAGAGATGATACCAGTGAGAAAGGCCCAGAGGCCCAGTCAGAAGCACAAATGTGTGTGTAACTAGTGGACTAGCTTGCTCAGCTTCTGATAAATGACTTCCTCCTTACAGTGGAAGGGGATGTATGAGCTCTGGAATTGGAAGTTAAGTGGGAAAAAAACCCTCAAAATATCATGGGAAGCCAAGTGAAAAATAAGCTTGTCAGTTGGTTAAGAAGTTTACTGGCAAAAATTTTTATATCCATTGATTTTTCTTCCATTCAAGCCCAATCTGTGAAAAGTATGCATGAAGGTAGATATTCAGGTTTCTCACCCTGAGAAGTTTGAAATAACCAATGACTGTCTGAGCACCCTGCTGAGGGTTTTGTCCCCAACCTGCCTCATGTCTTGGCAGGAGGGAAGAGCCATGGCGGCAGCACCCAGGGATTTTCCTTGGCACTGGGTATATTGGAGCTGGGTGACATTCAATGCCAAATGGAAAGAATGATGGTTTCTGTTTTTCCAGTGTTGCACTGGAGAAGGAAATGTGGGACCACATGTCTCTGCTTTTATTTTCAACGTCAATGGGAAGGAACCTTCACATATTCTGTTGATGGAAACAATGTAACTTCCATTGTCTCTTTGTGAAGAGAGTCTGTAGCAAGGTAAAGAGGACAAAGTCTGGATTACACTGTGACAAAGTTTCATTCTATTCTACCACAGTGGTGGCTTTGGGCAACCTCTTCCTCTCTTTGTGCTTCTGTCTTACCTGTCCAACCAAGAAAAAGGACAGGTAATCACTAAGTGCCCTTCCACTTGAGACATTTTAGGCATCTCAGGATTTTAAGCCACCCAAGCAGGACTCTCATGACTTTACCAGAAAGAGTTGAATGTTCTTACCATTGGGTGTACTCACAACTACCTGAGCAACTACAACAATAGGGTATGCATTGAGAGCCAGGGTTCCACATTGAACACAGGCCAAATGTGACATGTGTTAGAGCTCTGTTCTTGTACTTGGTGGGTACTAAATTTGAGAACAGAAGGATTTGTCAAACTTACCAATGACCCAAGTACTGGAGAAAAGGATTTAGCACCTTGGCCAAACTCAACAAGATGACTTTTGAAGGGTCATATAAAAAGCCATCATGTTTTTAAAAATAAATTTTATGCCACTGATTAAAGATCTCTGACTCTGAAGAAACTCCGAAGAACAACAACCAGGTTGGTTGACCACAAGGCTCAAAAGGGGTCCAGAGTGTGATGTGGCTAGAGAATGGAATGCAATAGTAGTTGGCTTCCCTGTCTAGGGAGGTATAAATAGTGAATTCCTTCTGAGCAGGCCATGCCCAGAGTCTTCAGTTTAATTCTGGGCTCCACACTTGAATAGGGTTGGGTACAAACTGATGTGTAAAAAAGAAAACTACTAGGATGAGTGAACAGGAGAAATAAGTGAAAGGACTGTTCAGAATGAAGAGGAGCATATTCATGGGTAAACATGGCCACCCTCTTGGGGTCTCTAAAGCTTTGTCTTAGGGAGGAGAGAACAGGCTTTCCTGCTTGTGGGCTCCAGAAGGCAATCCAAAGATGAGTCCACAAGCTGCAAGATCCAGGAAGAAGTTGGATACTGGAAGATCATGTTTTGTCAACATGAAATTACAAATGCCTCTGTGATCCCTGATCTTAATAACAGATTGGACTGCTTCATGAGTACATTCTAGTTGTAAGTTTGAGGAAGTATTTCCTGATGACCGTAGGACTAGATGTCAGGTATCCTGCAGTAGGTCTATTGGCCAATGTGGGAGGCTAAATGAGTGAGCTGTAGCCCTTAGGGACTGACAAGTCTTTTTTCTTACACTCCTGGTCATTCATTTGTCTATTATTCATTTATTCAATAATCCTTTCCTGAGAACCTTGTCAACAAAGAGCTTCTGGGCCAGAAAGCTTTGTGTGGCAGCAAGATGATCCCTGAGCCATCAATCAGTAAGACATGTGCTGGGAGCAGAGAAGACTTTGCTCAGAGTACTGTCCCTGTTGTCAGCCTCCTGAGGCCCTATGTCAGAAGAAGAGATGGCACAGCTGGGATAGGGCATGGAACAACACAGGAGTCATGTTCAACACTGTGCTTTGGATTGAGTCATGACACATCATTGGCAACATTGTGTTTACAACATCCCCCTCTTGCCTGCTGTCAGAAGCAAAGTGACATTTGGTGGCACCACAGGCAGCAGAGACACCAGGGAATCCTCCCTCAAGGTGTGACTTACCAAGGGTGAGAATGGACAGATTGCAATGACATAAAAGCCTTGGAGATGAACATGCCAATTAGTATGAGAAAGAATGATGTCCCAAGGGCTTCAGAACTCTGAATCTGTCCCTTCTCTTTCAGAGCAGCAAGAATTTTGGAGGCAGCCTGGAGCCCCTCATGAAGCAAATGAGTCACAGTGTGTACCTGGGAACAGCACTATGGAGCCACAGCGTGAGCCTCTGCACTCCTCAGAATTTAACTGGAAAATTTATCTACCTTGGCTTGTTGTTGTATTTGGTTACCAGATATGCGGTAGGAATGCATGAACGTGGAGCCTGCTTGTCAGTCCCCCTCTCCACAGGACTCCCGATGTTTTCATCTACTGGTCTCGGGTAGAATCACTGATGGGACTGGCTTTATCAGGGTCAAACAGTGAAAGGAGGTGATAATGAAGGTGCCTTTATGATTACCGTGAAAAGCTCATGCTGCTCCATGTTTCTACAGCATGCTGTGTGCATTTAAAAAGGAGGCACACAGCCAGGTAAAGGGTCTGGGCTGGGCATCAGGCTAGGGACAGGACTGAGGACCTTCTGGGCAGAAGTTCCCCTACTGAATGTGATAAACAGGGCCACATCCAGCTCATCATTCTTACCACCACCACTACCAGGGCCTTCTCTGGGCTCCCTACGTCCACCAACACATACTAGGGTTTGCAGGGGCTTTGCCAAATACTCCAAATCTCCTATCGAGGAAAGGAGAGAGAATGGTCACTGATAAAGATTCAGAGGATGTAATTGGTTTTTCTTGGGATTAGTTGAGTTGAAACAAATTGGGCAGGGGCTGGGTCAAGGGGCCAGTTAGGTTTGGCCTTTCATAGCAGTTGTGTCAGAAATAGACTCACAGCTGCTTCTGAAATGCTAGAGTTTTCCTTACATAGGACACATGTTTAAAGTTTGGAAGCTGGATGAAAGAGGTGTCTGAGTGTCTTTAGAAAAGGACTGCCCCAGAACATTTATATAATAAGCCCCAGCATTTCTTCTTCTTCCTCCTGCACTGCCATTAGACAAGAGGAAAAGAAAGGGAGCAAGGAGCCATGGCAAATACCTTCCAGCTGGAAAGAGCTCTCAGAGATGTCAAACATAGGTATTCCCCAAGTTATCCGCCCAGCTGCCAAAGTTTTGTCCAGCTGAACTGAGACCAAATGTTGGCTGACTGCCTGGGAATAACTTGATGAGAAACTTCAGGAAGGCTTGGGGCCTGTCAGAAGCAACCCCATAGGATTTTCTTCCCTATCCTGGCTATACGGTATCATTTGCTTGGTGGATATTAGTGGAAGGTTGGTGTGTAGGGACCTAGCTTTCTTTGTCTCTTTGTATTTAGAAACCTGTATGTCTTTTTAGAAACAATATGTCTAATAAATATTTATACTTACCTATTTAAATCAGTAATAATGGTTCTGTACTAAGTGACTTTTCAATTCTAGTTCATCCCTGAAATTGTCTTATTATATTTTGTTATAATGAAAGTATCATGGATAAATGGAAATACAGGCTACATATTCTTTGATCCAGTTAATGATGTTTGTAAGAAGCCAAGCTGTTTGGACCATGAGGCATTAACCTAAGCACCATAATTCCTTCTAAGTTTATTTAAATTGGGACAAAGTATTGAGCAATGCACAACTATTTCTGATATGCTCATATTTTAAATTTAACTCTTAACAGGGAGGGTCAAGAGTTTGGCTGACACCCTCTTTCACAAGGATGACAACTCAGATTCTTGTTATTTAACAGATTCTTGTTAAATAAATAGGTGAAAGAATGCTCAGGCCCTTATCTAAAACCATCGTCTTTCCCTGAAAGTTTGACTGTTTCTCTCAACATCTTCACTCCGGTCTACCAGCTTGTCCACATTACTGTGGGACTCACTTGAAAATAAGACTGGTAGAGATGGTAGGATAATCTCTGTGTCTAGGTAATCATTTTACTCTATGTTTTTTAGTTGCTTTCTTACTGGGGCTTCTGCTTTTTCTCATTCCAGCTTCTTTGAGTCTTTTACCTTAAGATTTGTGCTGTGTTTGCAATTGATGGAGTCCTTAGGCTCCTGGCTCCAGCCTGCTCCGATTCCATGGCTATCCCAGCATGGCTAGCAAGGCCAGACCCACCCTGATATCTCATACTTGAGTGAGTAACAGCTGGTTTTGTCCTCTGTTCATCTCCCAACAACCACTTTCTATTCTACCCATCTTGGACCCAGAGGACCTTCAACTGAAGGAATTCCAGGTATATGATGTCAGCCCCAGTTGCATCTCCCACTGACACTTCCTACACACTCAGTCCTACAGGGGCTGTCCTCCAAGGGCAGCTTATGTCTTCCAAAATTTTTGTCTTTGCAACTTCCTTTTCTTCCACCTAGATTGCCCTCTTGCAATCTAACAGAGTTTCCATTTTCAAATAAGGCCTCTTCTCGAAGCCTTCCCTATTCCTTAGTAATTTCAAATAATCTTTATTTTTTAAATATAATTTTTATTGATTTCAGAGAGAAAAGGAGAGGGAGAGAGATAGAAACATCAATGATGAGAGAGAATCATTGATCAGCTGCCTCCTGCATGCCTCCTTCTGGGGATCGAGCCTGAAACCCAGGCATGTGTCCTTGACTGGAATCGAACCAGAGATTCGATCTGCAGGCCAACACTCTATCCACTGAGCCATACCAGCTAGAACTCAAATAATCTTTAAATTGAAAAAAAACCCCTCTGAACTCATTAATCCAATACCCCTTTATACAGGTGGGAAAATTGAAACCCAGGGAGGGTGTGGCATGCCCAACACCACAGAGCATATCAGTAGCACAGTGGGGACACAAATACCACTCTCCTGACATTTACATTGCCTCATTCTGAAACCTCCTTCTCACTTGGTTGTCAGTCATTGCTAAGCAGTAGAAATAAAGCAAACACATACTGCTTAGTCTTACTGCTCAGAAAGACTAGAGTAAATATTGGAAGAAAACACTTCAAAATATTAACTGACGATCTTGGGTGGGTGGAATGTGGATAACATTTTCTACTTTTATTTGAAATGTTTCAAATGTTCTTTAATCATCATATATTGCTGGTAAAATGGAGAAAGTCAATA
>NW_005370716.1:1431613-1446124 GCF_000412655.1 Myotis brandtii
CCGGGGGTAGGAGGAGGAGAAAAGAAAGAAAATGGCTGGTAAAGCCAGTGTGGATGTGAAAGCATTTTGGAGAGTCCAGTGCTTCCTTATCAGGCCCCACATATCCCTCATGGGTAGAGAAAGCAAGCCAGCTCTCCCTTAGTTTATGAAACATACAGTTCTCATCAACTCCAGCCCTAGCCCCAGCTGTGTTCTGGGGAGCGGCTGCCTATCCCAGAATTACTGAACTCCTGACCCACATCTGCAGTGTTGACTTCTTTATATTCAAAGGTTTCTTGGGTTACTGGGCTCCCTCCCAAACACTGAGCCATCATCTATTCAGTGCCAGGTTATAGGGTGTGGGGTGTGGGGGAAGTGTGATAGAAACAGCCCACAGTTCAGTGAAGGAGACAGATGTGCACACAAATAAGGCAAAGGCAGGCTAGAGGGAGCTTTCTGATTCCACCCCAGATGCCTGGGGGATGATGTCAAGCCCTTTTTGAAACACAGCTGTCTTTATGGAAAATCATCTCAGCAGCTGCTTTCGTGGCTTCTAGAATCGGCTCAGCTCTCACTTGATTAATTTGGCATGGCCAGGGTGGGCCCTTACAAGCATATGTAGGGTCTTTTCCAAAGAGGCTCACACTTTGGGACTGAGACCTCATCTACCTAGCCTTCTATCTGCATCAACGGGGAGAAGAGGACCCATGTCTGGATCCGGCAAAGGTTCTGTAAACAGCCTCCATATAAAAAACCCAACCCAGACAGGAGCATCCAGGTGGCCCAAAGACACAAGCAGGAAAGGGCAGTTTTGAGGACTTTCTGTGCCCCGGCTTTTATTTATTTATTTAAATGTATCTTTATTGTTGCTCTGCCCTGGCTTTTAGAAGAAGACTGCTTGCTAGGCTGCTAAAGGACCTCACTCCTGGAGAGTGAGGAGGGAGATGGCAGGGTTAGAAAGGCCTCTCTGGCAACAAGAAGGGAAAGGGAGGGAGGAAAGGCACAGTACAAATGCAAACTGAGTGGCCTTTAGAAATAGGATAGGTCCTGGCACAGTGGGCCTTTGCCTTGCTTTAGCTTTGGGTTTTGTCTCCTTCTATCCCAGTGTGCCCACTCCATCTCTGTCTCTCTTCTCATATGGGTGTGACTGTCACAAAGTTGCATCTGCATTGTGCCTTTCCTCCCTCCCTTTCCCCTCTTGTTGCTTCTAAAAGCCAGGGCATAGCAACAATAAAGATACATTTAAATAAATATATAAAAGCCAGGGCACAGAAAGTCCTCAAAACTGCTCTTTCCTGCTTGTGTCCCTGGGCCACCTGGATGCTCCTGGGGGAGGTATATACATATGTTTTCCAGAATAGGAGTGTTGGAAAGTAGAACTGCCAGGACAGCACTCTAAACAGCCACGAAGTGGAGCTGGAGGGAGAGTGGCTGCAATCTGATTTAATGTACCGTTAGAACCACCCAGTCTAAAGGGCTGTTTCTCAGAGCAAACTGGGTTTCCCAGTGTGATTGAGCTGGGCAATCAAAGGGAGTGGGGAAAGCAGGAATCTCTATGTCAGGGACTGGGGAGTTAAGAGGAAATGGCATTGGATTCTGTCTGAAGTTTTCTGGGGCAGCTAGGATTCGAGCTAGGCCTTAAAAGTGCCCGGGCTTTCCAAAGAGGCTGAATGGGCTGTGTGAATAAAAGTCCCTGAGGACAAGAACTTTAGTGCATCTGGCATGCCAGGTATAGTGTAGGAGGAGCATGGAAAGGGCGTGGGCTAACTTGGGTTCCATTGGGTTGAAATTTGCAGCCCTTGTATTAGGCCTTATGGGCAAAGCTGGGATGCTCCCCATGTCACTGTTCCTCCAGTAACTGTGGTCAAAGGACGTGGGGTATGAAGGAAGAGTGGCTGTTCTTATGCATTCCTCCTGGACGTCATCTTTGCTCTCTGCTCTCTGGTTATTTTATCTGGCATGCTTGGTGTTTTGAGTGATGATGACCCCTGATGTTTCAGGTGTGAAGATGTGCTTTTTAGCTGCAGGGCATGAAGAACACTGTTTACCATGTTGGTGCTGAGCCAGAGTGGGGTGTGTGTGTTTTCTGACCCTAGAAGTATGCCTTCCACTTGATTTGGGGTTATTTAGAGCCCTCGGAGACATTCAGACAAAGCCTACTTGCACACCAGAGGATAAGAGCCTTTCGTCACAAGTTACATACCACAAGCACAACCACCATCATGAAAAAGGGGGAGGGCCCCAGCTTCCTGAAGGTCCTTAAAGGTCTCAGTTGGGCTGGGAGATGTGGAAACAGAAAGCAGAGACTTCTATAGCTAGTACTCTAGCACAATATGCTGCTATTTTTAGTGGAGTGGGAGGTGAGAGGAAGGGGAAGGAAAACAGAAATGACTTGTTTTTCACTAGGAATCATATTTTCAATCAGTGCTTCTGTTATGGGCTGAATTGTATTCGTCTAAGTTTTGTATGTTGAAGTCCTTACCCCCAGGACCTCAGAATGTGATTGTATTTGGAACAAGGGTCTTTACAGAGGCAATTAAATTAAAACAGGGTCCTTAGAGTAGCCCCTAATCCAATATGAGTAGTGTCTTCATAAGAAGAGGAGGTTAGGACACAGGCATACACAAAGGGAAGACCATGTGAGGACACAAGGGAAAGACAGCCATCTAAAGTCAAGGAGAGAGGCCTGGAGCAGGTCCTTCCCTCACAATCCTCAGAAGGACCAAACCCTGCTGACAACTTCATCTCAGATGTTTAGCATCCAGAACTGGGAGACAATAAATTTCTGTTGTTTAAGCCATCCATCCTGTGGCACTTTGTAATAGCAGTTCCAACAAACTCATACATCTTCTCTAATGTTAGGATGCCTAAAAAATAATAGAGAAACTAGCTAAGCTACAAATTCTTGAGCTCATCCTCTGATGTTATGGCTCAGTAAGCCTGGGATGGGACCCACCAGTTATGCTTACTCAAGAAGCTTTGCAGGAGACTCTGCAATATGTGATCTCTGGGTCATACTTTGAGAAACTGGGACTAAGATATTGGATTTAGACTCAAAAGTACTGGGTTTGAATCACAGCTCCAAATTTTAATCACTGTAATCTTGGCCAAGTGAGGTTGCTTTCTGAGACTCAGTTTTTTAACCCTGTAGAATGGGGTTATCACTTTCATGCCTAGCCCACAGGAATACCAATGAGCATGTAATGTAAAGGGCAAAGTTCTGGTTTCTTATTAAAGGTTGTATCTTAGCTTGGGCTACTGTAATAAAATACCATGGACTGGGTGGCTTAAACAATAGACATTATTTTCTTACAGGTATAGATGCTATAAATTTGCAATCAAGGTGCCAGTGTGGTCAGCATCTGGTGAGGACTCTCTTCCTGGCTTGTAGATGGCCACCTTCTCACTGTGTACTCACCTAGCAAAGAGAGAGGGACAGAAAGATCTCTGGTGTCTCTTCATATAAGGGCATTAATCCTACCATGAAGGTCCTACCCTCATAACCTAATCTAAATCTAATGATCTCACAAAGGCCCTATCTCCAAATACCATCACATTGGTGGGTTAGGATTCCCACATATAAATTTTGTGAGGGACACAATTCAGTGAATATCAGGTTGCGATGTGGTAATGATCTTGCAAGTCCATATTTGACCCTATATGTGTCTGCCCAGATCTCTGAAACTCGGGCCTGCATTTCACAAGAGACTGCATTGTGAAATAACCATTGATGCCTTACTCCTTCTTTGACTCTTCCTTGAGGTTGCTCATCTTTTCTGAGGAGGGGGGCTTTTGTGGCCTGGTGGCCCTGGGATGGAGGATATGGAGAAAGGGATAGATGAATAGCTGGGGGACAGCAAGCCTTCCTCCTGTGGACAGGCTAAGCTAGTCAAGCTCTTCTATATGTAAGTCAAAGGTGCCAGGGCCTTCTTGGGCCACCCCTGCTCTAACATCATACACCTGTGAAGAGGAGTCTCAGCATATTGCTCAAACTTCAAAAAGGACAAATATAACAGCAAGTGCATTGGCAGTTAATGTAGCATTTCACTCACGTCTTCAGGGAAGAGGCAGAGGTGATATTATATACCACAAAGCAACATTTATTAAATAGCCTCTTTAAACATATTGGCTCTTTTATGAAAATCTATTGTAGCTGTCTCATTCTTCCTCTCTGTCCCCCAACCCTGTTCTCCTCAGCCTTTCTAGGGTCCAGCTCAAGGCTGGGCACAGAGTAATTTCTCATCCAGAGACTATTACTACATGCCTTGGAAAATATAGGGTCCCTCTCTGCCAGTCCTGCTACCTGGGTTGTACTCCTTACCTCCTACTCACAGGCCTAACTGGCTCTAGGTGTGGTATGTGAGTGCAGAGCCCTTCAGTGTGGTCTTTTTCATAGTGGAGACTGTTTCCATGCCTCCGGATCCAGCATGCCAGCTCCCTGTCTCAAGCCAACTCCTCCCCAGCTCCAACTTTTGCTATGTCTTGACCATTCATCCAGTTCAGCACTCTTCCATCTCACAAAGTTCACGGGACAGAATTGTTGGAAGGTTTTCAGTCAAGGGTGATTTAGGCCAACTTCTCATTTTACAGATGGGAAAATTTGGCCCAGGAATAGGAAGAAACTCAAAGTCCCACAATAAGGTATACAGAAGATCACTATGGAGGTGGTAATCAATATAATCTGAGCTCTCTCACAGCCAGCTAATACCTCCAAAGGTGTCAGGCAGGAGCAGTTAATATCCCTGCATACTCAGATTCTAACCTGTGGGGCCAGGAACTGATATGTCCAGAGCAATCTCTGGAAGCAGAGTTAAATCTTCTAATATGTAATCAGATCTGAACCCTCCTGATCCACCAGGTTACCAATGATCCTGGATAACCAGCATTCATTTTGGCTTCAAATCCCATCTCCCCTCACCATCTTTGCACACCATCTATGTGCACATCCCCTAATTCAGCCTGGCTCCTTCTAACAAATGCTGTGAGGCAAAGTGAAATCTGGGCCTAAAAGCAGTAAAAGATGGAAATGGCAGGGAGGTTTCCACTGCTGAGGTGGCAGGAGAATGAAAGGGGTTTGTTCTGCTGTGAATGTGGACTTGGCAAGGGAGTTGTGGTTTCCTGCTCCAAAGCCATTCTCATACTCACTTTTCTCTTGGAAAGGTCTGGAAGCACTATAGGGTGGAAAAATAGTATGGGGTTAGAAGTCTGGAAAGCTGGATTCAGGTCCTGGCTTGGTTTCCACCTCTGAATGTGGCTTTGGGTGGGCATGGCCTAGTCCCTCCCTGGGCCTCTTTCTTGCCTTCCTTGTGGGGAGAGTCAGACAGAGCCCCCACACAGACTGGGAGTGGCAAGCAATAAGAGGTGGGAGGTACAGATTCCAGCCCTATATCTTACACACAAAGGTCCTGCCTGTGTGGGCACAGGCTGCCAATCTGCCAGGCCAGGTTCTTCCAGATTTTGGTTAGGAGACAAGATAAGGGGGGGCTTCAGGCCTTTATGCCTGGAAAGGATCTTGGAAAAAAGTTGCAAGTCCTGCTCCATAGGTCAGCTCCTGCACAGCAGCTCTTCAGCTGTAGTCACAGCTGATCCTTGCTACCCATTGGCCTGGGGGCAATCCTTCCTAGTGATGCCAACATAAATCAAGGATCTACTACAATAGAACAGCTCACACAGGGTCATACCTGGAGTACCAAGCTCAGAGGCTGAGACACTACAGGACACCTCCTACAGGACACCTACTACACAAGGCAACTCTACCAAGTCTGAGAGACATAGCAGATCTACCTAATACATAGAAACAAACATACACAGGGAAGCAGCCAAAATGTGGAGACAAAGAAACATGTCACAAATGAAAGAATAAAAGAAATCTCCAGAAAAAGAACTAAATGAAATGGAAGCAAGCAAATTACCAGATATAGTGGTCAAAACAATGGTTACTCAAGGGTGCTCAAGGAACTTAATGAGAACTTCAAGAAACTTAGTGAGAATTTCAAGGAAATTAGTGAGAACATCAACAACATAAAAAAGGACCAGTCAGAAATAAAGCATACACTACCTGAAGTAAATAATAATTTATAGGGGATTAACAGTATAGTAGAGTATGCTGAGAATCAAATAAAGAATTTGGAATATAAGGAAGCAAAAAAACACACAAAGCAAACAAACAAAAACCAAACAACAACAGCCAATCAGAAAAACAAACAAAAAAAAGAATAAAAAAAATATGAAGATAGTGTAAGGGGCCTCTGGGACAACTTCATACATACCAACATTCCCATCAAGGGAATACCAGGATGAGAAGAGAGGGAGCAATGAATCAAGAAATTTAAAAATTATTTGAAAAAATAATGGCAGAAAATTTGCTTACCTTGTGAAAGAAATAGACTTACAAGTCCAGGAAGTGAAGAGAGTCCTAAATAAGAGGAATCTAAAGAGGCCCACACCAATACACATCATAATTGAAATGCCAAAGTTAAAGACAAAGAGAGAATCTTAAAAGCAGCAAGAGAAAAGCAGTTACCTACAAGGGAGTGCCCATATGACAGTCAGCTTATTTCTCACCAGAAACTTTGCAGGCCAGAGTGAGTGGCAAGAAATATTCAAAGTGATGAAAAGCAAGGACCTACAACCAAGATTACTCTACTCAGCAAAGCTATCACTTAGAACTGAAGGTCAGATAAAGAGCTTCCCAGACAAGAAAAAGCCAAAGGAATTCATCACCACTAAACCAGTATTACATGAAATGCTAAAGGGTCTTCTTTAAAAAGAAGAGATAAAAGATAAAAAATGTGAACAATAAAATGGCAATAGATGCATATCTATCAACAACTGAATATAAAAATAAATGAACAAAGAATCTAATAAACAAAATGAACTCATGAATAAAATAGAACCAAAGGCATGGAAACATAGAACAGAAAGATGATTCTCAGAGAGAAGGGGGGAGAGCGACTGGGAGGAAATTAGCCAAAGAACTTATATGCATATATGTATTACCTATGTGTACAAACAATAGGGTGATGAAGGCATAGGGTCAGGTGGGAACCGGGCAGATGGGAGCAATGAGGGATGGAATGGGGGAACATCTGTAATACTGTTAACAATAAAGTTTTTTTAAATAAAAATGCTTCTGCACCACAGAACAAACAATCAACAAAATAAAAAGGCTACCTATAAAATAGGAAAAATATTTTCAAACCAGATATCTGATATAGAGTGATTTAAAAATGCAAATCACTTCACTATCCTTTTCAAAACCTCCCATGGCTGCCTATTGCAGAGAGAATAAAATTCACCCATCTTATCCTGACTTCCAAGTCTCCATGTTATGTGACTCCATCTACCATTCCTACCTCAACTGGTACCACTCTCCCCTCATTCCACATACACTAACCCATTAGCTTTCCTCCTTTTTCTTAGACTAACTCAGTCCCTTTTTGGGGCCTTAAAAAGCTTGTTTGAAAGGCTCTACCTCTCAGATCATTATGTGACTGGCTTCTTTTTATTAATCACTCTCAACTCAAATGCCATTTTCACAGAGTGGTCTTCTCTGAACTAAAGTAGCTACAGGGCTTTGAGCACATTACCCTGATCATTCTTCCTTATGGTACTTAGCACTCTCTAAATTATCCCTCTATGTTTATTTGCTTACTTGCTTTTAGTGCATCTCTTCCACTTGAAAATAAGCTCCACAAGGCCAGAATGTTGTCTCTTTTGGCTTTCATTGTATTTTCAGTGCCCAATACTCAGTAGGCACTCTGGGAATACTTGAAGAGTGAATGAATAAATGAATGATGTGTAGAAGTTATCCAGGGAAAGGTAATGGTGTGGGGGGGAAACCTTCTTTAATCATCCAGACAGAGTTAGACACCCTGGTTTCTTAGCTTTTATGCTGCCATCACAATGTGTGATAATGGATTTGTTACATGGCCACCTCTCCCAACAGATGCTAAACCCCATGAAGGCCAGGATCATTTCTGTCCTATTTACCACTGTATGCTTTGTACTTTGGTATGCCTAGCACAGAAGTTTATTGAGGAGGTCCTCAATAAACTTTTATTGGTTGACTAAATATTTCCTCCTTGATTGATGGAACATAGAAGGAATTAAACCTAATAAATCTATATTTTACAAATGAGAAAACTGAGGCGCAGGGATACTTGTTCACTGTCACATCCAAGTCAGGCCAAAAATGCAGGTCTTAGTAGCAGGACTATTTTCTTGTAAATGATTCAAAAATTGGCTTAACTGAGATGGCTTTGCAATGATGAGCAACTGAGCAAATAGAAAGCTAATCCATCACTTTTGCTCGGAGATGAAGGGAATCTCATTACAGAGGCAAAGGGCACACTTGATGAAAATGCCATTTTATTCAGGATGGGATTAGCCTAGGCAAGATACAGGAATAGATCAACTATGTTGAGCTCTGGTATGCACCTGATCACACTAATAGAATTCAGCTTACCTTTCAACTCTGCCAGTGTCTCACCATCCCAGAAACCCCAGCCAGATGCCCCATCCAATAAAAGGTGTGGCCACCAGTTTCTGATGGTGGAGGTCACTGGCAAGGTTGATGCTTTCTAAGGATCCTTGTCAAGTTCCTTAAGAACATCTTAAGTCAGGCTTTAGAGTTAAAAACAGATCTAGATTAGAATCTTGTATTTTTCTATTTATAAACTCGACCACAGTCAAGTGATTCATCTCTCTGAACCTTAGTGGCCTCCTCTGTAATTTGGGGATAATAAGAATAAGATTCATTGCAAAGGGCTTTGTGAAAATTAGGTGACATGATGTGAGTTCTTGGTAAATTGTGCAGCTCTGTGTTCATGCTCTTCTTGGATCTTTAGGTGTCTGCCAAGTTTGTATTCAAGTGATTGCTGATACTCTTTGAGGATAGAACTGTTGTTATTTTTTCCTGGACAGCTCATTTGTGCCCAGTATAGAACTGGGCACAGAATGGGTGCCCGAGCAGTTTTCTAATCTGTCTGGAATCTAACACTCAAAGAGGATAGGAAGAGCAGTTCCCAAGACTGGCACATTTGGTCTTTATGAATATGTGATTGAAGTAGTGGGTATCATGCCACACTATAGGGGACAGGCAGGAAAAGGTCCTGCATAGGCAAGATAGTTGGTGGTAATGTAGTTTGCCCTAAGGTAGTTACAGTACATGAAGGCAACCACAATGTGAAACTCACAGTGTTTCCCAGAATAGATTCATAGGTAGGTACTTGGCACTCACCTTATCTAAGTCAGTTCTGAGGACCTTGCCCACTACCCACCAACTTAATGGGAGTGAGCCTGGGCCATAAAGCCATAACTCCTATGTTCTTAGCTGCTGGAAGGGAGTCCTTGGCTTGGTGGTCTGAAGCACAGGCAAGGGAAGATACACAACTGAGGTAGAGTAGGTTGAGGTAAGGGTTGGTCTAGGCCAGTGGTCGGCAAACTCATTAGTCAACAGAACCAAATATCAACAGTACAATGATTGAAATTACTTTTGAGAGCCAAATTTTTTAAATTTAAACTATATAGGTAGGTACATTGTTATTAACTTAATTAGGGTACTCCTAAGGCTTAGGAAGAGCCACACTCAAGGGGCCAAAGAGCCGCATGTGGCTCGCGAGCCGCAGTTTGCCGACCACTGGTCTAGGCCACTGCTGGATTAAAGATTTTACCTGGGAGGGATCCAGAAGCAAAGACTGCCTCTTAACTGTAGCCTGAGCTACAAATTACAAGCTAACCAACTCAAAATCACTCAAAAAGTAAGACTGCAATAGATTCAAAAGCAGTTCTGTATTGCCTGAAGTGGAAGCAGGATTGACTTTGGAGAAGATACTTATTTCATTGGAAGCATTACTCTGAGCAACTGTATTGATTATGTACATAGTAAATATTGATCTAAGGTAAATTCAAAACTGGCACCCAAATTTATACAGTCTTCCCATCTATCACAAGCCCCAGCCAGTCCACAGCCATGCCTGTGAAGAAGTGAACCCATTAAGTTGGGGAGAGGATAGTCATAAAAAATGCTAGCCGGTTTGGCTCAGTGGATAGAGGGTCAGCCTGTAGACTAAAGGGTCCTGGGTTTGATTCCGGTCAAGGGCATGTACCTTGGTTACAAGCTCCTCCCCAGCCCCAGCCAGGAGGCAAATCAATGTGTTTCTCTCACATTGATGTTTCTCTCTGTCTTTCCCTCTCTCTTACACTCTCCCTAAAAATCAATGGAAAAAAAACCTCTGGTGAGGATTAACAACAACAAAATAATGCTAATGCCTAGTGAATACATTTAAATTTGTTTCCTAGCAAGACTTTATTCCATTGTTTATCTCTTCTGCCTCATGTCATAAATCTCCCTTGAAATTTTATTCCTGCCCAATTTTTATTCCTGTCCCAACTTCTTCCTTTCACCACCAAACATTTAAAAAAAGTAGTCTGTTCTCATTCTTTCAAGATGCCACAACAATAAAGCTACCACCACCATCACCGCCATCACTACTACCACTACCACCACCACCACCACCACCACCACCACCACCACCACCGTACATAATAGTTGATTCATAAATATTAAAGCAACCAAGTTCAGAGATTTCTTTAGTATTTATTGATCTTGAATTTTTGGTCATCAGGTCACTTCTTTGGGCTTTCTCTTTTCTTGGTGTCAATGACATCTCACCATGCATCTAAATTGTCTTTGCTCTCTCCTTCCTTCACTGGTTTCGCCTCCTCTTAAATGTGGATTTCCCAGAGTTCTTTCCTAGGTCCTTTTCTCATTCCACACAGTCTCTCTTGGAGAGTGCATAGCCATCTACATATTAATGACTTCCACTTAATCTTTAGACACTTAACTGTGAAACCCTAGGTTTTTTCATTCATGGCTGTGGTTTCATTTATCATCCATATGCAGAAGACTCACAAAACTTTCTTCTGAACTCAGACCTGTATATCTGAGTGTCTACTAGACATCCTCACTTGGATATCCCACAGGCACCTAAAATCCCAGTCTGAAACAAATCTCCTGGCTTCTTCACTGTCTCAATCTCTGAATCTTGCATCAGGCATGCAGCTGGCAAAATTAAAATATGGGTGTCATCCTTTATCTCTCCCTTTGCCTCATGCCATCTTTTATCCCCGGCTACTTAATATCATTGTTCTTAAGATAAAGACAAAAACACTTAAAATGCCCTACAAAGCCTTGCACTTTCTGGCCCCTATCTGTCGCACCATATTTTGCATCATGTTCACCCTTGATCATGCTGATGACATCACAATGAGTTTATTTCTGTTCCTTGAACACACCTTTCTTCTATTTAAGGACTTCTACACTTACTATTGCTTCTCCCAGATCTTCATTTACTTAATCCCTCCTCATCCTTTAGATCACAGATAAAGTGTAATTTCCTCAGGAACCCCTTCTCTGACCTTAAGCACCCTTTAGATCATGCACTTACCTTTAGGTATTTTTAAATATGTATATTTTTTATTGATTTCAGAGAAGGAACAAGGAGAGAGGGATAGAAACATCAATGATGAGAGAGAAGCATTGATAGGCTGCCTCTTGCACGCCCCCTACTGGGGATCGAGTCCGCAACCCAGGCATGTGCCCTGACCGAGAATTGAACCATCGAACCGGGACCTCCTGGCTCATAGGTCGATGCTCAACCACAGAGCCTTGCTGGTTGGGCTCCTTTAAGTATAATTGACTTTATTTTTTAGGACAGTTTTAGAGTTACAGAAAACTTGAGCAGATAGTACAGCGAGTTCTCATATACCCTTCTACCCTGCATGCAGTTTTCCCTATTGTTAACATCTTACATTAGGATAGAAACTTACTTATAATAACAAAAAGTATTGATAAATTAATAACTAAATTCTGTAGTATGTTCAGATTTACTAGTACTTAGTTTTTACCTAATGTCCTATTTGTGTTCCAGGATGCCACATTACTGGTATATGTCTAATATATGTCTCCTGACAATTTCTTTTTTTTTTTTGAAATAACTTTGTTTTTATTATTTTTAAACTTTATATAAATGGTGGTAGACACTATGTCCTATTGTGACTTCATTTTATCAAGCAAAACACTTTACAATTTCTTTGTCTTGATACATGTACTCAGAGTTTATTCTATCCCAGCGCTGTATCAGGATATACTTTGATTTATTACACATTCTCTGTTTGGTGGACATTTGGTTGGTGTTTAGATATTGCTCTTTTAAACAATGCGGCTGCAGACATTTTTCATGTCTTCTGGTGCAATGATGCAAGAGTTTCTCCAGAGTGTAAATCCCTAAGAGTAGAGAAAAGGGAAGATCTTTTCATCTGTGTCTCAGGAAGAGCAGATCTTGGCTGTGACATGGGTGGTCCACAAGAGAATCTGACTGATGAAGAACTGTCTCTGCCAAAGGAAACGTTTAGAATCCTCTGCTATTTTTCGGCTTCCTTGGACCACATGAGAGGAGAACCTTGTGTATGTCTCAGTGCACACAGCCAGCTGTCCAAGCACCTTCAAAGTTGCCTACTGTCCCTTTGAAACAGGGGTGGGGAACCTTTTCCCCCTAATGCCTTGGCAGGGCCAATACAGTCCGTGGGCTGGATGTCCCCCACCCCTGCATGATCTTACCAATTCCCACAATTCCTGGGACCCCTCCTGACAATTTCTTAGCCTTTCCTTGTTTTTTATTATTTTGACTGTTTTGAGAAGGACTGGTGAGGTATTTTGCAGAATGCTCTATTAGGATTTGTCTGATGCATTACTTACAATTAGACTGGGGTTATGTTTTTGTGGAAAGCAAAATTCTGGAAGTAAAGTTACATTTTCATCACATCATATCAGGGCAACATATTACCTATATGATTTATGATAGTTGATATTGACTTTGATCACCTGTCAGGTTTCTCCACTGTACAATTACTCATTTACTCTTTGTAAAGAAGTCACTATGTGCAGTCCACACTTAGGGAGTAGGTGTTATGCTTCCCTTCCTTTAGGGTGAAGAATCTATATAATTTATTTGGAATTCTTCTGCATCAGAGGGTGTATCTTCTCCCCCATTTATTAATGTGTATATATATATATATGTGTGTGTGTGTGTGTGTGTGTGTGTGTGTGTGTGTGTGTGTATATAGTTATGGACTCATGAATATTTACCTTATGCTTTGAGTTATATTCAAATTCTTTTCTTTCTTTCTTCTTTCTTTCTTTCTTTCTTTCTTTTTTTCTCAAATTTTTCCAGCTTTGGCTATTGGGAGATCTTTCACTTGGCTCCTGTGTCACTGACATAGTCCCTCATAATGATATATTTTTTAAATCATTTTTATTTTTCTGTCTGGCCAGCGTGGCTCAGTGGGTGAGCATCAATCTATGAACCAGGAGGTCACAGTTTGATTCCTGGTAAGGGCACACACCCAGATTTCAGGCTTGATATCCAGTGTGGGGAGGCATCTGATCAATGATTCTCTCTCATCACTGATGTTTTTATCTCTCTGTCCCTCTCCCTTCCTCTCTGAAGTCAATAAAAAAATAAAAATAATAAATAAATAAATCTTTTTTTTCAGTTACAATTGATATATAATATTAGTTTCTGGTAACATAGTGATTAGACATTTATATAATTCACAAAGTTATCAACCTGATAAATCTATTACCTGTCTGACACTATACATAGTTATTAAAATACTAGAGGCTCAGTGCATGAAATTCGTGCATGGGGGTTGCCCTCAGCCCAGCCTGCATCCTCTCTAATCTGGGATCAGGCCTAAACTGGCAGTTGGACATCCCTCTCACAATCCTGGACCGCTGGCTCCTAAATCTCTCACCTGCCTGCCTGCCTAGTCGCCTTTAACTGCCCCCATCTACCTGCTGGCCTGATCACCCCTCACTGCCTCTGCATGCTAAATAAATAAATCTTTTTTTTCAGTTACAATTGATATATAATATTAGTTTCTGGTAACATAGTGATTAGACATTTATATAATTCACAAAGTTATCAACCTGATAAATCTATTACCTGTCTGACACTATACATAGTTATTAAAATACTAGAGGCTCAGTGCATGAAATTCGTGCATGGGGGTTGCCCTCAGCCCAGCCTGCATCCTCTCTAATCTGGGATCAGGCCTAAACTGGCAGTTGGACATCCCTCTCACAATCCTGGACCGCTGGCTCCTAAATCTCTCACCTGCCTGCCTGCCTAGTCGCCTTTAACTGCCCCCATCTACCTGCTGGCCTGATCACCCCTCACTGCCTCTGCATGCCGGCCTGATCACCCCTAACTGCACCCTTTGCCGGCCTGATCTCCCCTAACTGCCCTCCGCTGCCGACCAGGTCACCTCCAACTCCCCCCTCCCTGCCGGCCTGGTTGCTCCTAACTGCTCTCCCGCCAGTGTGTTCATGCCTTACTGCCCCCGTGCCAGCCTGGCTGCGCCCCCTGCCGGCCTGGTTGTCCCTAACTGCCACCCCCGCCAGCCTGGTCACCTCTTACTGCCCCCCCCCTGCTGGCCTGGTTGCCCCTAACCGCTCCCCCCCGCCAG
>NW_005370716.1:1446359-1467133 GCF_000412655.1 Myotis brandtii
AACTGCCCCCCCACTGGCCTGGTCACCCCACACAGCCTGCTGCTTGGTCATTTGGTTGTCCCTCACTAACCCCCCATGCCGGCCTGGTCACCCCAACTGCCCCCCCCCGGCCTGGTCACCCCACGCAGCTTGCTTGTTCAGTCGTTCAGCCTGATTCCCACAGCGGCCTGGGTCCCAGCCACCCATGGCAGCTGTCTGGCCTGACTCCTGCGGCGGCCCCCCGAGTGACTCCTCGCATAACAGGAGGCAGGGTGCCTCCTCACGTGAGATTTCAATCGTGTGCTGGGCCTCTAGTATGTGTGTGTGTGTATATATATATATTATGCAAATTGTCCCCTTGGGAGTTTGGGAGACCAGGAGTTTGATCACTAGCTATGACATGTGCTGACCACCAGGGGGTGGCACAGAATGAAGGAAGGCCCAGGCCAGCAGCTGGAAGGCCCTAATCGGCCATGATCACTGGTCAGGCCTAGGGACCCTACCCATGCACAATTTCATGCACCAGGCCTCTAGTTATAAATAAATATGTATACCTCAGAATATGACCTTATTTGAAGACTAGAGGCCAGATGCATAGATTCACGCACCTGGGGTCCCTCGGCCTGACCTGTGGGGATTGGGCTGAAACTGGCTCTCTGACATCCCCTGAGGGGTTCTAGATTGTGAGAGGGTACAGGCTAGGCAGAGGGACCCCCACCAGTGCAGGATTGGGGCCGGGGCGGGACTGTGGAAGGGCTCCAGGGTGTGTTTGGCCCATTTCACCCAGTCCCCATTGGCCTGACCTAGCAGCAAGCTAACCTACTGGTTGGAGCGTCTGCCCCCTGGTATCAGTGTGCGTCATAGAGACTGGTCAAACGGTTGGACACTTAGCATATTAGGCTTTTACTATATAGGATGCTGCAATATACATGTGGATGCATATGTCTTTTCAAATTAGTGTTTTGGGTTTTTCAGATAAATACCCAGAAGTGGATTTGCTGGGTCCTCCTGTGTCTTTTGTTACAGTGTTTGTTTTAAAGTCTATTTTATCTATTATAATTATTGCTGCCACTATATTGATTCAAGCATATATTTCCTATCTATGGACAACCATAATAGCATCCCAAATGGTATACATGCTTCCAGTCCAATCTACACTACAAAATTAATCTTCCTAAAGCACAACTCTGACAGAGACACTTCTCTAATTAAAAATCTTTTCTAGGAATGGAAAAATATAAAATTAATTACATTATTTGTGAGATGTCAGTTCTCACAAGTTAATTTATAGATTTATATATTTTAGTTATAGATTTACAGATTTAACACAACCACATCATAATCATGGCAATTTTTATAGAAAAAAGCTCTTTCAAAAATTTATATGAAAAGGACCTAGATAACTTATATGCAAAGGACCTAGATAACTTAAATCAAAATTGAAAAATATGAGCAAAGTTGGAAGACTAACTTTACCTGACTTCAAGCATTTCTCTAAAGCTATATTAATCAAGGTAGTGTATTACTGTCATATGTATTGACCAATATATCAATGTGATAGAATAAAGATCTCAGAAATAGATCCAGATTTATAGAACCATTTTATTTTTGACAATGATGTCAAAGCAATATAAGGAGAAAGGAAAATTCTTTTTAACAAATGGCATAGGTATAACTATGCATTCATATAGTTAAATGAACCTTGAACCTCGCCTTGCACCATACACAAAAATTAATTTGGCATATATCAGGAACATAAAGTAAAATACCATAAGCATTTTTAAAGGAAATTATAGAAGAATATATTTGTCTTTTGGAGGTTGGCAAATGTTTTTTATCCAACACACAGTTAACAGAAACAATGAGAAAAACTGATAAATGATATTTCATAAAAGTTAAAAACGTTTGACTATCAAATGATATTGTTAACAAGATGAGTAGGTAAACTATGTACTGAGGGAAATTATTTTTAAAGAGACATTTGAGAAGGGCCTGGCATTTAAGATATATCAAGAACTTCTACAGATCAATAATAAAAAAACAAAAAATTAAGAATGGGCAAAAAATAATTAATGAACACTTCCCCAAAGAAGATATACAACTGGCCAATAAGCACATGAAAAATTGCTTATAAATTTATCATCAGTCATCTTGGAAATGAAAATTAAAATCACACCTACGAGAATAGTTACAAATAAAAAGGATGACAATACCAGATATTGATGAGGATGTGGAGAAAGCAGAACTGTCACACAATGTTGGTAAGAATGTAATCACTTTGGGAAAATGTCTGGTAGTTTGTTATAAAACTTAATGTTTACTTACCTTATGACCCAACCATTCAACTCAGGTTTTTACCCAAGAGCCATGAACATACATATCTATAAAAAGAATCATACAAGAATGTTCATAACAGCTTTATTGATAACTAAAGGCCCAGTGCATGAAATTCGTTCACTCAGGGGGGGTCCCTCAGCCAGGCTTGTGCCCTCTCACAGTCCGGGAGCCCTCAGGGGATGTTCAACTGATGGCTTAGGCCTGCTTCAGCATAAGCCGTCAGCCAGACATCCTTAGTGCTGCCACAGAGGCGGGAGAGGCTTCTGCCACCGCAGCACCAGCCCTCCCAGCTTCTGGCTGAGTGGTGCTCCCCCTGTGGGAGCACACTCACCTCCACGGGGCAGCTCCTGCATTGACCGTCTTCCCCCTGGTGGTCAGTGCCGTATCATAGCGACTGGCTTTCCACTGTCAGGCCGAAACCAGTTCTCTGACATCCCCCAAGGGGCCTGGAGTGTGAGAGGGCACTCTGCAAAGTTGCTGTCGTACATCTTTATAACATGGCATATGTGCTTACCCAATAGGTTATTTGTAAAGCTCCTAGAGAAAGTGATAGAAGTTTTTCAAATAATTTACTGTGATAAACACAAAAAAGGAAGGCACAAAAACCAAACAAAATAAAGCCTCAGGCATTTCCCTGAATTAGTAAAAGGATAGTTTCAAAGTTTCTGAATCAGAAAGATAAATAAATTACAGAGGCTCAGACTCAGCTGCTAGACAAGGTAGTGTGAAACTATCCTGGGTGTAAAGCATCCACAAACTTCATATCAGAGCTTATACTTTACTCTGCTCAACTAGGACATGATTGGGTGCCATCCATCCACATCACAGCAAGGGAAGCAGGTCCCAAGGAAGCAATCTAGAAAAGATGTTGCTTTCTAATGTGCAGCTTGATCTGAGGGTAGAATACAAAAACCCATAAGGACAGAAAGAGGATAAGCAGCCCATGTTTAAAAGTTGCCTCACAATTGGGGCTAAATATTTACAGCCTGTGATTAGTTTCATTCCATTGCATTTTTAAAAATTTATTTTTATTGTTGACACTATTACAGATGCTCCCCATTTTCCCTCTCTCAACCAGAGAATGATTTTCTATGAAGCTAATGAAGCTTCATCTCGGAATTCCTCACTTGCATGGGCTTTGTCCAAGGCTATATACCTAATTTTGCATTGGAGGGCGTGCCTTGAGGCCCCCCGTCAAGCCCTGCTGGGTGGGGGGTGCAGCCTAAGGTCCCCCAGCCTGGTGCCAGGAGGGAGGTGCAGCCTCAGGTCCCCCATCAAGCCCCACCGGGTCAGGGTCACAGCCTCAGGTTCCCTGGCTCAGCACTGGGGCGGGGGGTAGACCTTGAGGTCCCCTGTCAAGCCCCGCCAGGCGGAGGGCACAGCCTGAGGTCCCCCAGCCTGGTGCTGGGGTGGGGGAACGGGCTGAGGTCCCCCGTCAAGCCCTGCCAGTTGGTAGGGTGTGGCCTGAGGTCCCCAGCCTGGCGCCAGGGTTGGGGGCGTGGCCTGAGGTCCCCTGTCAAGCCCCAGGGGGGCGGGACTGGGAGGGGGGCTCAGCCGCAGGTCCATACTGATTGCTCGTTAAGGCTCATTACAGGAACTCGGCCGCCACTGTGGGTGCAGCCATCTTGTGCTATGGAACCCATCCCCTCCCTCTGCTGTGGGCATTGCCATCTTTGTGGTGGAGTGATGGTCAATTTGCATATTCCCTCTTTATTATATAGGATAGCCTAAAACTGGAAATCACTCAGGTGTTCATCAACAGGACAATGATAAGCAAACTGGATAGGCTTGTATACACAAACTGCATACACAAATTGTGGCATATTTATTAAATAGAAACTACTCAAAAATAGAGAATCACTGATGCATGCAACAGCATGGATGTATCCCAAAAGCATCATGCTGAGGGAAATAATCTAGACCCAAAAGAGTACATTGTTAAAAAGAGATAGAGGAAGACATAAACAGATGGAAGAACATACCATGTTCATGGATTGCAGAATCAACATCATTAAAATGTCCATACTACCCAAAGCAATCTATAAATTCAATGCACTCCCCATTAAAATACCAATGGCATATTTCACAGACCTAGAACGAACTCTCCAAAAATTCATCTGGAATAAAAAAAGACCCCAAATAGCTGCAGCGATCCTGAGAAAGAAGAACGAAGTAGGAGGGATCTCAATACCAGATATCAAGCTGTATTACAGAGCCACTGTTCTCAAAATGGCCTGGTACTGGCAAAAGAACAGACAGAAAGATCAATGGAATAGAATAGAGAACCCCGAAATTGACCCAAACCAATATGCTCAATTATTATTTGACAAAGGAGGCAAGAACACACAATGGAGTCAAGATAGTCTCTTTAATAAATGGTGTTGGGAAAATTGGACAGATACATGCAAAAAAATGAAACTAGACCACCAACTTACACCATACACAAAAATAAACTCAAAACGGATAAAGGACTTAAATGTAAGACAGGAAACAATAAAAATACAAGAGGAATGCAAAGGCAACAAAATCTCAGACATATGCCGAAGCAATTTCTTCACTGATACAGCTCCTAGGGCATTGGAAACTAAAGAGAAAATAAACAAATGGGACTACATCAAAATAAAAAGCTTCTGCACAGCAAAAGAAACCATCAACAAAACAACAAGAAAGCCCACTGCATGGGAGAACATATTTGCCAATGTTATCACCAATAAGGGTTTAATCTCATCCAGAGACAAGCTAACACTAAACAGACTGTCCAACCTCAGAGAGAAGGCAGGGGAGGGAAGAGGGGTTAGAGATCAACCAAAGAACTTATATGCATGCATATTAGCATAACCAATGGACACAGACACTGGGGCAGTGGGGGCTTGCCCTCGGGGGTGGGAGTGGCAGGGGGAGGGTCAATCAGGGAAAAAGGCGACACATGTAAAACTTTAAGTTTAAACAATAAAAAAAAAATTGGTTGAGTAATCACACAGAGGGGATCACCTGCTAATCCAGATTCCTGAACTGACCTTTGTCTTTATAGAAAGATTCCACTAATTCAATTCCAAACCCATCTTGGGATACTCTGGGCATGTGTTTGCAAGGTTGCAGCTTTTTGTGTTCAAATTCACAGCGCCTACAAATGAGCCAAATTTATTCATTCATTCCACAAATATTTACCATGTGCCTGCTAAATGTGGAGTGTCTACCTTGTTCCAGGTACTATGTTTGGCTCTGAAGGTACAAAGATCAACAACCCAGACAAGGTCTCTGCCCTTCAGGTGTTAATATTTAAATCTTTAAAACCCAATCCCATCTACCAGCCCATGGACCTAAAATTATGACCCCTTCCCTCACTCTCCACCCGGGATTCATAGATAGCTTCCAAAGCTTATCTCTTTAAAGTAGTGGTAAGAAACCTTTTTCCTGCCAAGGGCCATTTGGGTACTGATAACATCTTTCAAGGGCCATACAAAATTATCAACTTAAAAGTTAGCCTTGGGGGGTGAGGGCATGAGCGGGGGGATAGGGGGTAACATGGGGATAAGGACACATATGTAATATCTTAATCAATAAAAAATATATATTAAAAAAAGAAAATACAGATGATTAAAAAAAATCAGAAATAACCACCAGTAATATTTTGGTGTATAGTTCCAGTGTGTATGTATGTGTAGATAGATGTACTAGTAGATGACTGTCAATATAATTTTAATGTAAATGTAATTTTATACTTTATTTTGTAGGTAACATAAAATGTAACATTAAACATTTGAAAATGTAAAAAAAAAAGAGTACATTGTTGTTCAGATTCAGATTCCTGCTTCCTTCAGATTACTCTTTGAATGAGATTAGTATTACATTGTGACTTTTTGTTATTTCCTTTTCTACATGAGAAGATCTAAGTTAATTTTCCTCCAAATACCTGTCCATTTATCTTAACATATTTCTATACTGATTTGAGATGCCTCTTTTATCATATACTAAATATTCATATTTTTGAGTTTGCTTCTAGACCTATTCTGTACACTAATATGTCTCTTCTGTCACATCTTATTGTAATTACTGTGATTTTACAATATATTTTAATATCTGTTATGCAAGTGTTCCTTTATTTGTTTTTAAAAAAATATTCCTAGCCCTAGCCGGTTTGGCTCAGTGGATAGAGCGTCGGCCTGCTGACTGAAGGGTCCTGGGCTCGATTCCAGTCAGGGCACATGCCTGGGTTGCAGGCTCAATTCCAAGTAGGGGGGGTGCGGGAGTCAGCTGATCAATGATTCTCTCTCATCATTGATATTTCTATCTCTCTCCCTCTCCCTCTCCCTCTCTGAAATCAATAAAAATATTTTTAGCTATTATCAATTGTGTATATTCTAGATCACTTTTAGAATCATCCTATCTAGGCTCCCTAAAATCCAGTTGGGATTATGTTAAATATGTAGATTGATTTGGGGAGAGTTGAAAACTGAAATTATCAATGAGGAGAGATATAGCAAGGCGAGGTAGGACCACCAGTCCAAAGCTCTTCACTAAGCAGAGAGCTAGCCTGGGAATCACAAAACACGAAAATCTTTGTCCCTCTCCCCATGTGGCACCAGCCCCTCTCTACTGATCTGGCCCCATTGGTAGGTGAGCTGTTCAGGAGTCATTTGTACATTAGTTCTCCATACTTATTCCAGAAATTCCGTTTGGGAAAAGGGTAATGCTTTACATGTGTACTGTTTAATATGGTAGCCACTATTGGACAGTGCTAATCTGGGATACTGGTTTCTAGGTAAGCCTAGGATTTGGCAGGTGGTGTGGAGATTCTGCTTATTCATATGGACACTTTGGCCACCAAAAATAAAGCACCAGCAGGTTCTTAGTTGTATTTAGCGCCAATGTCCATATGCACTAATTTCATTTATGGACAGGCTTCTCTTGACCTCTCAGGCTTGCTATAAACCTCTGACTATCTGAGTGACCCTGGGGCAATCCCAGCTCAATCAGAGAACTCTCTAACTCATTAGACAGATAGACTTCTCTGGCCTCCTTAGTTTCGCCAGTTTTCCCTTATGAGACCTTGGTACTGTGAGTCAAGGACTTGGATAATTTGCTTTGTTTAACCCCCTTGTGGAAGACAGAGCATAGGCCTCTCTAGACCTCTTCACTGTGACTGCCACATAGGCTTACTAGAAAATGGGAAGAACATTAACATTGAGTTAGAGGTCTGTGCACCAACATCTGGGCTGAGGCCTGGATTGGGGAAGGTATCCAGGAACTTGAGGCCCAGTCCAACTGCTGCAAGTAATCAGTGAAGGGGTCCAGCCAGCAGTCAGTGCCATGAATCACAGAGCAAACAAAGTCAAGCCAAGCCACAGGCTAGGGATGAGACAATGAGTCTCTGGGATCAGGCAGTCCCTACATAGACTTGGCCAGGAGGAGTAGCAAAAAAGGGTAGAAGAAACACAAAGCCTAAGAAAAAAAGGGATGCCGGCAGATACTAATCTTATGGGCATCCAGAGTCACTCCAAAAAGTGACTATTTTTTTTCCAGAAAAGGGCTCACTTGCAAGGCTCCTCACAGCAGGTCAGCTCAGGCCAGAAGCCAGATGAGTGACTGAGGCAGGAGGGGAACTATAAACAGCAAAGTTAGGAGACAGACCACTGATGTGGGAGAGAGACAACTGGAGATCCAAGTTTCTTGGTAAGAACCTCTGGCCAAACAGAGGCTAATTAGGGGAAAGAGTGGTATAAAGATAGGCCCTGTTGAAGAATCCATACCGATACAAAGTGGGAAGAGGGCCTGATTGAAGCCAAGAGTTTCATACTGGTGATAATGACAGGAGAGATTACAAGGACTCATGGAGTCTCAGAACAGTCTACCAACAGTTGAGGAGTGACAAAAGGTTAATAGGGATCCCTGGGTTCTGTGAACCCCTCAAGATATATTCTAGAACCTGGGATCATTTCTAGCACTCCCCTCACTTCCTTCCTGCTGCTCTAAGGCCACTGTCTGCTTCCTCTTGCTCCTTTGGGTTCCTCTCCTTCATTTGGGAAATCACCTGAAAAAATCCTCCTGGATCCCACTTTCATTTATCCTGCCCCAAAGAAGTCACAGGCCTTTTGTACTAGGGAGTTCTGGGAAATGTTCTGGAATCTCCCAAATGTCTCCTGTACTACCGTTTGTCTCTGGTCTTCATCTCCCTCCTCTTCCACAATGTTGTCTCTGTGATAATGCCCAGAATCCCATGCCTCAGGATTTCTCTGTTATCCTGGAGAGAAAAGCTTATCATGCTTTTCCTGTTTGTCAGCATTTCTCCATTCTCTGCATCTGCAGGTTCTTGCTTCCAAAGCTTGCTTTGTAGCTCGTTATCTAAACAAACAACAACAACAACAAACAACAACTGGATGCCCATCTCCCAATTAGACTCAAGTGAATCATTTCCATCTCAGGAGCTGCCTACCAAGCAACTCCCAAGTCCTTGAGTTCCTATCCTCACCCCACAGGAAAAAAATCACAATTGGGCATTTTCTACAAGGACCCTAGACCAGAGCTACAGTGGAGAACTCTGACGCTGGGTCTGATTTCACAGCACATATGGAAAAACATTTACATATGCTTGTTTAAAAATCTGCTTATGCTCTTGGAATATTCTCTTAATCATTCCATTATGGCATAATTCAGTTCCCCAAGTCCAAATTCTAACAGAAAACAGTTTGAGGAGCGGTGATTACTAAGGGGCCATCCAACATATATTATGAATACCATATGCTTTAGAGGGCAAGGGACTTACTTTTGGAAAAGGAACATTTAATCCCTCCTGATTGGAAAAAAGTCAATCATGGAGTTTCATGCTGGGAAGCAGCCCATACATGGCCATTTTCTCTCCCCTTTTGGATTCTCTTAAATTCCTTGGAAATAAAGGCAGAAGCATTATGATGAGAAGAAAATTGCATATCTTATTAATGACTTTAGTAGAGGAATATTGGGGACAGTCACAAGAATGATTCCTTCAACATTACAGCTTGTGATGGGGGAGGGTGGTATCAAAGGAGAAGTGGACACGTTGTTCTTCCTCAGATCCTTGCTTGAGATGGCAGTCAGTCAAAAATTTGAAGGAAGCCCAGTATAAACATACAGATTAAAGCAAGAGAAAGAATGTGCTGGGTTGATTATTTTAGGCTTAGCAAGGAAGTTTCTTTAAAGTTCATAGGAATTTGTGTTTCTCTAAACCTTGCTCTAATTGTGCATCACATTAAGTCATTCCAGTTTATCTTAATGCCCAGCTGTATTAATGAAGCAGTCTCCTTGCTAGGTTACAATTGAGTAGTAAAGTTTATTAATTTTATTCATTTAGCCATTCCAAAAATGAGTCTAGCTATTTTTTTTACCAGAATTACATAATCAAGACTCTAATATCTATTACCCAGTGACTGTTAATTCTAATTGTAGGATAGTTCTAGAGAGGAAATAGCCTTTTTCTTAAAGTCTACCCACACAATCTCACATTTCTAAAATACTGGTGATTCTGAGTATTTTTGATGGACCTGGAGCCTACTTTAATTTCCTTGGGATGGGGATCTGTGGGGAACAAGACCCAGCTGAGACTTCTAATCCAGAGAACCAGGGATAGTTCATTTGCCTCTTTTCTGTCTTTTGGGGGATTATGGGTGTGCCTGGCTTTGCCTTGGAGATTGGCCTCTTGCTGATAACCCACCTATGGTCTTGGAGGTCACAGAAGGAAGCGAGACAATAAATTATTTTCTAATTGACTAGAACCAATGAATCTGACCTTTTTCTGAGCAAAGCTATGAATCTTTCAACAATGAAGCAGCCACTTGGAAAATTAGTCATTGTCAGGTTTGGAAAAGGCTGACCTACCCAGACAGAACAGCTCCCCAATACTAACGAGGTGGAAGAATGCATACTCAGAGACACTGCTAAATCTACCTCTGTATATTATCAGGAATTTGCCTGCTTGTGTTTGTTTGGGTTGGGGCGAGGGGAAGACTAGCATATAGTGCAACAATGGTTGACAAGTTGACAAAGATCAAGGGCTAGCTAGGTCATACAGGCATTAAAATCAACATTGAGTACCAGAGTTCAGAAATGACCAGGAGGCAGGCTGGGCCAGACAATGGAGGAAAAAAGCAACAAATGAGAAAAAATATTTAAGGGAAGATAAGAAGCATAAGATTCAGTAGGCTTTTCCCAGAGTGCTCATGGCCTTCCATTTTCTAACAGAGAGCTGTCTGGCTGACTCAGAGCTTGGTCTTCCTGGGGCCCTGGGGTGACCTGCATAGAGAGCTGCTTTCCTGAGCTGTGGAGGATATTGCCAACCATCACTTTTGGCTAAAGTCAATTCTGCTTTGGTGGGAACAAGCCGGACTGAAGTTCCAACCATAGCATATGTCTCATCAATTAAAAAGTTTTTTTCCAATATCTACACTGTTTAGAAGACTGTGTGAGGCCAGGTCAGGCAAGGTCAGTTGGAAGGCACTGGTCACCAGTGCTTCCCCATTATCTGCAGGACAAAGTCCAAGCTTCTCAGCCATTTTGGGAGGCTCTGTGAGCTCTTCCAAATCTACCTCTTTAGGTTCATCTGCCACCCCTGCCCCTCACGCACAGATCCTTCTCTTCAGTCATTCAGGGAGGGGCATGAGTTTGCTGTTCCCCAAACTCATGTCCCTCCATGCTACTGTGCTGTTTGCTCAAGCTTTTCCTTTCATCCCTCTGATAACTACCACTACCGCTCTTGCATTGCTTATGTACTTATCCTTCAAAGACCAGCCCAAATGCTATTTCTTTCAAGAAGCCCATCCTAATACCTACACCCTTTGCTCTGCTTTTCCTCTGTCTGTTTAGTGGCAGAATTAGGTGTGTGCAAGTGACCTGGGGGAGCTGATGGCAAACAGGAATCAAAGCTGACTCAGCACTGTGACTTCAGCTGGGTTTGTCCAAATCCTGGTCAGGAGCAGATTCCAAATACATGCTTGCTAGAATGAAATGTGTCTTCTACCTCAGAGAAGTAGAAAGTCCTTTTCTTTCTTTCTTCCAAACTTTCTCAGTTTTGATTTATGGAGTATATTAACTTAGTTATTATCCCTCTTCTCATCCTTTGTGCCTGGTTCTCTAGAAAGCTGATCTTTTAGTTCCAAGGTAGAATTCAATAAGTGACCTTTGTGGGGCACTTTGTAGTTTTCGAAGCACTTTCCCATCTACTACCTAATTGATTCCCACAGCCACCTGCGAATTATCCCCTATTTAGAGCTAAGGAAACTGACTTCAGTGTGAAGCAACTTGCCCAGGGTCAGAGCAATGAAGTGGTCAACCAGGGACAAGAGTCCAAATTGTCTGCCTCTAAATCATGTTCTCCCCACTAATAGCAGCCACAACCAAAGGAACAAGAACTGTGAGCATTTATTGACCACTCACGCAGTGCCAGGAACAGTGCTAGGTACCTCACATGGGTTTTTATGCTTTATCCCAACTACAATGTTGTGAGGGAGGTTCTATTATTATTTCTAATTTACAGAGGATTTGGAGATTAAGAGTGCTTGGCAACCACCTGAAGGGCATATGGCCAGTAAGTGGTGGTGTTGGCACTTAAATTCAGATCTGGAAGACTCCACAGAGCCAGGTTGCTGAGAACTGCAGTTTCTGAGTGTCCCTGTGTGCTGGGAAGGGCTGGTGCCTTGGCATTTCTAGCCACCTGTGTGCATTCACTAGATTAGAAGAAGCAGTATGACTAGGAGTCAGAAGCTTTGTGTATCAGTCCTGGCTTAGCCATCTATGCTGGGGAAATCACTGACTGTTACTTGACCTCAAGTTTTCATTTGTAAAAGAGAAATCATATTTCTATGGATCTGGGCATTGAATATGGACTGTAGACTCTAGGGCAACTAGGTGCACCCTGACTCTGGTCAAGGCTGCTGGTCATGTCTTATTTTCTGGTAACATCCTGTTTAACCCAAACTTTATTCTGTTTCCAAATCAATTCTTCAAAGGCCTTTACATAGTTGTCTCACTACCAAACACACTCTCATCTCCCTTGCCTGCAGTAAACTTATCTGTGACTTTGAGTTCTGCAAGGCTATTCAATGTAAATGAACAAGGACTTAGATCTTATTCCATAGACCTGGGTTGGAGTCCTGTCTCTCTTACTAAGCAGCAGTGATATATTTGATCTGTGTGAGTTTTATTTCCTTCCTCTATAGAATGTTGTTAATAACTGTACCTATTTCATTACATGAAATAATGTCTGAGGAGTACTCAGCCTGATGCCTGGCACCATGTATATGCTTAAGGAATGGTAGTTGCTGATGGATTATTTCTCCTCGCAAGCATAAAATATTGCATTTGTTCCATGTCAATATTTCTCTTTTCTTCTAGTCCTAAGGCCCACCTCCCTACTGGCACTCTCACTCTCCTCTCTATCCAGTTTCCTGAGGTCTCAGCTTTATGAATCATCACCATCCATGCTTACTTTCTAGTCTCTTTTGTTCTATTGGCTTTGGCCCTGCAGTCTAGAAAATTCCTAGGCATGTCCTAGCTTCCTGAACTACTTTGGTTTTTCCTTTGCCTTTATGCCAAACATCTGGAGAGTAGAGACTGCTTTGAAGGCCATCCCATCCTCACCCTGGCTCCCTCCTCAGCTCCCAGCCACATGTCTCTGTCTCCCAATACTTCCCAGAACCTGATCCCACAGCAGGCACTCAAGATCTCCTAATTGCCAAATCCAATGGCCCCATTTTGCCTGCTATTTCCTCAAGACTTCTGTACAGAGCTACTTCCACTCTCCTGAGATGAAGCTCTTTGCTTCCCAGCTGCCATCTCTTACATTGTTTATAAACACACCTTGCCTTTGAGTCTCCCATAGGTTTCTGAAAACTACCAACAAGAAAATGCTGAGACAGGAATGTTGGCTTCTTCCCAAACCTGTTGACACCCCTTGGCTCCTCTCCCTCCTCCCATCTCCTAACATAAACACTTCCTAAGTTTCTGTCCTTGGCCCAGTTTTCTAGCTTGACACTCTCTTCCCTGGAAATCTCTCACACTCCCACAGTTTCTGTGCTCACTTTTTTGTGGATGGTTCCCAGGTCCCTATCTTTAGTCCTGTTCCCATCTGAGCCCCATTTTCCTATCTCCAACTGCCTGTTAGATGCTCCACCAGCCACAGAATCTTCACAAATCTGAGGCAACACTGTCTCCCCTATCAAACCTGTTCTGCCCGCTTAGCCTATTTCTGATCATGGCACCAACACCTCCTAATCACCAAGACTTGAAACCTATGAGTTATGTAGTAGAGCTTCCTTTGTGTTTTATCCCATTTTAAATTAAGTCATAGGAACTCTGCTCCTGCATTAGAGCTTTTGCCCACCCCTCCTCTCCATGGCCCACTAACCTTGTCTGATTCAAGCTTTCACTGTTTTCACCTGGATAACTATGGTAGCTCCTACCTGATCCCCTGACATCCAACATTCCTTCTTCTCTCTCTTTCCTTTATCATAGCAGCCAGAGGGGGTCTTCTTAAAACCTAGACACAATTACTTCTTTCCATTGAGATGCTATATCTTTTTAAAGAGATGATACCTTCTCTTAAATTGAAGGGACATTAAAATTCATATTTTTATTTAAGATATGATTTATACAAGGATACCATTGAAAATTGTTCACCTCTCTTCCCCCATCTTTATACATAACATGAACATAAAGGCAAGGTTAGACGGAGGTTTGCACTAATAATGATTATTGTGTGGGGGTTGAAGTTATTTTTAATTTTCTTCTTTGACCTTTTCTATATTGATTTAGTTTCTAATTAGGAGGACAGATACATTTTACAAAAAAAAGTCATTCTTAAGGAGAGAGGGGAAAAAAAGCTTCCAATGACTCCTTATTGCTGCAACAACAAGGTTCAAACTCCTTAACCTGGTTTAAGTGGCCTTCAGTGATTAACCTCTGCCCACCTCTCTCTCCACTGAAGGCCACTCTCCCCTTCCTCCACTGTCTTAAGCTCCACCCTGACCCTCTTGCAGGCTCACCATTCCTAGTATATACATTGCCCTTCCTCTTCTTCTTTTTAATACCTTTTGAAAGCATGTCTATCCTCCTGGGTAAAGCAAACAATGAGAAAAAATAAGATATCATTGTGGATGGATATGTCTCTTTGTCTCTCAAGCACAGTTCTGGCTTCAGAGTCAATCATTTACAGCCAGGGGATCAACCCTCCATTCAGATGTTGCAGTCTTATGAGGGGAGGGGCAGGACTAGGAACATGAAGCTGGCATAGGTGGATTAAGCCATGACTCTGAACAGTGGGCAAAAAGAGTGGCTTAGGAAAGGAAGTGTGAGACCAGATGACCAACGTGAGCTTTGCTACCCCTTGCTCCTCTGGTGTATACATGAGTGTGGTGATCCACCTTCCTCCTCAGACCAAACATAGGAGAAGTATATACCTGCAGGCACCAAAGGGGCCTCAACCATTCAGATCCCAGGTAGCCCAAGAGTCTCCACTCCAATCATGGGTCTCCTGTGGTGACACAGAGCTCTGCAACCAAAGGGCACTGTGGTAGATAGTCCCTATCTACCTTTTCTCAGTCCTGCTAACTCCCATTGGTTTATGTTACTATGAAGGCAAAGGGCAAGGTTACCCATGCAGAACACCATCATCATCCTTCATCAGCCCAGCTCTGCTTCCATAGGGATATCTTTGCAGAGATTTTTTAACTATTCCTCCAGTACCTCAAACACAATATGTCCAAGATGGAACCTAACTCCGAATCACCCCCATCATCTACCACCATCATCACAAGATGCCTTCTGTGTCCCAGGTCACAACTACCATCCTCCTCATCCCTGGCTCACACACATGCACCATGCTGTTTCACACCTCACTGCTTTCATATATGCTGTGCACTTGTTTGCAGGATCTGTCCCCTCTTCCTTTCACCTAGTCCCCATCAAGACTCAGCTCAGCCGTTAACTCTTGTGAAAAATTTCCCTTTATCTTTCCAATCTTCTTGAAGTTAGATATGGAACCACACCTCTTTGTCCCTCAGCAACTAGGGATACACCATTGTCACTTTCTTGCCTGATTTTTCCATCAGACCTGGAGCTACTTGAATGCAAGCACTATGGATTTGTACTTCTGGTCCCTATATTGAAGCACAGAGCTCTTTATACATTTGATGCTCAGTAAAAGCTAGCTAAAATATTTTATGGATTCATAAATCTTAATGTCATATGGATTCATGAATCCTCAACTTTTTCTTGGCTTTTATGTTCCAAATTCAGTCAGTTACTATGCCAGTCCCTTTATCTTCTTAATGATCTCTGGATCAAATATACTTCTCTTCAACTCTAGAACCTTCAGGCCATCATCGTCTCAGTGTCCAACCACTCCAGCCTCCTGAGTGATTTTCCAAACACCACACGGTAGCCAGGCAGAGCCTTTTTAAAGCATAAATTTTCTTGTGTTACCCTTCTTCTCAAAACATTTCAGAGGCTTGCCACCACCCTCAACACAAAGTTCAAGCCCTGACAACAACTTACTTCTGAGACCTTGGAGAATTCAGATCCTCCAGCCCTCCTCAGCCTTAATTCCCACACTCCTTTCCCAGAGTCCTAGAGTTCAAGAAAACAAAACAACTTGCTATTATTTTCAATCACTGAGTTTTCTACCTCTATCCCTTTTCTCATGTTATTAGCTCAACCTGGAATTCCCTCCTCAATGTGGAATCCCCTCCTTTGTATGCTTTCTGTCAAAATTTGCTGTCTATTTTAAAGCTACACTTCAGTGCCCTCTTTCAGGATGTCCTGGGAATCCTGGCCACCACCAGGTCAATGACTCATGCCAAGGACATAAATCCCTTAGGCCATCTGAGAAAGGTTAGGTATCTTTCAGGTGGGGCCTTGACTGGAACATAGAACTGCTGAGCCTCCCTGTCTCAGCAGAGGCTCTTTGGCCCAGGTAAACTACTTCTCATTTTGGGGGTTAGAAAGATACCACTGACCCCTCTGGATTCCTCATGGCTACCACTCTATCCTTCAGTTGCTGGCAAGGCTATGTGTTGCCATATCCACATGTAGAAAGCCTTGGGGCCACTCATATGGGTGAACAATTCTGGGTGCTCGGACTCTTACCCAAAACACAGCCTTCTTATAAACAAAGTCAGACTCAGTACCTGACTTAGATGAAGCTCAGGAAGTCAAATGCAAATGAGCTTGATCTTCTGATGTGTTTGTGTGGGAGCTATGTGTGTGTTTTTTTTGAGATTGGGAGAAATTTGGGCTCAGAGCTTTCCTTGCAGGCAGATGGATGGCTTGGCTGAAGTGACCGGGAGACTTCTAATAAAGTAATTCTGTGCTAGGTCAAAAAGAATGACAGTAACATGGGCGTAGAAGGAACTTCTTTGCCCAGAGCTATGACAAGAAAGGTAGAATATAGTCCAGGGTATATCTGTGGGCAGAAGTCAGGGACTTCTAAATCAGGGCTGTGGCATTTATAGGAAAACAGATTTTATTCTGAATTCAGGGAGGGATTCAATGCAAGCAATATTAACAGAATGCCTATTCAATGCCAGGCACTTGGGACACAGAAAGGACACTGAGGTGATTCTACTCCTGTCCCTTCCTTCACAACACTTCTAGTCTAGACTGGAAAGATATTACATCCTTAGTGGACTTGTGAGCCTAGAGGTGGGAGCAAGGGAGAAGTAGAAATTAGGAAGAGTTAGTGAGGTTCCCAAGCTTGCCCCATGAGGCTATGGAGACCCCACTCCTCTCTCCCTCCCAACATGTAGTGGTGTGTGTGTGTGTGTGTGTGTGTGTGTGTGTGTGTGTGTGTGTGTTTAATCTTTTCAGCTTGGATTGAGTTAGTGCCAGTAATATTTTGAAATGTGGAGGTGAGGTACAGGGCAGGGGCCTTCTGTTTTGTTGTTTCCAATTTTCTCATACTTCTGCAATCTATAAGTTTTGAAAAATAGCTCATGTGGAATTTCTCAACCTATGATCTTATTTTCCTCATCTCCTCTGTAATGACTTAAACCTCAATGCTCAGCCCTACCTTCCTGCATTGATAGATGTAGCTGGAGGGCTATTCTGGTTAGGATGTGAAAAATTAAACATAGCTGGTTCTAATTGCTTGCTTTCTCAGGACCAAAGGTGCTTTATTGACAAGTATAGCTATAGCCTTACTCCTCAGTTTGTCTCTGAGTCATTGTGGTCGTGTCAATAACAATACCACCAACGTGTTTTCTTAATGGCTGAAACCGATTGATTGTTTGCTGACCTGATTGATTTCTGGACTCCCAACTTGAATCTGTCCCAAAATAGCACCTGTCTCAGTGGAACACATGGGCTCACTCTATGCAGTTTTCAAACAATCACTTCAACCTTCTGTGCAATGGCTAACCTGTCAAGTCAATAGGTTTATTGTGAGTAGGTACACTGATTTGCTGAGAATACTCAAAGGATTTAGTGGAGGTTAAGGACAAATGTGCCATAGTGAGTAAGTCTTCCTGGCCCCAAGATAGTTCTGGAGGCCTACTTTCTGTCTTAGACAGGTCCCTTTGAACCTGCAAAGGTAGAAGAGTAGATGAAAGACATGTGCACATACACATACTGGTGTGTGAATATGAGGTTCTCTCTCCCTTGAATGTCTCTCCACTGCCTCACTACTCAACCACCACAACTACCTAGTTAACTCAGATCTCAGTTTCCTCATCAGTTTCTTGGGAAGGCCTCCACCACCTGCTGAACTAGGTCAGGCCATCTTGGTCTTCACTTTCAGAGTAGCTTGCAATTTTCCTTCTTAGCACTTAGCTCTGTTGGCAATGATAATTCATTTCTGTGACTGTTTGGTTAATATCTGTCTCTCCAACTAAGAAGTTCCACAAAGAGGAGACCACAACTCTTTCACCTCTTGAACCCAACACAGTGTCCAGTACATAGTTCAATCTCTTTTCTTTCTAACACTGTAGGAACCACATAGTCTATACACCCTTTCCTCTCTTACCTACATTGGCCAATAGTTGAAGTTTAGCCACTGGTCACTAGACTTCTTCCTTGCCCATCCAGCTCTCTTTCCACTCCCTGCAGCCCATTAAGATGCACAGAGACCAGAGTTATTATCCAAAAACATCTGACTTTAATCATCCTTGGGGTCTTCTGGATCTCCTAGACAGGTATGGCCCTTCTGCTGTTGCTTCCAATCCCACCTCTCTAGCCTCATTTTCCCTATCTTCCACTCCAAATTTTCTGTTTTAGTCAAGCCAGTCTTCTTAGATATTGTATTCCATGCACTGATGCTACCTTTTTATGGCAATCTAGGTCTACCACCCCTTCCTTATCTGGTATAAAATGCAATATACTTCTTGAATTTTTTATTTATTAAACCCACTCATCTCAGACATCTCAGACATCTCCTGGCTCAGTCCATCACACACAGTGCTCACTAACAGATTAAATGCAGTTGCAATGAGTTGTATATAATCACTTAAATTTTATTTAACAATATTACTGACCATTTACTGAGTTTCAGGCACTGTGCTGGGCCCTGAGGATATGACTATGACCATGAATGACATAGTTCTTTCTCCATGAGCTGAACAGTTCAGTGGAAAATCTAGACATGGAACAAGTGTGATTAGTATTTTATTTGTTTGTTTGTTTGTTTGTTTATTTATTTATTTATGAGCGAAACATCAATTTGTTGTTCCACTTACTTATACATTCATGGGTTGCTTCTTGTATGTGCCCTGATTGCAAATCAAACCTGAAACCTTGTCTTATCCAGACGATGCTCTAACTAACTGAGCTACCTGGCCAGGGCTGTGATGAATATTTCAAAAGGGCAGGATCAATGTGCTTGGGGAGCTGATTAAGCCTGGGGGCAGGCAAGGCCTCCCCAAGGAAGAACCATCTCAGCTGAAACTTAAAGATAACAATGTTAAACTGGTCAAGGAGAAGAATAGGGGCAGGAAGAGACAGGTTAGGGAAGGGTTTCTAGGCAGAGGAATGAATTATGAAAAAACCCCTGCATGAAATAAAAGCAAAGGAAAAGAGTATTAAAAAGAGGCAGGGGCTGGAACACACAGGATCATTAGGCCATGGGAAGGAGTTTGAATATATATATTTTTTACATTTGAAGTCATTTACTTATTTATTTTTTGTTTTTTATTGTGGACACTATTACAGATATCCACTATTCCTCACCCCACCCCTTTGCCGACTTCCAGTAAGCCCCCATACCCCTTCCCTGGCCTTCACCACAGTGTTGTCTGTGTCCATGGGCTATACACATATGTTCTTTGACCAATCTTTTCATGAAAATACTAAAGGCCCAGTGCACGAATTCGTGCACGGGGTAAGGGGAAGGACCTCGGGAGGTTGACCGCTGGGCCCGAGGAGGGAGCCGGCCCTCAGCTCCCCTTGGAAAGGGTCCGCGTCTGCCACCACCCACCCGTGGTTCCCTGGCCCAGACCAGGCCAGATGGCCCCAGTGAGGTTGGGAGAATAGGTGATGGTCGTTGGACCAAGCACCAAAGCTGCCATCAGTGCCCCACCACTGCATGGTTCCCTGCCTCCCTCCTCCTCTTTCCTTCGCTGCCTTGCTGCCACCAGGGGGGTGGGCAGCCCCTGGAGAAAGGAGAGGATGGGAGTGAGACAAAGCCTTATACAAGAGCTGACTTTCAATAGATCACACCAAGGGAGCTGCTCTGCTACATATGAAACCCCGACCCAGAAGCAGGTCTCTATGCATGGTTTAGCACGAGGGGCCAATGGGGGCCAGCCAGGAGGGGAGGTGCTGCAGGGGGTTGGCAGTGTTAGTGCATTGACCACCAAGGGGAAGCTCCTGCACTTAGTGTCCCCCCCCCCTCTTGGTCAGTGCGAGTTATAGTGACTGGTCTACTGGTCGTTCTGGTTGTTTGGGTGTAACGGTTGCTTAGGCTTTTATATCTATAGACTAGACGCCCAGTGCACAAAATTTGTGCACAGGTGGGTCCCCCAGCCCAGCCTGCACCCTCTCCAATCCTACTGCTGGTTTAGGCCTGATCCCTCTCACAATCTGGGACTGCTGTCTCCTAACTACTCACCTGCCTGCCTGCCTGATCACCCCTAACTGCCACCCTGCTGGCCTGGTCACCCCAACTGCCCACCCTGCTGGCCTAGTCACCCCTAACTGCCCCACCTGCCGGCCTGGTTACCCCATGCAGCCTGCTGTTCAGTCGTTTGGTCACTCCTCACTGACCCCCCTGTTGGCCTGGATGCCCCATGCAGCCTGCTGCTGTCATTTGGTTGTGCCTCACTAACCCCCCTGCCGGCCTGGTCATCTCATGCAGCCTGCTGCTCAGTTGTTTGGTCGTCCCTCACTAACCCCCCTGCCAGCCTAGTCCCCCCATGCAGCCTGTTTGGTCGTCCGTTCGACTGTGATGGTTGCTTAGGCATATATGGATATATAGATAGATATATAGATATATAGATATATAG
>NW_005370716.1:1467337-1474837 GCF_000412655.1 Myotis brandtii
ACATATAGATAAGGGAGAACATGTTGTACAGTATATGATTGTCACCTTCTTTTACCCAGTTCCCTCCACTCTCCTACCCTCTGACATTTGTCAATTTCATGTATCCATGCCTCTAGTTCTATTTTGTTCATCAGTTTATTTTGTTCATTAGGTTCCAAATATTAGTGACATCATATGGTTTTTGTCTTTCTCTGACTAGCTTATTTTTCTTAGCATAATAATCTCCAGGTCCATCCATGCTGTCATAAAGGGTAAGAGTTCCTTCTTTTTTATTTCTGCATAGTATTCCATTGTGTAAATGTACCACAGCATTTTTATTCACTCATCTACTGATGGGCACTTGGGCTGTTTCCAGATCTTAGTGATAGTAAATAACGCTGCTATGAACATAGGGTGCATATATTCGGGATTCTTAGGCTATATTTCTAGAAGTGAGATCACTGGGTCAAACACTAGTTCTATTTTTAATTTTTATTTTTTTTCATACTGTTTTCCACAGTGGCTGCACCATTCTGCATTCCCACCAACAGTGCACTAGGGTTCCCTTTTCTCTACATCCTTACTAGCACTTGTTTGTTAATTCATTGATGGTACACATTTTGGAAGGTGTGAGGTGATAGATAACTCATTGTAGTTTTAATTTTCATCTCTCTGATGATTAGTGACCTTGAGCATTTTTTCATATGTCTCTTTCCATTTGTATGTTCTCTTTGAAGATGTGTCTATCCAGTCCCTCTGCCCACTTTTAATTGCATTGTTTGTCTTCCTTTTGTTAAGTTGTATGACTTCTTCATATATTTTTGAAATTAACCCCTTATCAGAAGTATCATTGGTGAATATGTTATCCCATACAGTGGGTTCCCTTTCCATTTTGTTAATGGTTTCTTACGCTGTGCAGAAACTTTTGTTTGATGCAGTCCCATTTGTTTATTTTTACCTTTATTTCCCTTGCCCTAGGAGGGATATTGGCAAAAATATTGCTATGGGAGATGTTTGAGATTATACTGCTTATGTTTTCTTCTAGGATTTTTAACATTGTTTTTTTTTCTTTATTGATTAAGGTATTACATATGTGTTCCTATTCCCCCATTGCCCAACCCCCACACTCGTGCCCTCACCCCCCTGGTATCTGTGTCCATTGGTTAGGCTTATATGCATGCATACAAGTCCTTTTAAAAATATTTTTATTGATTTCAGAGAAAGGAAGGGAGAGGGAGAGAGAGATTGAAACATCAATGATGAGAGAGAATCATTGATTGGCTGCCTCTTGCACACTCCTTACTGGGGAATGAGCCCACAACCCAAGAATGTGCTCTTGACTGGAATCAAACCCAAGACTCTTCAGTGTGCAGGCTGACACTCTATCCATTGAACCAAACCAGATAGGGTTCTAGGATTTTTATGGTTTCATGATTTACATTTAATATTTTATCCATTTTGAGTTTATTTTTGTGTATGATATAAGTTGGTGGTCTAGTTTCTTTCTTTCGTTCTCTTTTCTTTTCTTTTTTTTTGCATGCACCTGTACAATTTTCCCAACATTTATTGAAGAGACTCTTTCTATTACATTTTATTCTCTTACCTCCTTTGTCAAATATTAATTAACCATAAAGTCATGGCTTTATTTCTGGGCACTCTGTTCTGTTCCGTTGATTTACATGCCTGTTATTGTGGAAAAGTGAAGTGATAGGATACGTTTTTCATTTTGAAAAGATTACTTTGATTGCTACAAGGAAAATGGATTGCAGGTGGGTAATAATGGAGGCAGAGAGATTAGCAAGGAGACTGCTGGTTACTAACTTATAGCCCCTTGACTTCAAATTTACCCTTTTTGCCTGCTTTGTAAAATTGCATCTGTTTTCCCCAACTATTTTTTCCTTGCCAGTTGTCACTAAATCTTTATCAGTAGAGGGCATTGAAGATACACTGCATGAGGAAAAGGGTTATTTTTTTTCCTTCTGGTTCTGATGTGTTCATCAGCAGTCTCTTGCACCTGTATGGAAAGCTACTTCCGGTCTCTCCTTTATAGTATATTCAGCTTCCTATTTGTCAGGATCCTACAGTATTTGTAACTTTTCCAGAACGCTGATCCTGATGTGCACAGTGAAAGTGTTAGTAATTAATTTTTTATTAAACTGTCCTCTTTAAATTATTGTGTAGTTTCTTTCTCATGATTGGACCCAGAAATGAATACAGTGTCCCAGGAAAGATATTGTAAAGCTAGGACTAGGAGTCATAGTGGAGATGGAGAGCAGGGAGCATGATATATTTTTAAAATTTTTAATGTTTTTATTGATTTTAGAGGGGAAGAGTGAGGGAGAAGAGAGAGAGAAACATCAATGTGAGAAACATTGATTCGTTGTCTCCTACACACACCCAGACCAGGGATGGAACATGCAACCTAGGCATGTGCCCTGACTGGGAATTGAACTGGCAACTGTTTGGTGCATGGGATGATGCCCAACCAACTGAGGCACACCGGCCAGGGCAGGCATGATATTTTTTTAATGCTAGAGTTAATAGGGCTGGCTGATGAACTGGATTGAAGGATAGAAAGAAAAGAAGAATCAAGGATGACTCCTGGTATTCTGGCTTGGGCACTGGGTGAGAGTAACACCCTTCATTGAGGAGAAAAGCACATACTTGGCAGTAGAGCACTTGAATGAAGGGGTACATCTTTCTAAAATTTGTCTTTTCTTTTGGCATGTACTTGGCATACTCTATAATAATGGCTCTCAACAGTGGCTATGCAGTGGAATCTCCTGGGAGCTTTTAACATCTATTAATGTTTTGGCTTTTTTTCAATTGATTTTCAGAGAGAGTGGAAAGGAATGGGAGGAGGAGATAGAGAAAAGAGGGGAAGAAAGAAACATCAATGTGAGAGAGACACATTGATTGGTTGCCTCCCACACATGCCCCAACTAGGGCCGGGGATTGAACCTGCAACCAGGTATGTGGCCTTAACGAGAATTGAACCCACGACCCTTTGGTGTTCAGGCCAAAGCTCTAACCACTGTGATACTCTGGCTAAGACTCCATTACTTTTTAGAGAGTAGAAGGGAGGGAGGGAAGAAGGGAAAGAGAGAGAGAGAGAGAGAGAGAGAGAGAGAGAGAGAAGCATCGATGTGAGAAAAACATATCAATTAGTTGCTTCTCACGGGAGCCATGGACTTGGGATTGAAACTGCAACCCAGGTATGTGCCCTTGACTGGGACCCTTCTGTGTGGGCAACTGATGCTCTAACCACTGTGGATACCAGCCATGGCCAAACCTCACTTTTGAGTGCAGATTACCTTCCAATCAGTCAGCCACTGACCTGTTTGTGCACAGAAAAGCCTATTCCCACAGTGTGACACACTCAGAGGGTGTTACAGCTCTTTCAGATCTAGCTTGATGGTCTTGAAAGTGCATTGCTGTTAATTCTTTTTTAAATGTATCTTTATTGTTGATAGTATTACAGATGTCTCCGTTTTCCCTCACTTGACACCCTCTTTCCCGCTCCCATCCACTGAGGACCTAAGACGCTGCACAAGGACACAGGTCCACAGGAGCTACCTTAACATGTATTAAGTGTCACAGCCACGTAAGTAAAAGTTTCTGTGGTAGGGTAAAGCCAGCCTGTCCCTGTACTTTGGGAATGATATAAAGCATAGATAAGTTATATTTCTTCCATCAATTCAATGCCAGAGAGAGACACTTTTGCCAGATGGGGGTCAATGGTACCAAAACCAAATTTCCAAAGTTAAATTGTTGAATCCTCAGTTCTACACCCTCTCCATGCTAAGCAACCGCTTTTCAAAATGAATACCACAAAGTTCCTTAATCAGACCACTGCTCCAACATGCAATAGGCCAAACCACACTGCCATGACAATCCTATATTCCCTTATCTCTCCATCTTGATTTCTTATTCCTACTGATCCTCAGGCCACCTTTCACTCCCTCTTGACAATTATTATTATTACAGTGATCTACACCTTACCTAGCCAGTTTCTCCTCGATATTACCAATTAATCCAGCCTGCATCGCTGTAAATGGAGCAGCCAGCATTGACAGCTTCAATGTTCTATTTCTGACCTTGTTGGAAGGAAACAGGGGGAGAACTTGTGGATCCATGTTTGTAAAATTTACAGTAGTGGACAGTGATGTCCTAAGCCTTCACAGTCACTCACCACTCACCCAGAGCAACTTCCAGTCCTGCAAGTTCCATTCATGGTAAACGCCCTCTAGAACTGTACCATTTTTTAAATCATTTTACTGTATTTTAACTGTACCTTCTCTATGTTTAAGTATGTTTAGATTCATAAATACTAACCACTATAATTGCCTACAGTAGGCAGTATAATAAAATGCTCTACAGGTTTGTAGCCTAGGAACAATAGGCTATACGATGTACTAGTAACCTAGGTGTGTAGCATTCCAAGATGTTCACCCAATGACAAAATCACCTAAAGATACATTTCTCAGAATGTATCCTTGTTATGTTGGCTCTATTTCTCTGGAGAACCTTAGCAGAATTGCTATTTTGCAATTATGAAAGCAGAATTCCTTCTTTGGGAAACCTCAGTATTTGCTCTTAGGGCTTCAACTGATTCATGAGGCTCACCCACATTACAGAAGGTCATCTGCTTTACTCAAAGTCTACTGATTATACATATTTATGACATCTAAAAACTACCTTGTTAGCAACATTCAGTCTGGTGTTTGACCAAACAGCTGGACACCACAGCTTAGTCAAGTTGACATATAAAATTAACGACATGTACCTTAATTTTCACCACTTTGTGATGGAGATATCATTATCCTTACAGTGCAGATGAGAAAACTGAGGCTCAGAAAAGCTAATTAATTTGCCTTAATTCACCCAACTAGTGGGTGGCTAAGCAAGGGTTAAAACCTAGATCTCTGGGGGGAGGGATAGGGGGTAATATGGGGATAAGGACACATATGTAATAACTTAATCAATAAAGAAATTAAAAAACAACAACCTAGGTCTCTGGGACTCCACGAACTCTCATAAAATGAGAGAGGCCAAAAGTCTATTTCTCTAGTGGTCCATGAGTCTTATGTTGTGCTGACCTGAGGAATAGAGGCTCTAGAATTCTTTCCCTTTGCTCAGAGGGATGGTGGGTTCTCTTTTATCTCTTCCTTTTGTATCTGCTCCTTCCCATGGTTCTCTGGAGCTAGCTGCTCTTTGCCCTTTGTTAACTTGCCTAGGAGATGATCTTCCTTCCTGATCCCCCACCTGCCTCTCCCACTCCCCTTCCCAGTTAGAAGTTGGACTTTTGCTAACACCTTGAAGGAATAACTTTTGTTTGTGGCTGTGGGTTTTGCTCTGAGGAGCAGAGGATCAGGTGTCATCCCATCTCTCATCCTTTTCCTCTGGTACACTTGTTTCTGGTTGGAGGATTGGACATATCTACTCTCCTTTCAAAAGGGGTTTCCCCCTCCTCCTTTTGGGAAGCCTGGGATATAAAGTTATATCCTTACAATGACTAGATTGGTGTTCCAAGCAGCAACTTGCTAATGCAATGATAAATATTCTAAGGTATTATTGCAAAAAGAAAACAAATCTCCATTTGCAATCAATGGAATACATTTCTCTAACTTTTGCCTCTGGCATACTGGTTTTCTCAACAGTTATTTGCTCAGTTATGTGGTGTGAATAATCATTTCTTCGTTAGGAGACCTTATTCTCCAATAAAAGCCTTTAGGTCATACAGGGTGTCTGAGAGAAGCTGGGTAAAGGTCAAGGAAGCCCGATAACCTGATCAAGGAAGAGGATGGTGGAACATGCTGTTAGAGCTGAGCTGTTAATCTCCTGACTTCTCAGAGAGACTGAGGACTTCCTAATTCCTGTTCTAGCTATTCCTAGGGTTTAGCTCTTCTAAGCAGGCTTACCATGACCCACAGAGGCTGTAGGCATCAAAGTATCTCAGCTCAATCAGAAATGTTGTTCTGTTTAGCAAACATTCCCTGAATACCCATGCAGCACTTTGCACAGCGTGACTCAGGCATGAGCTCTGCCCCTAAGGAATTCATAGGAAAATGACAGCTGTTTGCATAAGAGCACAGAGGAGAGGCATGGATGCAGAAAGGGGTAGAGAGAAAACTGCCTAGGTGGTATGTTGCTTGAACTAAATCTGGAAGGAAGGGCCAGTAAAGATCTCAGAAAAGGATATTCCAAGAAGGATCAGTTCAGTGGTGTTTGTGTAAATGTTTTAAAAAATCAGTTTTCTGGGGAAAGCAATTTCTGATTTTTTTTTCTATTTCCATGGTGTAAATAATCCCACGATGGTCTATTTTAAGCTACCAGCTTGACATCACTGAAAGTGCAGTGGGGTACACACGAATGCACACAATGGGGTGTCAGGACCAATGAACTGGATCTAGCACACCACTGATTAGCCCCTTCAAAGGCTCTAAGTAGCCCATTTGGGCTGCTTGGTCATCCTAGAGGCTAAAAAAGTGGCTCTTGGGCTGATGGCAGATAATGTTGGAAAGGTCAGTAGGACTAGGTCATGAAGGGTTTGTGAGTTATGTTGCAGGCAGTGAAGAACCATACAAGGGTTTTAAGCAGAAGAGTGATACTATTAAAATACTTTAGAAATATCTAGATGCTGGTTGGTTTTCATAATCAATATTTTTATTACCTGCCCTATCAATAAAACATTTTCAAAAACATCTACCCACAATAAATACACTGAAATAAAAGGGACATAATAAGATAATACCTAAAGAAAGCTGGATAAAATTTCAAATATTTTCATCCTGTGTCCCAATGGGTCATCCCACAACAGGCTCCTACAGTACTTGACAAATTAAGGCCTTACGGGAACCACTAGCAACATGGGTACCATTTTAATGGAACTAGCAGATACGGCGGTCCATTTCCATAATGTGCTGATTTTTCTTGGTGCTTGGGAAGCATTCCCTGCACCTTTGCCATGTGTTTTCTTGACTGCCAGTAGGCCAGGAAAGTTCCAACATCACTTGTGTAGAAGATGAGCTTGAGTCTGGAGGCTGGACAACTTGTTTGAAGTTCAGGTGTGAGATAGCAGAGACCTAGACTATGAAGTAGCAGTGGGGATGGAGAAAAGTAAGAGAGATTTGAGAAATCTTAATGAAGCAGGACCCACTGGACTCAGTGAAGGATTGAACATGGAGGTATGGAAGAGGGAGGAGATAAGGGTGACTGCCTTTGGCCAGCTGCATAGGTGAAGTCTAACTCACAGAGATGGGGAATACCAAATGCAACCAGAGTCTTTTTATTTTTTTATTTTTGGCCAGAGAGACATGATAATTATCACAGATTAGATATTTATTAAGTAACTAGTGTATGCATGGCACTGAACAAGGCACCATGGAGGATGCGGAAATCATTAGGCATTTGCTCTGGCAAGAAATAATAACCGTGTTTGAGATTGGTCCCTTTGCCTCTGACCCAGAGGCCTGGCCTGCTCTATCCTTCCATGCAGCCTGTGGACCATAGAGTCTGTGG
>NW_005370716.1:1476188-1489283 GCF_000412655.1 Myotis brandtii
GGCTCCCTCCTACATGCTCCCTACTAGGGATCGAGCCACAACCTGGGCATGTGCCCTCACCAGGAATCAAACCGTGACCTCCTGGTTCATAGGTCGATGCTCAATCACTGAGCCACACCAGCTGGTCCAAATGTCTGAGATTTTATTTCCTATGTTTTATTCTCCAATTTGTATGGTTTTGAGTCTAACATTTAAGTCTTTAATCCATTTTGAGTTTATTCTTGCGTATAGTGTAAGTTGATGGTATAGCTTCAGTTTTTGACATGTATTTGTCTAATTTTCCCAGCACCATTTATTGAATAGACTACACTTTTGTATGTTATTGCCTCCTTTGCCAAATATTAATTGATAATAAAGGTGTGGGTTTATTTCTGTGCTCTCTATTCTGTTCCATTGATCTATATGGATGTTTTATGCCAGTACCATGCTGTTTTGATTACTGTGGCCTTGTAGTAAATAAATTCCAGACATCAGGATTAATTTGTTGCTTCTGCCCCTTTGGTACAGATGAAGCCCAGATTATTAGGCAGATACGATCTTTTTTCTTGGCGCCTGACACATCACTTTTGGAAATTACTTCCCATAAAGAAAGGAGAGCAAGTGACATAGCAGTCAGTCCTCATTCAGAGAATGTAGGGTCTTTGACAGACCCTTTACATTCTTGAGGGCCACTCTGATCCCAAGAAATAGGAGATATGGTGGCTGATCCTTGATAGAGCCTCTGCCCCTACAAAGAGCCAGAAAGGCCATGGCGATCATGTAAGATGACTGGATTCGACTTTATATATTTAGATTCCATTCCAGCTCTGTAACAATAATAATACTAACAATAATAATAATACAATTTATTTTTAAATTAAAGTATTCTTGACATACAATATTATATTAATTTCAGATGTGTAAAATAGTAATGCAACATTTATATTTCTTATGATGTGATCACCATAATGCATTTAGTAACCATTTGTCATGATACAAAGTAATTATGATAATATTGACTATTTTCTCTATGCTGTATAGTATATATCCATGACATTTTTTATAACTGAAGGTTTGTCACTCTGTTTTCCTTCATGCTCTTCACCCATCACTCCCCCAGTAAAATTTATTGAACACCTACTATATGTCAGTCAATATGCTAAGAGCTGATGATACAATAGTCAACAAAACAAAAATTCCTGTTCTCATGAATATAGATAACAGAGAAATAAATTTATTTGTTATCATATGGTGATAATTGCAATAGGGAAAATTAAAGCAGAAGGAAAGGTTGAGGGGCTATTGAAATTTTAGACAGAGTGGTCAGAGAAGGCCCCACTGAGCAAAAACCTGAAGGAAGTGAGGGAGCAAACTGTATTATTCAGGATTCTTCAGAGAAACAGAACCAATAGGATATATTTACTTGTGTATTAATTATGAGGAATCAGATCCCATTCTATGGAAGCTGAGAAGTCCCTTAATCTACCACCTGCAAGCTGGAGACCAGGAAAGCAGTGGTGTAGTTCTCAAGGCCTAAGTCCCAGTCTGAGGCCAGGAGAAGATGATGTTCCAGCTCAGTAGTCAGGCAGAGAGAGTAAAGTCTCCCTTCTTCTGCCTTTGTGTTCTATTCAGGCCCTCAATGGATTGGATGATCCCACCAACTCAAATGCTAATCTCTTCTGAAAACATCCTCACAGACACACCCAGAAATAATGTTTAAGCAGTTATTGGCCCCCTGTGGCCCAGTCAAGTTGACAAATAAAATTAACCATCAGAAAAAGCAAGTGACTATCTTGACAAAGAGCACTGAAAGTCCAGGGAACAACATGGGACATACTATGACTCTGCAGAAGATTAACAAATACCTCTCTATTCATTAGGTTTCCTAGTGTCTCTACTCATTTAATTCAGGTGCACACGAGGAGAAGCAACCTTGATGATTGTGTTTCACCAATCCACGGCTTAAAGTTTCAAAGGCCCAAGGCCTTGCAAATCACTGCTGGACGAATCCACAAATAGTTACCAAAAGTATATTATGTTATGCAGCAGTGAATTTCCCCATGCTAGCTCTGTGACCTTAAGACAGCCATTTGATCTTTTGGGGTCTCAAGCTTTCATTTGGAAAATGTATCATTTCTACCACTGGGGGTTGCTGGGAGCCCCCCATAGAATAATCACTGTGAAAGTGCTTTGCACCCAGATTTCTGAAAATTGCAGGGGTTGTTCCTACTGTCCTGAAAAATATTCTCCCTGCCAGTGGATCAAGTTAGTTATTAGCCTGTCCAAAGCACCTCAGCAACCAGAGGGCTGCACAGAGGCCTCAGCCAATGAGAGTTCTATGAGAGAAGTTTAACTCAAGGCTGGAAAGAGGAACAGGAACCTTGTGTAGACTCTAAATATTCTCTCTGCCCACTTTGGTCTCATGCAGAGGGTTGAGATGAAGGCTTGACACTTTGGAGGAACTGGTTAGATGTCCTGTATTAGTTTTCTATGCCTGTGTAACAAATTACCACAAACATAGGAGCTATAAATAACCTGCATTTATTCTCTTATAGTTTCTATGGGATCAGGAGTCTGGGCACAGCTTAACCAAATTCTCTGCTTGGGGTCTCACAAATAAAGTTGTAGGCTGAACTAATCTGTTTTCTGAGTCTCTGGGGAAGAATTTGCTACCAAGCCCATGTAGGTTGCTGGCACAGTACAGTTCCATGCAATAGTAGGATATATTTACTTTCTTTTCTTTTTTTTTCTAAATATATTTTATTGATTTTTTACAGAGAAAAAGGGAGAGGGATAGAGAGTTAGAAACATCGATGAGAGAGAAACATCGATCAGCTGCCTCTTGCACACCCCCTACTGGGGATGTGCCAGCAACCAAGGTACATGCCCTTGACCGGAATCGAACCTGGGACCCTTCAGTCCACAGGCTGATGCTCTATCCACTGAGCCAAACTGGTTAGGGCTACTTTCTTTTCTAGGTGTCACTCAAGGACTGTTTTCAGTTCCCAGAGATCGCTCTTTGGTCTTTGCACATGGGCCTCTCCATCTTCAAAACCAAATAGAGTGCATTGAATTCTTCTTGTGCTTTGAATACCTTTGACTTCCCCTCTGCCACCAGCCAAAGAAAATTCTGTTTTCAAAGGGCACCTGTGATTAGATCAGACCAGCCATATATTAAAGTCAACTGACTTGGAATTTTAACTACATCTTCAAACTCCCTTTACAACACTATCTAGATTAGTGTTTAACTTAATAACTTGGGAACAGATGTCTTATGGAACCATCTTTAGAATTCTGTTTACCAAATCTCCACTGAGTTTTTAGAATCATGTCAACAATTTTCCTTTGAGAGCTACTTCAAGCTCCATTAAGTAAAATTGCTTCTTATGAGCCTAAGCATAGAAAGAAAACGATACTTCCCTCCTCCTATTGTATTTGTGTTCTTTTTCTCTAGTGGTCTATCTAAGGCTGTACCCTGGGCACAGGTGCCAGGTATGTCCAGTGGAATTGCAGTTCCAACTGTCAATCACCATCAATAAGGAATAATCTATTTCTCAGGTAGCAAACTGAATGTCCAAGATAGCTCCCAGGCAAGTGGTGAGAGAAATGTCTCTCGGTGCAGTTGTAAAGGAACAAGGGCCAACTGGGTCATGGTCCTTCTGGCAGAATGACAGTATGAGACTGAAAGGGAAGAGACTTCTCAAAGCTCAAAACTTGGGGCTATATTGGTCTGCCTGCCTTTTCTCCATATACTCCCTCCTTTTCCCTCTGGAAGGTAATGTTAATTCTTCTAAGCTAAAGTGTTTCTAAATAATGATGTAGCTCATGGGCCAACAACCCAATGTTGGAGGACATCATAATGCCCACCTAGAGTGATTACCAGTAGGCAATCCATCTGGGTATCTATGGGCATCTGGGTCTGTTGGGGATGGACCATTTTCTTTTTGGACCTTTCTACTAGAGTTCTGATTAATGATTCAGACCACTATTTCTTCTTACGAGAAGACTGCATTCCCATCTGTATAGTGAATAATGTAAGAAACTTTGATCCCAAACACTGAGACCAAGCAAAGAAAGATATGGCAGAGCTAAGGGTCAGGGAGAAACCTGGAGGGCAAGGTGGGACCTATCAGACAGTGCCACTAGAAAGCCTCAGCCATCTACCACTAACAATCCCCAAATAATCGGAGGGAAGAAAGAGAGAAGAAACTCAGATTGAACATACTGGTAAATGACTTTTCCTAAGAGCAATTAGAGAAGCAGTCTGTGTAATTCAGAGAGAAAAACTCTGAAACTTTCACTTTAGGTCTAGGGCAGAAGGCCAGGAAAGCTGGTTCTGTTCTCATTAAACAAACAAACAGGGTTCAGTTCTAATTGCAGCTCTTTTTTCACAGCTATGATTATGCCAAGAGACAAATCACACACTTCTTCCTCCAGTATAATAACATCAGACAAGCAAAACCCAGCAAAACCCAGTAAAGCCAGCACAGAAGGTGGTGCAGAGGTAGCATGAATGGATGGATGAAAAACAGGAGACTGTTAGGTAAGTGAATCTCAAGAGAAAAAGGTTGATCCTGGTAGTGCCTCATTATGTGACAAGGTGGTATTTTGTCTCATTGGGGAATTAGGGCTCCTTTTCTGCCTAAATGTGGTGGAAGGGTCGGGAAGGTTTTTTTCAAAGTTCTTACTATCAGGTCTGCTCTACCAAAGTATATGAAGTACAAGACTTGGCAGGCAGGAATCATTCGGCAGGTGTTATTCTCTCCCCTCTTGTTCTTCTTTATCCCTTTTTCATTTTATTTGAATTCAGTCAACTGCTGCTCCGAAGAGACAAGCATTCACAACTAACTTTTGTGTCAAAAGTTTACCATTAGAAAAAAAAGTACCATAAAGAGTCCAGTAGCCCCGTTCTCTTTAGACAGGCAGGTGGTGAAAGAAATGAGGAAGACTTTCCTAGTCTCAGTTCCATTTGTTCAAATGGCAGGCTCAGGAGTGGAACGGAAAACAGCTCTTGGTTCTTCAGCGGTGATGTTATAAGAAATCTGGTAGAGAAACAAAAGGCTTAAAGTAAGGCATAATAGATAAATGTCCTGATTTTTTAAAATGGGCTTAGAAAAACTAAATAGAACAATGACCATGTAAGATTATAGTGGTGATCAAAAGCTAAACTCCTATCAAAAGGACCAGTTCCAGAAAATTTTATAGGTTGATTGTTTTATCAAACTTCACAAGAAAAGATAATCTATTTTCTCTACATTTTGTATCAGAGATCAGAAAAAGTGGGAAGAGTGCCCACTTAATTTAGGTGCTACTATAAATTTAATGTCAAATCTGGATAGGGACAACAAAAGAAAAAAAAACACATTTATTGGAAATGTCACTTGAGAAAATATATTGCAATTGCTAACCCAAATATTAACTAAATATTATAGTGTATTAAAAGCAAAATAAAACATAACAAGGAAACAAAAAGATTGCATCATTTCCCTGTAAAGTTTATCCCCAGGATGCAAGAATGGTTCTGCATCAGAAAATCTGTCAATGTCATTTATCATATTAATACACTCAGGGAAAACAATGAAAAAATATCTTTATAGATGCATAAAAACATTGTATAAAGTTTAACACCTATTTGTGATAAAAGACATTGGAATTATTAGTCAACCCCTCACCCCTATCAAGATCATCTATTAAAAACCCACATCAAATATCACACTTAATAGAGGCAAAACATTAGAAGCATTCCATTTAATGTAGAAAGCAAAGAGAGAATGCTGCTATCATATTCAAAATTAACACAAAAGTTCTAGAAAGAAATAATAGTATAAGGATTGTTAAGGAAGAAACAAAAATGAGTGTATTTGGAAATGATGTGAACATTTAAAAAGGAAGACTGAGATAATTAGGCAAACTATTAAAACTATTGAGAGATCTAGCATGTTTACTAGATAAAAAAATCAATACTCTAATATCAATAGTATCTTTTACACTAGCAGTAACCAATTAAAAATATAGAGGCACCAATATGGGACTGAGTATATGAATATGGAAGCTGTAAATGATGGAGATAAATAGTAGTTAAAAGGGAAGAACTTATGAGCATGCATAAATCTCAAGATAGTATGGTTGAACAGGGGTGTTGAACATCTGGCCCATGAGCCATATAAGGCCCACAAAATCATTTGGTCTGTCCCTGCTAAGGCATTAGGGGTAAGTTAATTAAATGTTTGACCAAATAGAGCAGGCAATTTTTAAGTTGATAATTTTGTATGGCCCGAGAATCTATATATATATAAAAATCCAGTGACTGGAACGCCATAACGATTGGAATGACTGGTCCCTATGACGCCCACTGCAGCCAGCAAACCAGCCCGATCAGGGGGGTGGGGCTGGCCAACCTCCTACAGCCCCTCCCCCCAACCTCCTACAGCCCCTCCCCCCTCAGTGCATGTCATAGTGACTGGTTGTTCCGCTTGGTCGATTTACATATTAGCCTTTTATTATATAGGATAGGATATAAAAAGCTAGTGACCAGAACAACCAGAATGACCGGTTGCCATGATGCCTACTGTGGCCAGCCAACTGGCCTGATTGGGTGCGGGGCCGGCTGGCCAACCTCTCGCGGCCCCTCCCCCTGGCTGGCCCTGCCTCCAATTGGCTGCCACCACCCTGATCGGCCTGCAGCTCCTCTCCCCAGCCGGCCCCACCCCTGATCACCCCCCCACTACCCTGTTCAGGGGTGGGGCCCACTGACCAATTGCCCTCTGCCCCTCCCCCTAGCTGGCCCAGCCCTGATTGGCCCGACTGGGGCTGGGCTGGCTAGACCCTAGCCATACACAAATTTATGCACTGGGCCTCTAGTGTTGTTATAAATATGCAAATGGCCCTTGGCAGAAAAAAGGTTCCCCACCCCTGTTGTAGAGTGTCGAGAATAAGAGGTATAATCAGACCATATTACTAGCTACCACTTATTGTGTACCATGTTTTGCACACTATTATTCTAAGCACTTCCTATTTAATTCTTACCTCAACCTTACCAGGTTGATATTAAGAGGATTCCTTTACTGGTAAGAAAATGGAGGTGCTGAGAGATTAGTAAGTTGTGAAGGTAGGGCCCAAATCAAATCTACCTGGCTTCAGCCTGTGCTAGTACCCAGTACTGCTTATGTGGAAGGGGCATGAAGTGGCCACAAAATTGTAGCATCCTCATGATTTATCTCTCATTTAACACTGTACCTTAAAGTTTATAAAGCAACTTCTCATCCAAGATCTCATGTGGTCCTCATGAGACATTTACAGATGAAAAACGTGGAGCTCAGATGTTAAACAACTTGTCCAAGTAAAGGAAGGAACCAGGATGAGAACCCTGTGCTTTTTCCATGAAGCTAGAGCCAGGGTGTCATGGTAAGGCTGGCAACTATCTGGTGTGAAGCACTTATTTTTTGTTTTGTTTTCATTTCCCTCCTTAATTATCTTTTTACATTTCCAAACTGCATGGAGCAATACTTTGGTAAATGCAATAAAACTGAATGATCAAGAGGGAGACAAGACATCAATTATTTATTAAGTTTATTAGGTATTATTAAATTTATATAAAAGTTTTGAAACACTCTCAATTTCTGTCTTACCTCATTGTAGTCTGGCATAGATTCATGGACCACACTCTGTTCTAGCATTGTGCATCCACTCAACCTTGCATCCCTGTCAGCCTTCCATTCTTTTCACCTTTCCTCAGAAACCTAGGAAGAAAGCCTCCTTCCTCCTAGTGTTACATGAGAGATCACCAAAGAGTCACCCAGAATGAACTAGATTATTTTCAGGGTGTATAGTGGGGCTAGAAAAGAGGGCCTGTGCCCCCAAGGTCCATTAGGCCACTAGGCCCCTGTTCTGCAGTAAATCTGTGCTGGGGGCAGGTGTGTATAATGGAGTGGTGAGTGGAAAGAGTGCCAAACTGGAAGTAGTTGGCAATGCTCCACCAACAGGAGCTAAGGGAAAGACACTAGAATGTCTTCGGTCTTTATCACACTTGACCTTCCCAACAGCACTGTGAAGCAGGCAAGGTATAAATTTTTGGGCTTCAATGGAAAGAGAAATACAGTAAGGCTCAGAGAAATTACCTGCCCTACAAGTGTCAAACCTAAGATCATAACTCTAATCTTTTAACTCCAAGCACCTATAAGTTGTTTTACTATCCTATATTCCATCTTTCCTCCTTTCTAATAATTATCTGCTATATAGTTCTATTCACCTTCATTTCTGATTTGTCTACTGCCTCCTCCTCATTCTTCCCAGTGCATTACCAAAACCTCACCAGAATAGGACCTTCTTTACCTTGGCAGATAAATGGCACGTGTTCCCAATAAGGATCCCTAGGCATAGGCAGGCCAAGATGTTATATGTCCTTTGCACTATTGCCTACAACAGGTTTTCAATCACTTTGCACATATCATTCACACTCCTTGGCATACCTTCCTTTAGGCTCTGTTAAAGACTTTATTTATCAACACATTGAACTCTAGATCCAATACCCACTTCTAAACAGTCACTATGCTTCCTCAATATTCAGATCGATAGGCCACTTATGTGGCCATTCTTGTGCTTCAATAGTTCATTCTTCACATAGAGGACAGAGTGCTATTTTTGAAGTCTGATCATGCCAATTGAATTAGTTTGCTAGGGCTGCTATAATGAAGTACCGCAGACTGAGTGGCTTGAACAAAAAAAAAATCTTTTATTTTCTCACAATTTTGGAGGCTATAAGTCCAAGATTAAGGTGTCAGCAGGGTTAATTTTTTTCTGAGAACTCTTTCCTTCACTTGCAGATGGCCACCTTGTCTATGTCTTCACATGGGCTTCCTTCTGTACATGTCCTAATTTTCTCTTCTTACAAGGGCTTTAGTCATATTGGACTAGGGCCCCACCTTATTGATATCGTTTAACCTTAATTACCTCTTTAAAGACCTTATCTCCAAGAACAGTCACTTTCTGAGATTTAGTGCTAGGACACCAACATATGAATTGGGAAGGGCACAATTCAGCCCATAACACCACCTTTCTGCTCAAAATCTCTTTAATGATCCCCCATTTCAAAGTAAAAACTAATGTACCTTCTTTTTTTTTCTTTTTTAAAAAAATATATTTTATTGATTTTTTACAGAAGGAGGGGAGAGGGATAGAGAGTTAGAAACATTGATGAGAGAGAAACATTGATCAGTTGCCTCCTGCACACTCCCTGCTGGGGATGTACCCGCAACCAAGGTACATGCCCTTGACCGGAATCAAACCTGGGACCCTTCAGTCCGCAGGCTGACGCTCCATCCACTGAGCCAAACCGGTTAGGGCAAAAGTAATGTACTTTCAATGGTTCTGAAGCTATTTCAGGATTCAGTGCCCAGAAACTCCCTGACCTCATCCTCTTACCACTCTGCCCTTGCCCACTCTCCTTTGGCCACATTGGCCCTATTGTCATTTCTCTGGCACATTGGGCATGTATGCACCCAAGCACCTCAGGGCCTTTGTACTCCTCCTCCCTCTGCCTGGAATGCTTTCCTCTCAGACATTCACATGGTTCAGTCCTTCCATTCAACCCCCTTCTCAATCACAGCATCTTATCCTATATAATAAAAGGCTAATATTCAAATAGACCAAATGGCGGAACAACTGAACAGCCGGTCACTATGACGCGCACTGACCACTAGGGGGTGTGTGCGGAACATGGCAGGTGTCAGCGTGGCAGGATGGTGGAGCAGGTGAGTGGAGGCACCAGACCAAGGTGGGGTGCTGGTCGCTATCATCAGGGCAAGCCTCTGGTGGTTACTGAAAATTCTTTGCTCCCTTGTGCCGTGGTCCCGCCCAGCACTTGCACCTGCTGCTGGCGTTTGCCCCACTCGCACCCGCAACCAGCACAGGAACCACCACTTGCACCCACTGCTGGTGCCTGGTGCCAGTCCCAATCTCTCGGCACTATTAGCAGGTGTGAGCAGTGGCTGCTGGCCCCAATTGCCCCTGAGGGCTTCTCCACCTCCCCCTGCTCCTGAGGGGTGATGGGGGCATCAGCCACCACTCGCACCTGCTGCTGGCACTTAATGATCAGAACCAGCGTTGGGTGCCAGCAGTGGGTGCGAGTGGCAGCTCTGGCACCGTCAGCAGTGGCAATGGGAGTGGGGCTGCCTGCAGAGAGGGGACCGGGAGCCGTGGCGGGAGAGGCCAGGCGGGGCGTGGAGGATGGGCCAAGACCCACCCCTGTGCCCACTGCAGCCTCTAGGCCCACAGTTCCTTTCAAGGTGCACTGGGCCCCTAGTTTAAAATAATGAACTGCACCCTCAGCACTACATCATTTCCATCTTAGTCCATAAAATGCAAGCCTCATGAGACCAGGGACCTTTTATATTTTGCTTACTTCTATATCCCCAGCCACTCAAAGAATTTCTGATATATGGTAGAGATATGTCAGAAAATATTACATAAAATATTATGTAAAAGAATGAATAAGCTTTGCTTAATAAGATCACAACTGAGAGGATGGAAAAAAGAAAGGCTCAGAGCAATTGAAATGGCCATCACAAAGCCCAAGTGTCATACTTTTCAAAGGGAGGGATACTGAAAGGCTCAGGAATTTAGTCAGAGCCCAGAAAATTTAGTTTATATGAATTTCTATGAAGCATATGAATCTAAATTCCAATCCCAAGCAAATGAGAAATAGTAGGAAAAAGTGATTTCATGCAAGAAGTAGGTTTGCTGACAATCATGAAAAGTGGCAATTGACATATTGACAGTGAAGGAAGAAAATAAACCCTGTAAAATGAGATACACTGGCCCTGGTCAGGTGGCTCAGTTGGTTGGAGCATCATCCCATACACAAAAAGTTGTGGTTTCAATTCCAGGTCAGGGCACATACCTAGGTTGCAGGTTCAATCCCCAGTCAGGGTACATACAGAAGGCAACTGATTGATGTTTCTCTTTTCTCTTCTCTTCTCTTCTCTTCTCTTCTCTTCTCTTCTCTTCTCTTCTCTCTCTCTCTCTCTCTCTCTCTCTCAAAAAATCAATAAAAAACATATCTTTGAGTGAGGATGAGAGAGAGAGAGAGAGAGAGAGAGACTCATAAAGCACATCCATTGGAGCCATTTTGCATAGAAGTAAAGTGACTACACCCAATTAGCAACCAAGAAAAAAATTGCCATGTCCAAGGACATGACGTGAAGTTCACAATAAGAACCAGGAGTCATTAGGAAGAGGTTATATATACCTGGTGTGCTTCATTTTGCTAAAGTAGAAAAATATGCCATTCTCCAGGTAATTTGTGTGTGTGTGTGTGTGTGGGGGGGGTGTTCCCTCCTAATATGTGGTTTAAAATAACTCTTTTGCTGTTCAGTTTCTCCTGATCTGAGGACAGAAATAAATTGCCTCCAGTTTCCCTGAAGACAGGAATGAGAGCTTGCATTGTCTTCCTTGCCACCCCTACTCCCCCAACGCACTCCCAGGTTGATGTTTGCTCTCCAGTTTACAAAGCCCTCATTGCTGACTAACATGCCATGTGAACCTTCACTAGAGATTGTTTGCCAATCAAGCAAATCACAGCCATTCCTCTATGACCTACTGGGGAAAAAAAAAACAAAAAACAAAACAAGCCTGAGAGGGGATGAAGAAACATGTTTGAATTCATCCCTCCCCTGCAACACTTGCTGAGTCTTGGCAGCTAGAACCTGAAACCCAGCCAGCATAAGCCCTGGACAAAGTCCAAGACCAAAAGAGGGAGGCCTAGGGTATGTCCCATGAGTCAACAATCTAGGGATGCAGCCAGGGTTCAGAACCTCAAGGCATCATTAACAGAGCCAAGATCCAAACTACAAACTGAGTAACTTTAGTAGAAGCACAGGGAGGAGTGGGCTAGAGTGGGTATGGGAGGAAAGCTGAGAAGGCAAAATGGCAGCATCCCTAGGGCAGAGAACCCAGGCAAGGTCCAAAGGTAAGTGGAACCATAATGTCCCATTGATCAGAATTCTGCAGGCCCAGCTGCAGGCAGCTCATGTCATTTCCATGAAAACTCCAGTGTTCTATCTTCTTCCCAAATTTATTCTTTTTTTATAAGCAAAATATGTGTGAATTTTATTTTTCCATTACAGTTTACATTCTGTATTATTTTGTACTAGAGGCCCGGTGCAGGAAATTTGTGCACTTGGGGGGGATGTCCCTCAGCCTGGCCTGTGCCCTCTCACAGTCCAGGAGCCCCATGATTGATTGCCCCAAAGAGGTAGGCCCTGCCCACCTGGCCAGGGCTCCTGGATGGATCAACCCTGCAGAGGGAGGCCCCGCTCAACCACCGCAGCACCGCTGGGGGTGGGGGGGTAGCCTAGGCCTCCCTCTTTGGGGCGATTGATTGCACTTCACAGAGGGAGGCCCCGCCCACCCGCCGCAGCCCACCGGTTGGTGGTCTGGGCTTTCCTCTGCAGGGCAATCATGGGGCAATGGCTAGGCCCCCCGAACAATCACATCACACCTACCTTGGCTGGCCTGGTGCCAGTGGTTGTCATAGCGTGGTCATCTGGAAGGTCGTCTAGATGGTCGTTCTGCTGTTTGGTTGTTCAGTCAATTTGCATATTACTCTTTTATTATTATAGATTATTTTCAGGTGTACAGCATAGCAGTTAGATAATCATATATTTTACAAAGTATTGCCCCTAATATTTCCAGTACCCACATTGCACCATATATAGTTATTACAATATTATTGACTACATGAGCCGCTGCTCATTTGGTACTGACACTAATACAGGCCTTTTATGATGTAGATATTAGAGGCGTTGCAGGAAGATTCATGCAAGAATAGGGCTTCCTAAGGCCAGAGTGAAGCAGAGAAGGCTGCCTCTCTCTCTCCCGTCTCCGCTGCCTCGTTCCCTTCAGTCTCTGCCACCTCGGCTCCCTCCCTTCTCTGCCGCCTCGCTCCCTCCTGTCTCCGCTGCCTCGGCCCCCTCCCTTTTCCGCCACCTCACTCCCTCCCTTCTCTGCTGCCTCAGCTCCATTCCCTTCTCTGTCTCTTTGCTCCCTTCTGCAGCGCTTGGCTTCCTTCTACACTCCTCGCCTGTGTATGTAAATTAACCGCCATCTTTGTTGGGTTAA
>NW_005370716.1:1489296-1489702 GCF_000412655.1 Myotis brandtii
CTTCCTCCCAGCCCCTACCCACCCACCCCAGTTCTTCACCACCTTATTCCCTGTGTCCATGGGCTATGTATATAAGTTCTTTGGTTTATCTATTCTCGCCTCCCCCCATCCCCTCATCGAGGTATGTCAGTCTGTTCCATGCCTCCATGCTTCAGGCCCTATTTTGTTGGTCAATTCATTTTGTTCATTAAATTCCACAAATAAATGAGACCATGTGATATTTGTTTTTCAGATTGGCTTATTTCACTTAGTATAATATTCTCCATGTCCATCCATGCTGTTCCAAAGGGTAAGAGATCCCTCTTTTTTAACAGCTGCATAGTATTCCATTGTGTAAATATCCCACAGCTTTTTAAAAAATTCTTTATTGTTGAAAGTTTTACATATGTCTCCTTTCCCCCCCATT
>NW_005370716.1:1490374-1498635 GCF_000412655.1 Myotis brandtii
ACCTTATTGTCATTTTAATTTGCATCTCTCAGATGATTAGTGACTTTGAGCATTTTTTCATATGTCTCTTGGCCATTTGTATGTCCTCTTTGGATAAATGTCTATTCAAGTTCTCTGCTCATTTTTCAATTGGAGTGTTTGTCCCTCTTTTGTTAAGTTGCCTGAGTACTTTATATATTTTGGATATCAGCCCCTTATCAAATGTATCATTGGTAAATATGTTCTCCCATACAGTGGGTTCCCTTTTCATTTTTATGGTGGTTTATTCTGCTGTGCAGAAGCTTTTAGTTTTGATGTAGTACCATTTGTGTATTTTATCCTTAGTTTTCTTTGCCCCGGGAGATGTATCGGCAAAAAATTCTGCTACGTGGGATGTCTGAGATTTTACTGCCTATGTTTTCTTCAAAGATTTTTATGGTTTCATTCCTTACATTTAAGTCTTTTATCTATTTTGAGTTTATTCTTGTGTAAGGTGTAAGCTGGTGGTCTAGTTTCATCTTTTTTTATATGTATCTGTCCAATTTTCCCAACAACATTTGTTGAAGAGACTGTCTTTACTCCATTGTATGTTCTTGCCTCCTTTGTCAAATATTAATTTACTGTAATGGTGTGGGTCAATTTCTGGGGTCTCTTTTTTGATCCATTGGTCTAGATGTCTATTTTTGTGCCAGTATCAGGCTGCTTGGGTTATAATGGCTTTGCAGCATTGTTTGATATCCAGTATTGTGATCCTCCCAACTTTCTCCTTCTTCTGTCTCAAGATTGCTGCAGCTATTCTGGGTCTTTTATGGTTCCGTATAAATTTTTAGAGTATTTGTTCTAGTTCTGTGAAGTAAGTTATGGATATTTTAATAGGATTTGTGTTGAATCCATAGATTGCTTGAGTAGTTTAGACATTTTAATGATGTTAATTCTTCCAATCCATGAACATTGTATACATTTTCATTTGTTTGTATCTTCCTCTATTTCTTTTTTCAATGTCCTATAATTTTCCAAGTACATGTCTTTTACCGCCTTGGTTAAAAACTCTCAGGAAATTGGGAATAGAGGGATCATACCTCAACATAATAAAGGCTATATATGACAAAACTACAGTCAACATAATGCTCAATGGGGAAAAAAACTAAAAGCATTTACTTTAAGAACAGAACAAGATAAGGATGTCCTCTTTCACCACTCTTATTCAACACTAGAGGGCCGGTGCATGAAATTCATACATGGGGGGGGGGGGTCCCTCAGCCTGGCCTGCACCCTCTCCAATCTGGGACCCCTTGGGGGATGTCCGACTGCCAGTTTAGGCCCGATCCCTGTGGGACATTCCTCTCGCAATCCAGGACTCCTGACTACTAACTGCTCGCCTGCCTGCATGCCTGATCATCCCTAACCACCTCTGTCTGCTGACCTGATCACCCCCTAACTGCTCCCCCATGCAGGTCTGATTGCCCCCTAACTGCTCCCCCATGCTGGCCTGATCACCCCTAAGTGCCCTCCCCTGCCAGCCTGATCACCCCTAACTGCCTCTGCCTTGTCCCCCGCCCCCATGGCTTTGTCTAGAACAGGGGTCCTCAAACTACGGCCTGTGGGCCACATGCAAATACAAATATTGTATTTGTTCCCGTTTTGTTTTTTAACTTCAAAATAAGATATGTGCAGTGTGCATAGGAATTTGTTCATAGTTTTTTTTTAAACTATAGTCCGGCCCTCCAACGGTCTGAGGGACAGTGAACTGGCCCCCTGTTTAAAAAGTTTGAGGACCCCTGGTCTAGAAGGACGTCCGGAAGATGTCTGGTCTAATTAGCATATTACCCTTTTATTAGTATAGACAGTACTAGAAGTCCTAGCTACAGCAATCAGACTAGAAGAAGAGATAAAATAAATTCAAATTGGAAAGGGGAAAGTAAAACTGTCATTATTCGAAGATGACATGATATTGTATATAGAAAACTCTAGAGTCTACCAGGAAACTACTAGGCTTAATAAATGAATTCAGCAAGGTAGCAGGATACAAAATCAACACCCAGAAAATGGTGGCACTTTTATACACTAATAATGAATTCTCAGAAAGAGAAACTCTAGAAGTCCTAGCTACAGCAATCAGACTAGAAGAAGAGATAAAATAAATTCAAATTGGAAAGGGGAAAGTAAAACTGTCATTATTCGAAGATGACATGATATTGTATATAGAAAACTCTAGAGTCTACCAGGAAACTACTAGGCTTAATAAATGAATTCAGCAAGGTAGCAGGATACAAAATCAACACCCAGAAAATGGTGGCACTTTTATACACTAATAATGAATTCTCAGAAAGAGAAACTAAAAAATCAATCTCATTTACTGTTCTATCTTCTTAATCTCTATAAGCTTTCTGAGGAACCTCAGCAATTCCCATGGCTTCTCCCACCATCTCTGTGAAACTGACTTTGCTATTTAAAGAACAGTGGGAAACATGGCACTCAGCATTAGGAGACCTGCATTCTAGCACAGCCCTGTTACTTCCAGAGTGTCTGATCTTAGGCAAGTAATCTAATTTACCTGGGACTCAGTTGCCTCAGCTGGGAAGTAAGAAACATAATGTCTATCTCACAGAATTGAGGTAAGGATTAAATAAAATCATGAAGGTGAAGATGCTTTGTAAAACACTAAGGGCTATATAATCCTATATAATAAAAGCCCAGCAACCTAACTGCGGAACCACCAGAAGGACCAGTCGACCAGTCGCTATGATGCGCACTGACCACCAGGGGGCAGACACTCAATGCAGGAGCTTCCCCCTGGTGGTCAGTGTGCTACCACAGTGGGAACACTGCTCAGCTGACCAGGTTGAGCAGCTGCTCCTGCTGCAAACCCCAGGCCAATGGGCAGGAACTGCTGTGATCTTCACCTCCTCACCCCAGGCTCCTCCTCCTTGCTCCCTGCTGCCTCCTCCAGATGCTCACAGGCCCCGCAATGCTGCCACTGCTGGGCTTGCAGAGCTGACCCCAGAGGCTGGGAGGCGGTTCATGGCCGCTATGGGACTGAGGCCTACACTGCTGCCTCTCGGTGCTATTGTCCCTGGGCCCGGCCCCAACCAGGTCCCCTAGAGAAGTGAGTGCTCCGGCTCCACAGAAGATGTGGACCAGGGAGCAGCCGCTGAGAGAGTGGGTCCACAGCCACTTGGCTGACCGGGATGAGCAGTGCTCCCACAGTGGGCCAATCCCCACAGGCCATGCCCCCCAGTGCATGAATCCCATGCACTGGGCCTCTAGTATCATTCATTATATTAATAAGTCCATCTCTAACCTAAAATTCTGTCCTAAGCTCCATCCTTATATGTTTAACTTGCTCCTGGAAATTTCCACTTGTACATCCACAGGTAATTCTGAGTCAACGCATCTCAAACTATGAAAATCTTAACCTCTATCACAGCATCCTGTTTCTCCTGTGGAGTCTATCTCAGTGAAGGGCACTAGAGGCACTAGGGAGCCACACCTGAAACTTGAAGATCCCTATAGGCTGAACACTCCCTGACCACCCACATCCAATCTGTCACTAATTACCAGGATGAGACTAATATCTGAAGGACACCAAACCCCTTTTCTCTATCTCCTCTGCCCTGACCTAGGTCATATTCTCAGTACTTATTTCCTGGAATATTGCAACAGTATCTTAAGAAACCAGCTACCTCTTGTCTCACACCCTACCTCCTCAAATCCATGCTTGGCATAACGGTCATACTAGTCTTTCAGAAACATAAATCTTACCATGTCAAACTCCCCTACTTAAATTATGTAATGTCCCCTAAAAAAGAAAACCCAATCTTAGCACCTTGGCACCAGTAATACATACTGATTTCATTTCCCACCCTATCCCTCTAAGTATCCAATACTCTCAGCACTCCTAACCAGAAGCATGCTAAACAGATTATGTCCTCTCCAACTTTCTTGACCCTTTTTCATTCTGATATACCTTGAACCATATCATGGAATTAGATCCTTCCTGGATTTTTGGGACTTTAAAGTCAGTTGAACAGCAAGAACTGCCCTAACATAGCTTTCTTCAAGTTCCAGTGATATTTGCTTTTTCCCCCCAATATGGCCTCATACAGAAGGCAACTGCTGCATTTGGAATATCCACAGTTCTAAGAGAGCACAGGAAGTAGACAATTGAATTAACTGTTAGATGACTTTGGGTCCAGTTCTTGTTTTAGTTCTGCCACTAAAGAAAAAAGCCAACTATATTTTGTTGTTTTCGAGATGGTCCTCAATGACATTGTTGAGCTGCTGTGCTAAGCAACACAGCAGCCCACATACCTCTGGACTTCCTGTTGTAAATGTTTTTGTTGTCTGAGTCAATATAAATAAGGTTTTTCATTACTTTGAAGTAAAAGCACTGTAAATGATCCAGCACAATATCTGACTTGAGAAAAACACAGGTATATGAAGTATGGATAGGAAGCTATCATCTTTCTCACATCAATCAAACAAACAAACAAAAATAGAAACTGAGGCTCAGAGAAGAAAAGTAATTTCCTCAAGAATACACTGAAAATACCATGGCTAATTGCATTATTATGGCAATACATAAAACTATTTGCGGCCTTGATTATCAGGTGAATAAGCCCTGTTCCCTCCTAATTGTTAAGTTGCTGTGGAATGGGTACGCAGACTTCAGCAGGATATTTAGAACTATATGTAGACTAAGTATAAACAGGCTCTGAGTAAAGTAATTAGGGCTTATCTATGAAGAAATATCAGAAACCTTAGTGTTGACCTTAGGATGTCCAGATGAGTGTAATGTCTATATATTCTTGGCTAATCTTTGATCCATACAATACCAAAAATATTAAGATAATGCACCACTTACTTATTTTTTAATTTATTGGGGTGACATTATTTAATATTCTTATATAGGTTTCAAGTGTACATTTCTTTGATACATGATCTGTAATTGCATTCTGTGTCCACCACCCAAAGTCAAATCATCTGAATGTCACAGAGTGGATGCCTATAGAAGGGATGCCATACCATGCCTACCTATGTGGGTAGGGCAAAAGAGTGGTAGGGACAAGCTCTCTAAGTTCTAGTTTAAATGTTTTTCCTGGCCAACTTAGAGTTGAAAAGCAATGGGAGTCAAATTGGCCAATCTACCTATTTCTCAGGAAATTTTTACTTTTCATGTCAAAGGACTTCTTTGCTGTAGAGCTAGTCTAAAAGTGACATAGGCTGCCCTGGATTCCCCATCCCTGGTTCAATATAAGGCTGAATGTCCCATTTGTGAGGGAGAGTATAAAAGAGATTCCTATTTCAGGAGGAAGTTAGGATCAGTTACATAGAATCTTTTACAGTCCCTTTTAAATCCCTATTCCTCCTATAGCCCATCATACTAGGCTCTTAGACATGAACACATATTCTATTTTTTTCTATCAAGGTTGTCTATATAAATAGGATGTATCAAATGTATTTAGCCCATAACAAAGCCCTTTATGTTTCATACAAGAGCTCTAGTCTTAAAAATTTGGAACTTAGGCCCAAGCAATGATATTATTGATGATGCATCAGAAAAAAAAGAGAACACCTGTTCATTACAAAGACCTTTTCACTTTGAGACTACCTATTTCCTTGATCAATACACCTAACAATCTGTTAGAACAAATGTCTTTTGTAGAACAGGCTGCTTCACATTGCAGAGTCAATGGCAGAGCTTCCATCCAAGGAGCCTCTTGGAACACTTGACCAAGTTCAATATCCCAATTGTTACAAATTATTGGCAACTGGGCCCATCAGGCATTATGAACTTTCCAATTAGTTTTCCACAACCTTGGGAGGTGAAATGTGTTTCATTATATAGGCTATTAAACTTGCCCAGAGCACCAGGGAAAACATGTTCCTCCTGAAAATTCTAAGAAGAGACTCACTCTTTTTCTTCTTAACTTACACAAGGCAAAGGAGTGTGTGTCCACGGAAAGGGTGCAAAGAAAACACAGACTCTTCAATCTAGTTGCTTTGCTCCATCTCTACCAAGAAACCACCCTGCTCACAGTCATTATTGAAGCCTGTGTTTGTTCCCTTGGGACCTTTGACAGTTGGGGAAGTCTTTCTTAGAGATGGGGTGAAGAAATGCAGGTCCTCATGGTTATTCATGCTCAGAAACCCTGTGCCCTGAACTTCAGGCTCAGGAAAATAGGCAAACCAGACTATTTGGTGCAAAGTCCTGCAGCTCTGAAGGATGAGTCATCTGCTTTTACTACCACTTGAAATAAATGATAATGGCTTGGCAGCCTCTTGTATATTAATAGCCTTGTCATTTTACCTACATCTTGCTCCCTTTATTCCACATTAGAATTAGAGATGGCAAAAGTGTTTTTCAGAGCTGATTGCCCTGAGTTTCCAAGCTGATCAGAAAACCCATGAGGAACCCAGGACATTCTCTCTACCCTGGACAGGTTAACAGTCCCCTGTCCTTCTCCTGTAGTCATTCTTAGCTACATTACCAATTTTAACTGTTTCGTGGCATTTCATACTGAAAAATATTAGATTTAATTTTTTATCTGTTTATTGCCTAGTTCCTTGTATAAGAATATAAGCTGCATGTAGTCAGAGACTTAGTATCGGTTGTGACTGTATTCCCAGCACCCAGAACAGCATCTGTGAGAAAGAAAAGGGAAGGCTAGAAGTGTTATCCCTTCTCTGTCTGGTAGGACAGAGCAAAGAAAATGCAGTGATCCTGGTGTCTTGTTTTATCTGTGCCAGGCTTCTGTGGTATCCAGGAGGGTCATCTACCTTTTGCAGCTCCCTGTCCTCTGTTTAATTTGAGGCAGGAGTGAGGGATGGAGTAGCATTTCTGGAAACCAATTTGGATCCTCTGTCCCTTTGTTAGGGGATGTGGGAAAGTATCTTCCTGACTCCTGGATCTTATTTTTATATTACTCTGATAGGGATGCACGTAATCATTTCCCTCAACCCCAACAAGACTCACCATACCCAAAACCCCAGTCCTGTTCTGTAAGCTTTTGTGCTCATTGCTCTCTAGCACACCCATCCCTGCACTACAATGTGCTTCTGCAACTTCAACTGGACCCTACCACTCTGGCATCACCTCCACATCTTCAAAACTTTCCACTAATCCACTGGCACATTGCTCTATGAGATAGATGCCTCCACTTTTCCACCTCTTGGTGTATACTACCTCCAACTTCCCATAGAAGAATCAAACATGTAGACATGGCCCTGCATTAAGCCCCCATCTCCACACACTTGGTCTGGGAGACAATAACAGTTCTTCCTGCTTTCCAGCCAGACTTCTCAGATAAGCTGTCTACATTCAGATTCTCTTTTCTCTCACTTCTCCTCTCTTGTACTCCTCAACCCTCTGTGAACTAGTCCCCCAACCTACCTGCTCCACTGTAACAGCTGGTACCAAGCTCACCAATGACCTCCTTGTTGATAAGCCCAGTGGGCACCATTTAATTCTCATCTTACTGGAACATTGTTGATTAATCCTGCTATCCTGATAGGAAAGTCTCTTCTATTGGTTGCTGTGACAGCCCTCTCAGGACTCTTCTTTCTCCCTGCGTGACCATATCCAGTTTCATGGATTTGAATAGCACCCATGTGCTGGTGATTCTCAGTCTCCATCGCCAGCCATGACTCTCTTCTCCCTTGTAGACTGGACCTGATACCACCAGTCTGGGGTGCTCACTTAGTGGTTAGTTCACTGTGGTCAAGAATCCTGTTTTGTCCACTCCATTTCCACCTTCTTGGGACAGAAACCTTGTTCTACAGTGTAAATCTGGAGCTGGGCTCTTGCTCCTTGGTCAGATACTTCCTAGGTGCTATTCAAGATCTCAGGGATATCAGGTGTGCAAGCCCTGCTATTTATCAGTTATTGAATAAAAATGGCACATAGATTTTGTTACATATTGACCATATGCTAGACTAGGGGTGGGCAACCTTTTTGTGAGTGCGTGCCAAAACCAGCAAAATCTCTGACTCAAAATTCTTCTGCGTGCCAACCCTAATTTTTTGAGAACATGTTACGCCTACTTGATATCTCTTAAGGTGTACGTATGTGAAGAACCTTGAAGAAATAATAAAATTCATTCAAGCGACAAAAACACAGTATATGATGATGAAAAATACATTTATTTTTTAATGTATACATGTACACTGATAGTCCGACAGAAAACTTTATGACTCCGTTTGATATTATCAGTGGGACTTCTGCTGCTGCATCACTGATGACAGAGATTTTACATCAGGTTTATATTTCATGACCTTCAGAG
>NW_005370716.1:1499695-1504573 GCF_000412655.1 Myotis brandtii
TTTAAGATAACTTGTTATGTAAAATTATTTATTTATCTAAGATGCACCTACACTGAATTTATCTGAAAAATAAAAAATCGATATTAAGAAAAAAAATTGTAAATGGAAGATTATAAGAGAGGGTTTCGCGTGCCAGCAAAAGTTACTGGCATGCTATGTTTGGCACGCGTGCCAGGGGTTGCCCACCTGTGCTAAATGTTTTACATACATTATGCTATTTAATCATCATAAATGCCATGTGGAAAGCATTATAACTCCCATTTTACACACAAGAAACATGGTGCTCATGGGGGCTTTAAGTAACTTTCTCGTGGCCTTTTTGCTAGTATCTAGTGGAGGATCTGTAATTCAAATTCAGCCTTGCAGGTAGTGGAGCACAAAGACCTTATCACTTTTCTGTGCTGGCTGCCTCGGCCTCCACTGTGTGTCTGTCTGTCCTGAAGCCTCGCTGTCCCCATTCACTTCAGTTTCTGGCTTACCCTTATATCCAGTTTGAATATCAAATTGAAGAAAGACATATTTGAAGTATAAATAGCCCAGGATAAAGAAGTGGACACAACACACACACACACACACACACACACACACACACACACACACACATCTAGACAATAAATGTGAAGGTTCTTGGTACATTAAGAAGTGAAGTGTAAAATGCAGGAGACCATTCTATTAACTGTGACTAAAACTCTCCCCGCTCATCCTGCCTTCCATATTTCTGTTCTGCCACCCTGGTTACCTCTTCTCCAGCAACCCTCTTTCCTTTGCCTACTCCCCCACTCCATGTAATGAGCCATCCATTGTATCAATTAAACCTCCCCCACATTTCTCCCTCCTTTCCAACTATCCCTGTGGCTCTGCTCTCATTCAGATTGGTATAACTCCTTCTCTGGGAGAAAGGAGGCTTTAGTCTGTCCCTCCTGCAAGCATTCTTCCCTGACTCCACTAGAGGGGTCTTCTGAAAAAAAAAAAACAGTTCTGGCATGCAATGTCCTTGTTAAAAACTCTTATGTGACTTCCCCTTTGACTACAGAATAAAGTGCAAGTTCTTGACTGCCATTGAAATTCCAGCACTTACCTGTCCATCTTCCCACTCCAGCTTTATTTCCCACTAGAGGCCTGGTGCACAAATTCATGCACCGCTGGGGTCCCTCGGCCTGTGGGAATTGGGCCAAACCCGGCTCTCTGACATCCCCAGAGGGGTCCCAGATTATGAGCAGGTGCAGGCCAGGCTGAAGGACCCCACTGGTGCACAATCGGGGCCAGGAAGGGACTGCAGGAGGGCTCCAGGGCATGTCCAGCCCATCTTGCTCAGTCCCTATTGGACGGACCCCAGCAGCAAGCTAACCTACCAGTTGGAGCATCTGCCCCCTGGTGGTCAGTGTGTGTCATAGCGACTGGTCAAATGGTCGAACAGTCGGAGGGATACTTAGCATATTAGGCATATATATATATGAATATGTATTTCCAATAGGGAAAAAGAATATGTATTTCCAATAGGGAAAAAGAAAAGAAATACATAAAAAGTGGACTATTTTAGGCAGAAATTGGAGCCAAGGATGTTGAGCCCAGCCTCTGCCCTCACACAGTCCGGCAGCCCGTGGAGGATGTCTGACTGATGGCTTGGGCCTGCAGTCGGACATCCTTAGCACTGCAATGGAGGCAAGACCAGCCACCAACACTGCGCTTGCCAGCCGTGAGCCCAGCTTCTGGCTGAGCGGTGCTCCTCCTGTGGGAGTGCACTGACCACCAGGGGGAAGCTCCTGCATTGAGCTTCTGCCCCCTGGTGGTCAGGGTGCATAATAGCGACTCTTCATTCTGCCGTTTGATTTGCATATTAGCCTTTTATTATATAGGATATAGATAGTACCTCTTCACACAAGTGCTCCCTGCAAACTCCTCCTTGTTCTCTATCAAGCACCACACATTTCTGATTTCAACGCCTTGGCTGGCTCTCTGCTTGGAATGTCCATCTCTTAAACTCTGTCTGTGAGACCTACCTATTGCTGCCAAGCTCAAGTCCATGTGAAGTACAACCTTCTCCAGCCTGTATGCGGATTCCAGGACTGCCCAGCTAGAGGCAGTCCTACCTTCCTGGGAATGGCAGGGCAATCATAACTTTCTATTTTGTGTTAATACTTTTTGAGAGAAGCTCACTCTCCTCTCTTGCACCACATATGTGGGAGCCAAGTCCATGTCTGAGGCCTTGCTGTATATTCTTCCATCACCAAGTCCAGGGCCTAGTACAGACAAGAACATGTGAAATACTTGGAGAACTGGAAAATGTGAATAATCTCAACCCTTAAGAGAAAGGTGCCCTGGGTGGGTCCTCTGATTAAGAAGCTGTAACTAGTTGCCTCTTGGCTGCCTGGGATTCAGTCACTCATTCAGCAAATATAACTAACACTGGCATTTGAACTCAACCCAGGAGAAGACAGGTAAATTAGACAAACCGCCATCTTCTGGAGCTCCAATGCCCATGGAGGAACAGACATGTATATAAGACACTTCAAGTGCAAGGTTAGCTATAGTAAGTACCTCTCTGCGGCAGTCTGGTGCTGGACAGAAAGGCAGACAGATGGCCAGACAACTTTCTTTGTCTGGAGGCTCAGGAATGTTCTGTGTTTGCCTCTTCTCTGATCTGCAGCATGTCTCCCTAGGGCAAGAGTGACTACATAATTTACAGGGCACGGGGAAAAATAAAAATGCAGGACCACTTGTTCAAAAATTATTAAGAATTTTGAAAGGGCAACAGCAAAGCATTAAACAAACCATGGGACCCTTCTATGTGCAGAGCTTGTGGAATTGCACAGGTCTCACACCCATGAAACTGGCCCTGTCACAGGGCTAGGAAGCATACACACAGGAGGTCTGAATGTGCCCTGCAGTCTTCTCTCTTGCACAGAGTCTAAACGGAGTCCAGATCACAGTGAACTTAGTGGCACTAGGATGCACAGCTGCACAAAGGACATACCAAATATTTGTTGAGTGCCTACTATGTGCCCAGAACTCATCTAAGTTTCAGAGATGTGGTGGAAAATCAGACAGACACAGTTGTTTTGTTTTGTTTTGTATTTGTCACTGAGCTTACTCCAGTAGGGGAAAGCCACCATAAACAAGCTCACAAAAAAGTGCCCAAGAAAATTATTAGTTAGTGCGTAGTGTTGTGAAGATGACAAGCAGAGTGATGGGATGGAGGTGAGAAATAGAAAGGGTGTATTAGACTAGTGTAATACAGCAAAGCCTCTCCAATGAGTCACCAGGTTAGCTGGGATGCACACAGCCCATTCTAGAGCAACAGGTAAGGATGCTGCTAGTGTTTGGCATCAGCTTGATGTCAAATCTCTGCAATCCTTTCCCCTCTGAAGTGAATCATGAGGATCTAGGCAAGAAAAATAAATCCAAGGATACTTAAGACTCTTGAGATGTCCCCCCTGAATGGGGACATTGACCCCCATCCCCAATGCCAGTGCCCTTTCACTTTTTCTGGCATCACCTAGAGCCAAGTCTCCAGAAAGATTTGACCAGCTGATCTTGCAGAGATTTCCAAGGTCCCTCCACTCCAGGTGGTCCATCTCACACCCAGGGCCCCAGGCTAAACCAGAAGCTAGTTGTGTCAGTGTCTCTGTGGAGTGTTGCAAAAGTCCTCCAGTGAATGCCTGAGCCTGGTCTTCTGTTTTAAAGGCCTCTCAGTCCCCCAAAGGCCTAGGAAACTGGTCATATAGTAGCTCATATCAGAGTTTGCTAGGGAAATTCCCAAGTCTCCTTCCCCGTGTCAAGGAAGGTGCTAAATAACCTAGTTGCCCTTTGGATGCCAGGAGATGTGCTCTGAAAGACTGGAAGGTGTGGAGTGAGGGTGTGGGAAATATCAGAAGCTAGGCTACTTTTGAAAACAATGGGGTGCAACAGGTGGTGGTGGGGAGCCAAGGACAAGAGGGCATAGTTCCAGCCTGCAGTGCGTCAATGGGCTGGAGGGGGTCATGGAAAAAGAAAAAGCCCACCCAGCCAACCCATGGTGCCCTTGCCCGGCCCAGTCTGCGGCTGTCTTCGCAGCCGCAGCCTCGGACCGCTGGTTTCTTTTGCCTGGGGCCAGCGTATTGCCAGCTCGCCAGCATCCTCCCTCTTCTGTCCCCCGCCCCTGGCTGTCTGGCTGCGCCGCAGTGGTGACGGCAGAGGGGAGCGGGGGCCCTAGGCGACAGGGCTCCCTCCCCCTCTCTCTCCTCCTCCCCCTGCGGCCCTCGCAGACCGCCCCCCTCCACTCCCTGCTGCCGCAGCGAACACGTCGTCGGAGATTTCCATCGGGGCCCAGGGGGCGGGGCCAAGGCGGGGCGAGTGGGAGGAGTGAAAGTTGGAGCCCAACAAAACCTTCCACACTGCGCTTGGTGCAGCAAGACCGTGCGCAGCGACCTCCGCACAGGTGGTCGCTCCGGTCTCTGGCAAGATGTTGACCAAAGTTCTCCTGATCCTTCTGGGCTTGCCCATAATCCTGCCGTCTAGGTGAGTCTCCATCCCGGAATCCAGGAGCCTTTCGCGCCCAGCTCCCTCTCCCTGGGAGCGAGGCCGGCTCTGGGGAGCCGCGCACACCTTGTCCCCAGCACTTGTGCAGCCATCCTCCCCACCGCTTCCTCCGGGACAGGAGCTCTGGGCCCCTGAAAGGGCGCGTCTGGGAACCAAGGCGGGATGCTTGTCCCCACGCCGCTCCTGTCGCTGGACTCCCCCTCTCCAAACCAGTGCGGCGGTTGAGAACCAGCATGCCCTCTCTCTCAGTCTTCCGTGGGAAGAGGCAAGCGCCCGTGGGGCGACCAGTTAGGGCAGGCTCTCGCTTCTTGGCAATGGAACTGGGAGGAGAGGGCGGGGGGGGGGGGGGGGGGGTGCGGG
>NW_005370716.1:1504620-1527536 GCF_000412655.1 Myotis brandtii
TGACTTTCCTTCCTTCTGCACTAGCCTTGGTTTAGTCTCAGAGTTCCCACCCCAGCTACCCACCCCACCCTCTCTACCGCTAGTCTCCCCTTCTTATCCCTCCTCCTCTCCCCCAAACACACACACACACACACACACACACACACCCTGCTGGGCCTTGGGCAGACTGGAGCCAGAGATCAAGGAATGGTATTCTCTGAGGTTTATGGTTTGGGTCCTGGATTTCAGTCTCTCCTCACTTTTCTAAAAGCTATCAGCAGGTTTCCCTTGAGCAGCCAGTTTCCCTCGCACCTTCTGGCCCTGGCACTTTGCTAGGAATGTTCCCTGTGTTGCTGGCTTTTTAGGGTGGAAGATGACTGCTTCATATTTTTGAGAGGGTTTCATGCTGACTGCGAACTGTCAAGTGTTCCTAAGCTTCCTGAACTGCCCAGCATTCTCGAATCCTCCATGGCACTGGGCTTGTGTCTTGCTTAACTGTGTTGGGGAGCTTGAAGATGGCTTCTTTTCTCACCTTAGAATGCTTTAGTTCCTCAAGGGAGGGGCTGGCTGTATGGCTCACTGGTGCCCTCACTTGGGGGTGAGGGCAGCAGAGGCTTGATAAATATTTCTGAATTTGTGCTAGGAATTTCCAGTTATCCACATCAATCCAGATGTGAAATAGACTGGCTGGGAGAGCTGAGTGATGACTGGCTAGGGCAAAAGAGGGGTGGGAGCAGGGAAGAAAGAGGGAGGGGGCATAAGGAGGGAAACAACCAGGAGGGTGGGCTATTGAGATGGAAACTACCTTTCTATCCAGGGGGAAGGGCTGCAGTAACTGATGTTCAAACATTGTCAACATGGCAACCCATGACGTCAAGAAAGAGCTGGGGAGGGTGCAGTGGGGTATGCTGGCAAGGGCCACATCAAACCAGGAATACTTGCTTTGGTCCAGACTCAGCCTCAAATTAATTGTGTGACTTTAGGCACAGCCCTCCCCTGATCTGAGCCTCAGTTTCTCCATTTGTAAGGTGAAAAAGAGGGCTGATTTTGTGAAAAAAAAAACATCCATGGCCCTTCTCCTATTCCCTTCTCTCCTCCCAGCTAGCTGAATGAACATCCTCAGTGGGGGCAGGGGTTGCAGAAATTCAGCTCCATCTTGGACCATCACGTCTAATAAGGGATGTGAAAATTCCCATGGAATGATTCCACTAGTCCAGTACATGAGTGTTTTTCAGGTTTTGTTTTTTCTTGCCCTGAAAATGGGTTTAATGGCTGAGGAAAAGTATGCCTTGTCAGCAGCTCCTTAACCCCAAGGATCCCAGGATGAGAGTGTTTTTGTTTGTTTGTTTACTGCTAAATATAATTGTAGAATTACAGCAACATCAAGTCCCTCTAATATCATTTTCATTGCAGACTAGTGTATGAACAGGGGGGCTTTGGTGACCCCTGGCTTTGGCTTATTTGCCTCCTAAACCTCAGATTCTTTGTTTTTGGCTTCAGACATCAGGGAGGGGCTGCTGCAGGTTCTTGGATAGTCTTGGCTGGCATTGTGAATCCTGATTGTGCTATATTCCTGGCCACGTCACTTATTTTAGGGAGTCTCAAGCCCCTATTCTCCCTCCTCCCCTCCCAAAGTGGTTGGTATTATTTATTTGGGGGACTAGGGGAAAACCTCAGGGAAAGGGGACATCTCTGGATGTGGTATTTAGAAATGGAAACTATTTTTTCCTAAGCCCAGTTCTCCCCTGGCCCACAATGGGAATTAGCCACTTTGTTCATGAGAAACGGCATAGACGTGGCACATCTGTACACCAGTTAAGCCATTTTAAGAGCTTGAAATAGTATAGGAAAATTCATTTTGCTGTTCAAATTGGCAGTCCCTTGGTCTGCAGTACAGAGGCCATGCCCACATCTTCTGCCCTGTTAACCCCTTATTTTAGGAAACAAGTTTCCTTATGGCTTTTTAAAAACTAAAATAATTTTGTAGGTATAATATACAAATATAAAAATATAGAAATCTGAGCAAACAGCTCAGTGCATATTCACAAAGTAAACATGCTATTGTAACCCCCACTAGACCAGGGAATAGAACATTCCAGTCACTTTCACCCCCTCCCCCTACAACCCTCACTACATGCCTCCCCACCAGTCCACTCCTCCCCAAATGAAACCACTCTCCTGCTTTCTAGTATCACAGATCAGTTTTCCTCATAGCTTGTCAAAAAGCTTTTTATTATATTTTTTCATACATATGTAAAAGTAGAGGGAACAGTAGAGTGAATCTCCTTGTATCCATTAATTATCAACTCATGGCCACTCTTATTTTCTCTATGCCCAACAAACTCTCCACTTCCAGCTTAAATTATTTTAAAACAAGTCTAAGTCATTATATCATTTTATATGTAATCATTTTAGTATGTATTTCTAGTCATAAGGCCCTCAAAAACATAATAAAATACAATGATTACACCAAAAAATTTAGAATTTCTTCATGCTGAAGAAAATATCTAGCCAGTGTTCAGATCACCCCTATTTTGTCAGAAATTTTTTTTGTTTTGTTTTTTAGTTTGCCTGTTAAAATCAGGGTCTGAATAAGGTCCATAAATTATTTTTATTAGCATTTTTATTTTTCAAAACTTCGTATTGCATTAGAACGTGTATTCACAAAAGTGCTCAAATCGTAAGTGTACAGCTGATGAGTTGTCAGAAAATTGCCACACTGATATCAAGACACCCACATTAGGACCTAGAACATGACCAGTACCTTAGAAGACCCTTGGTACCCCCTTCCTCACTGCCTCTTAGCAAGATAGCATAACCTTGACTAAATAAATATATTGGCAGGTGGCTTTTAACATTTTTGTTTTTTTAAATTTAATTATTCTTCTCTTTAGTTTTTTGGCTATGGTGCATGGCTGTGGCTCTCAGGGTGGATTTCTGTTGGCCATCTATTTCCTGGATTACAGTCTTTGGGTGAAGGACTCCTGCCTTTTCTCAATGCTTAGAGTTTCCTCCAACCCCCAGCCTCCAACTCCAATGCAATGAGTATCATGAAAGCAAAGAAATGCAGACTATTCCCACAGCATTCCAGCCCTCTCTGGGAGAGGTTTCTCTGGCTTTCCTGAGAATTCCTCAGGGGTCCTGCCCCTCTGCCTGCCCATTTGCTCCTGGATGGTGTTGGTCAGGCAGACTGGAGACCAAGCCTAGCAACTGCAGCTGATTGGCTAGAGCTCATACACCAGTGCCTTCACCATTTTCATTGAAAAAATATTTTAAAATATTGAGCTCGGTTTTCATATTGATTTTTTAAAAATAAAGAATGATCATAAAAAAGTGATAGCATGGAAAATTCCCAAAGACCAGCAAGATTTAGAAGAAATAAATAAGTATAATCTGTAACTGGCTCATAATTTACTGTTGCTAGTCACTCTTTATGCCTTAGGTTGCAGATTATTTTGGTTTGCTTCTGTCCAGAGAGGTACCAACTGGGGCCTCTACAGATTGGAGGGCAGAGTTTAATTTTTTGTTTGTGTATTCTAGGATTGAAGGAACTCATGTTGAATCAGAGATGGGAGCATGTGCTCATCATGATGATGTCTATGGCCCCAAGCCCCAGTATCCCAAAAAGAAACTCCCCTCTGAAGAAATAAAGCCCACTGCTATTAATACCCACCGTGACCTTGGAAAACTGCCAGCAGCCACTCAAATCCTGGACAGTATCCTCAATAACTCTGATTACAAACTGCGCCCCGGCGTTGGTGGTAAGTAGTAGAACATAGTTCTTCCTCCCAGAGGGGAGAGAGTTTGAGGGCATAAGTATAGAGAATAAGCCTGGGGTGTTGGTGAGGGTGCCATACATGTGGGCAGGAACATCTGTTGCTCACCTCTTAGGTGAGCTCAGCAATGCCATTTACCTTGGTCTAGACTTTTTCCTTCTCTCATCCTGTTTTCCCAGCTATAAAATGAGATAACTGGACTAGGTGATATGATATTGGAGGTATGTATAACTCTTACAGTCTATGAATTGGTTCTTGCCATGTAAGAACAAAGAAAGGGAAAGGATTGGATGTTGCAACCATTTAGTCTAACCCTGATCCTTCTCCCTTTTTCTGCCTTCAGACCACACCCTTCCCTGCCACATGCCCCTGTAGAAAACTTACCTCTGCTACTTCTGCTTCCTTTACAGAGAAGCCCACTGTGGTCACTGTTGAGCTCTCGGTCAACACCCTTGGTCCTATCTCTATCCCAGACATGGTGAGTACTGAGCTTTGATACAGTATCTTCTAAGTTAGGGAGTTGATCCATGAGGCATTTCACATACTTAGTTTTTCTGCTCTGTGTGTCTGTAATGCAAGTTTAAGGTTGGGGGGAGAGATTTTAACAAACACTGACTTGAAAAGGAGTCTGGGAAAGGTAAGTAAGTACCTCACTGCCTGAAGAGGACCTTCAGAATCCTGACTACATCTTCCAGTCTTTCATTCAAAATAATAATAATAAAGCAACTTTAAATACCACAATGGAATGTCTTTTTTATTCTGATAATGATTTTTATGGACTTAATACTATAGTTAGTAACTCTTGTTCTAAGAATGTTTTTCTAATTTTTCCCTGGTTCCTTCTCTCCTTTTCTACTGTTATCATTCTAGTGTAGGTTCTATCTCCAGTTATCCTTCATTATCTCCCACTTGAAGAACACAAAATTCAAGGTTTCTGTCTACCCCAGTCCACATACCAACCTGGCCTCCTGAGTCATGTGTCTCCTACAATTCTGACCCTGCTTAAAGCATGAAGTTTAAACCCATACTCTAGCAGTCAAAGTCCTCCATGGCTGGAGCCAACTCAGGACTCTGGTTTTATGTCTTTTAGCCCCTCTACTCACAGTAGACTATGAGTGTTCACAAACTATCTTGTGTCTCTGAGTTGTTCAAGATATACCATTGCTCCCATTTTCTCTTTGTCATGAGCCTTATCCTTCAGGGTCTAGCTCAAATAACATTTTCATGGTATTATTCCTGACCTCCACAGCTACTTATTGCTCCCTTCTTACACCATAGCCTTTTCTTTAACACACAGATCTTTCTTGCTTATATCCCAGTTGTTTACTTGACCTTCCCTACCTCATAGTATAATTATGTGCTCTATGTCTGCCTTGCTCCCTCAACTATGGGCTTCTTAATGTCAAGGACTCAGTATATGTTAGCTGAACAAGTGAATTATGAAAGATATTCTGCACAAGTCACCTTAATCTACCCAGCCTGATAATGAGAAAGGCTGTGGTAACAAATTCCATTGTAGCCATAGCCTTGGATTGAACTCAGGCAAGACACAGTTTTCGTGTGTCTGGTATCCTACAAGCATCATTGGGTGAGCTCAGAGTCCAGGCTTTGAGATGGGATTTGCAAATAGGCACTCAGATAAGTAAACATTCATGGTAGATCAAGATGTTTATATAAGCTGAGTGGAAGAATGAGATTCCCCCTTATGATGCTTTGGCTACCAGGTTCTTGAGGCATGGTGTACTTATGTATTACTGTGTAACAAACTACCCCAAAACACAGAATCTTAAAACAACAAATAGTCATTAGTTCACAGATTATGTGGGCTAGGAATCTGGACATGATAACATTGAGCAAGAGCACAGAATGGATTGTGGAGGGGAAGGTTTCTCCTTATTACCAAGCACTTCATATGGCCTGAGAACGAATGAGGCTGTGCAAACCAAGTTGGAGCTGTCAGCCATTTGGGACTGAAGAAACACTCTGAAGGCCACTTGTGAGGGCTGGATGGAGGAGCCTGGTGGGTCAGGGCTGAGGGCACCCAAGTGAATGGTATCCAGGCTCTGTCATCTTTTTTCTGTCTGCTTCTGCTTCTCTGGACTACTGCATGGAATATTCTGTCTGGGAGGCTGGATCCCAGCAGTTCTCACCAACTTTTGGGGTAGGCAGCAAAGGCAAGTAGGGATTATCTTGACCTTCCCCAGTGCAGGTTCTACTGGTGTCCAGGGTTATGAGTGGCTGGTTGGTGTTCATTGTTTGATGTAGGATAACTCAGGGTAAAGACCTATGTATTCTGCAGAGGGAAATTGGATCTCAGTACCCAAAGGGATTGTTGGTGTAAGTGAAATAAACATGGGAGAGGGAAATCAGTGAAGCTCCTCCCAGGACAAGGCTATGGTAATGGTGCTCTGAGCACCGTTGTTAACTATTTGTGTGACTTTGGACAGGCTCCTTCCTTTCTGAGCCTCAGTTTCCATACCTGTAAAGTAAAGGCAGTTGAGCTAGCCTTCAAGAGTCTACCTTGGCCGAAACCGGTTTGGCTCAGTGGATAGAGCGTTGGCCTGAGGACTGAAGGGTCCCAGGTTCGATTCCGGTCAAGGGCATGTACCTGGGTTGCGGGCACATCCCCAGTAGGAGATGTGCAGGAGGCAGCTGATCGATGTTTCTCTCTCATCGATGTTTCTAGCTCTCTATCTCTCTCCCTTTCTCTCTGTAAAAAATCAATAAAATATATTTTTTTTAAAAAAGAGTCTACCTTGGCTTAGTTCTGGTACTTATTATTCAAGCTGCTTGCAGTTCTATTACAATCTGCTTTTTCTCCCTTCAGTACCAGTGGTACAAATTTCCGGTTCCTCATGCTTCTTCATGCACACCCATTCAGAGGTTAGGTGCTCGTGTTTAAGAAGAAAAACAACACAAAAAATTATTCAAAAAACATGCAACTGAATAGACATTTATCTTGTGACACAAAGTACTTCATTTTTAATGTAATTCTGGAGGATGAATGATTTAGGTTAATTAAAAGCTGTGTTCCCCAAATAAAAGCTGAAAGACAAAACTTTGCTGTATATAATCAACACTGTGTGTGTTTGTGAAATGATTTCGAGCTGAGATCTTTGGTTTGCTATGAAACAATGGGAGCTGAGAGAGTGTTGACCTGGCTGGAGTAGCAAAACAGTCCTATAAGGGAATGGTGATGTGATGAGTCCAGCCCATGAAATTAAGCCACTATTGCCTGTTTCTAGATGAAATGTATCTTCCCAGACTGTTATCCATTTGGGAATATTTCTTTCCTTTAGGAATACCTGGAAATAGAAAACTCCTACAGCCAAACTCATGCTGTTGTCCTCTAATGCCAGGGGTGGGGAGCACCCTTCCCACAGGCCATAAAACACCAGAGAAATCATTTGTTCTGGCCAAATATAGCAGACTCATATTTAAGTTGATAATTTTGTATGGCCTGCCAATGATGTTATAAATATTCAAATGGCCTTTGGCAGAAAAAAGGTTCCCCATCCCTGTTCTATGCAAACCTAAGTGGGTTTCTATCTGCTTGATAAGCTTGTCACAGGATGCCATGAGCTTTATTTTATCTTTTCCACCAGGCGTTCTCCATTGACATCACTTTCTACCAGACCTGGTATGATGAACGCCTCCGTTTCAATGGAAGCTTTGAGAGCTTTGTTCTGAATGGCAACATGATGAGCCAGTTATGGATCCCAGACACCTTTTTTAGGAATTCTAAGAAGATCCGTGTGTATTCGATCACCATGCACAGCAAGGTGGTCCGCATCCACAAGGATGGCAAGGTGTTGTACACAGATAGGTATGTCAAACCTCTGGAATCTCAATCCTTGGGACTCTTCCTCCCCTTTTGAGACTTTTTTGCCAAAGAAACAAGGACAGAGGCTTCATCTTCAATGATACTTCTAAGGGCCTTTCCAAACTTTCTGAGACCATGAGCTCAACCCTCTCATGTATAGACACAGACACTAAGTCCTCAAAATAGAAAGATGGTACTTAAGACCACACCAAGTTTCTGGCAGAGCTGGAACTGGTACCCATTTACTAGGCTCCAAGTCCAGAGCTCCCCTACTAGAATGTATCAGTATGACTGCATTGCCTGGACAATTCCATCCAGAGAGGGCACTGGATGTAAGGACACATTCATAGTGGTGGAATTGTTAGGTGGAGCAGTAACACAGTGGTCAGAAAGATAGCAAAGACCAGGTTGGGTACCTGAATGCCTGGCAGGGGAAGGTTGTAAATGGCTGGTGTAGGGGGTGGAGAGGTGATAGAGTGGGAAAGTGTTGGCAGTTTCTGGAAGCTGGGATGGGCAAGAAACAAAAGCCCATCTATGTCAGTCCTTACAGTTTTCTGATGATGGAGACCAGAGTAGCCAGATACTTCCAAGCTGTTCTTCCTCTCTTTTTGTCTTTCCTTTGAGCCCTTTGACTCAAATCCCACTGTTGCCATTCATTGGTGGTGATCCTTGGGCCCAAGTTGAGTGTATATGTAAGTGTTCAGAGCCAGCCTAATGAGGCTTCTTTCTCCCTTCCAGGATGACCATTGATGCTGGATGTTCATTCCACATGCTCAAATTTCCAATGGATTCTCACTCTTGCCCTCTGTCTTTTTCTAGCTGTGAGTACCTTCTTAGGTTTCTGGGGCCCCAGAGTCATACTGGGATCCTCCTTTTTCTCATCTTTGCCTTTTATATTTCTCCTAAGTTGGTGCCAGGGTTGCCCAGGACCACCCAATCCATGCTCATCTCCTTTCCTGCTGACAATACTGTGTTGCTCAATCTGCGTCTCATGTTGGGTTCTTTTCTCTCCCTTTCACTCCATCTCAAGTCTGTTATCCACCACTGAAGTGTATCTCATGTATGTCTGTTCCTTTCCATCTCCACTGTCACTAACTTGGATAGGTCTTTGTCATCTTCCATTTGGACTTTTGCAACATCTTCACTTTGAAGCTGAACATGTCCAAAACTAAATATATAGTCTACTCCCAACCTCTACCCCCAAACTAAATGTGCTTCTTCTGTGTTCTCACCCATCTCGTTGAAATACATCATCACCCACTAAGTTGTTCTAGCCAAGAACTTTGATGCTTCTTTCTTCTTCACCTGCTACATCTAATCAATTTCATGGTGTTGATATTCCCTTCCAAATCGCTATTGATCCTGTCTGTCCCTCTGCATTTTCACTGCCACAGCTTTGAATACTGCCTTCATTCATTTTATTATGCCTGGATTACTGCACTGGCCTCCCATAACTGGTATACCTGTCAACAGGCTATCTTCATATTATGACCAGAGTGACCTAGCTGAAGAATCATTTAGACCAAGTCATTTCTTAGTTTCAAATCCTTCCTTATCTCTCATGTACCAATTCCAAATCATTACAATATTCCTCAAGGCCCACCACAAATTGGTCCCTAATACCTACCCTTGTATACTTCATTTAACGTCTGTTAGCTATCCATCCTGAACTTTTAGCATTTCCTAATACATAAGATATGTTTATCTCTCTGTGCATAGAACACCCTCCTCACCCTTTCAGCATCATACATATAGAGAAAACTGACTCAACTTTAAAGACTTATTGGGAATGTCACCTACTCTAAGAAGTCTTTTCTGGATATATCCCTAAGTGATCTTTCCTCCTCTATCTCTCTACTGTCCAAGGGCAGAGGTTTCTCAGAACAATTTTATGAATTACAGATGTATACTCACTGTCCAACTCAATAAAATGTGAATGCTTGAGGGGCAGGGTTCCTGCCTTGTTCATCTATGTATTTCCAGAACAAGGCCTGGTACTGAAGAATGCTCAATAAATGCACTTATTGAATGGACTTCAACAATGAGGTAAGAGAGGCAAGGTGCCACACTGGTGAGGCCAGAGTCAGGACTCCAAAGCATTGTTCAGACTCCATGCTGGTGGAGACCTCCACAAGGCTTCCCAGTCTCACATGACTCTCCTTCCCATATTGCTTTACAGTTTCCTATCCTGAGAATGAGATAATGTACAAGTGGAAAGATTTCAAGCTTGAAATCAATGAGAATAATTCCTGGAAGCTCTTACAGTTTGATTTTATAGGAGTGAGCAATGAGACCGAAATTATCTCAACCATGGCGGGTAAGTGCCCCCTTTGGAACCAGGGCTAAGCAGAGGCCTAGGAGGGTGGTAGGGATGAGTGGAGGTAGCCATCATTCATACAAATGCTATGTAATCATCCCATGGAAATATTGTAGAACATGGCTCCTGTCTTGTTAATGCTAAGCACTTACAACTGTTTGCAGAGGAAACTGAGACTTTGTAACTACATCTCAGTCTCATCTGCAAAGAAGTAAGTGCTTTGCCAAATCCCCGCACAGGGTAAGTAGATAAAGTTGTATTGTCAGAATTTGCAACTAGCTTTGTCATGCAGACCCTTCAGTTTTAAGTCTTTGTTACAACTGACCTACTTGAATGACTATGAGGAATGTAGCTCATGTGAGTTCTCCATACCCAGAACCAATCCAAGCCAGCTGAGTGAGAAGCAAAGACTTTCCTAACAGGAGATGGAAGCTAGAGTTCTAATGTCAACCAAGTGAGGTCTGGGGTAGTATGGAGGAAGTTTCAGCAGCTACAATGGCTGCTGCATCAACATTTATTTTAAAGGAGCAGCTCTGACAAGCACAGATTTCTGTCAAAGGCTTCATTATAAATTCAACATGGGTATGTAGTGACCACTGGCTTTCTGATCTTGTTCCTAAAAGGACCAGATGGGAGGGTCCTGGGTCTCATACTTCAGCTTCCAACTAGGTGTGAGCATCTTTGCTTGTGTTCCTAGGTGATCTGAATAAGGAGCCAAGGGACCTCCTCAGGGTTGCTCCCAGAGCAGCCCTGGAAATCCTCTTCACACATACTGGCCAAGTCAGGGCAGTGGAGGCACTGCTCTCATCGTCTCCAGAATGCGGATGAAGCCATTCACCAAATCAACCATTTGCCATGGGAGGCATCTTGCTTTGTGTCCATGAGGCTAGGCAGGAAATATGCTCTTGCTTTACTTGTTGAGTGACTGGGTGAGGGATATCTCATGCTCATCTGGCTAGAGCTTTGCTTGCACAGTACTAGGTAGGGGGAGAGGTCTGCTTTACCAATGCTTTCCTTTTTCTTGGGAATTCTGGGTAAGCAGTTTTACTACTTTTGATTTGGAATCCTTGATCTTCTGTCAGCTAACCATGGGCCTGCCTCTTGCTTTTCTGCATCTCAGTTTCCCCAAACAGGTAGGACCCATCATCAAAAGTGGCAGAGGAGACAAGGCCCAGGGGCTTTCAAGTCACTAGTGGTTCCGTTTAGTAGATGGTTGTGCATTGTTTCAAAATGGTACCCTAGTGACTACAAAGCCCCAGAGCCAGCATCATCACTAAAGCAATGGCAATAGGTAAGCACCAGTCTTCCCTGGGAGAGATAAGGGTTTTTATGGAGAAAAAAAAGGAGGGCTTCTTTTTCTTCTGTTAGAGACTAATTGATTTGGAATCATGGTTTCTCCAGTATCACAGTTATCTTTGGGACTGATCCCAAACTCTTCCACTTCCAGTCGCCTCAAGGGCAGTCTCTCCATAAGTAGCAAACTTAAGTACTAAGATCCTAAAGGTTCAGAAAGCAATGGTAGCTTGCTACTCTGGCTACCTTTTGTGTAGAGCGAGAAGGTTCTCAGAGAGTCCATCCTTGACTCCAGTGAGTAAGCCAGCCTTCACTGGTGGCTGTTGAGACTCTGATGGAATTTTACCTATGATTAGGACTTTGCTTTCTTTTCTTTTTTAAAATTTGTCTTTATTGTTGATAGTATTACAGATGTCCCCTTAGTTTTTGTTTTTTCCCCATTGAGTTCCTCCACCAGGCACCTACTCCTCCTAGGCCTTCACCACACTATTGTCTGTGTCCATGGGCTAAGCATATATTCATATAAGTTTCCCAGTTAATCTCCCCCTACCCACCTACCCACCCCTGCCTTAGGACCTCACTTTCTTGAGAGTTTCTTCCTTCTGTAGATAATTCCGTACATCAGAAAACTCTCCCTGTTCATCTGAAATTGGAGTCTTTGGAACTTCCACCCATCGGATCTAGTTCTTTCCCCCTAAAATTATTGAGCTTACAGTAAGTCCAGTCACTTTCCAACAAGGTAAAGATTAAAGGGTCAGTATTATGGTTGCAGCCCTGGGTCATATTCTTGTATAGACTATACAACATTAGTTCCTTTTTCTTCCCTTGTTACTCAGAGTTTTGGGTCCACTCATCCTTCTAGTCTCAGTCCTCTGGACACAGTCTTTTAAATTGTGCCCCCCTGACAGTGCAGTGACCAACTGGGGGTCTGACCAAAGCAGATAAGAAGACAAGAGCAGAGAACACCTCTGCCTTTTTTTTTTTTTTTGGCTTGGTTCCTTAGCCCTAGGTATTTCCATCCTGTTTCCCCCTTACTCATTCTCCTGCATTCCTCAGAAATAACAAAAGTGGTGTGTGTTAGCATCCTTCTATCAGCTTTCAAAGATAAATTTCTGTTGATAAGTGAAGAAGGTTCGTCTTTGGCTGGAATAAATAAAATAAAAATAGTAAAAGCCAATAAGATAATAAATCTTCTTGCAATAAGTACACACTGAACAAACTTTTGTGTGAGTGGTTGTAGCTAAATAGGGTTGTGCTAAATTTTAGTCAAGACCCCAGGACAACTTGATAAATTGGAACTAGGAACTTGATAAATACATTCTGGCCAGAGACAAGTGTGAGTGGTCCCTGCAGCAACCCTGGAGTTCTATCCCCAACACTACTAGTCCGGACACAAGCATTCCACTAACCCCAAGATATGTCCTTGCCTTTTTCCAGAATATTCTGTGAAATCTTGTCCATTGTCAGTGCTGCCAAGGTGAGTAGGAAAGGGTGTTGTTCTCACTCAGCTCCAACACACTTAGACTGGAAAGGTGATCTACTTTTCAAAATTGGAGGAAAAATGGCCAAGTTAGTGTTCTGGTCTGCTTCACAAGGCATTGTGAGGCAGCAGCAAGACTTGCTGAGCATGTGCTAGGTTCCAGGCTGTGCCAGGCTTAGATGATGGGCAGGATCAAAGCCACAGGGGTGCTCTGAAAAGGGTTTGAAAGGGGTTTCAAGGCCAAGGAATTCTATAGTATCACTGAGGTGGGAGTTTGGAGCTTAGCTTCACTAAAGAGCCAACATTTGAGCTATTATACATCCAATGTGAAGTTGAGAAATAAAGGGATATTTTGGCTTCAGAAAAGCCCCCAAAATTTCTGGAGTCACGGTGGGCATGCAGTGTTTGAGATGAATGTGTCATAGTAGAGGGCAGCATGAAGGGTACAATAGAAAATACCAATTGGAGAGGTAGGTTGTCATTAGGTCCTATTGAAGTCATCAACCATCTAGGGCAGTGGTTCTCAACCTTCCTAATGCTGTGACCCTTTAATACAGTTCCTCATGTTGTGGTGACCCCCAACCATAAAATTATTTCCGTTGCTACTTCATAACTGTAATTTTGCTACTGTTATGAATCATAATGTAAATATCTGATATGCAGGATGTATTTAGGCGACCCCTGTGAAAAGGTCATTCGACCCCCAAAGGGGTCGCGACCCACAGGTTGAGAACCGCTGATCTAGGGAGAGAGCCAACATCAAGGACATGATACCCAAATGAATGTCAAGACCTCAGCCGCCTGTGTGTGTATACTCTGCATACCTGACATCTAGAGGACTAAATAAAAATTTCACTTTCAGCTAATTCTTGTTTTTCCAAAACACTCAATTTGGGTTATGGTACTAGATTAAGAACAGGGAGTCCAGGGTTAGAATATTGGTATAAATATGCAAGCTATTGCAGGGAATCTGAGAATAGATAGGATTAACTTAGGGTATGGTGGTGTGTGCATATGCGTGTAAGATGTTAGTTGGAGTCAGTCCATGGTAGGTCTTTGGTGTCAGGTACATAGTGTAAACTTGATTCTATAGCTCTTTTAGAGCAGGGAACCACCAGAGGTTTGGGATTAGGCTAGTGATTTTTTTTTGGCCATTGTTGGAACAGTGCTAAGGCATTTCACCAGCATATGAATGTATGGAAGGAGGCCTAATGGATTATGTGCTTCCCCCACCACCTCACAGACCACCCTTGGCACTTTTTCTGAGAATACATATTGTAAGGGCTAGTAGTGCATGTGTAAAGCTGTGATTCTGCAGAGTAGATGTGGCAAATCAGTGGACATAAAGGCCTCAGTAAGACATCTGGACATTAGCTGTGTGGTCCTAATATCTAGAGAGCTAGCTGATTTTTCACTTTCATCTGACTCTTCTGCCATCCTGGAAAGGCAGATGTAGGGTGTGGGACAGTGAACTGAGAAAGAAGCAATTAAAGTTCTTCTCCTGGCTTAGCTCTTAACTGACCATGGCTCTTGCAAGGTGTCTCCTTTCTGGGCTTCTGATTCTCTGTAGGTGGCACTGGAATAATATGCCTCTAACCTAGGACTGTGGTGGGGATCCCATGGGCTGAATAATGGGACCTTTAATATGCATGTCCTGCCTGGGGAAGACCCTTATGTCATTGCTGTAATAAAGTGGTATTTTTTATGTTTTCCAGGTGATTTCATGGTCATCACGCTTTTCTTCAATGTAAGCAGGCGATTCGGCTTTAATGCTGTTCAAAACTATGTCCCTTCTTCTATGACCACAGTCATGTCCTGGATTTCCTTTTGGATCAAGAAAGAATCTTCTCCAGCCAGGACCTCTTTAGGTGAGTAGGTAAGGTGGGTATCCACCTGGGCACAGAATTGCCTTCTCAGGGATCCTTTCAGCAGTGTGATATATGGATACATAGCTAAGCCTACCTCCACTCCTGTGTTTTAACAGGCATCACCTCTGTACTCACCATAACCACATTGGGTTCCTGTTCCCAGAAGAATTTCCCACGTGAATCCTATATAACAGCCTTGGATGTCTACTTTGCTATTTGCTTCCTCTTTTGCGTTTTTGCTCTGGTGGAGTTTGCTGTGCTTAACTTCCTGATCCACAACCACACGAGACCCCGTGCTTCTCCGAGACTTCGCTATGTATGAACTGGGTATGGGCGTGGTAGCATGGTTTGGGAGTATTGAAGCATGCAAGTAAGGGCACTAGAATTCATGGCACATGAGTAGCCAGCTCACTGTGTAGTGTGTGTGTGTGTGTGTGTGGGGGGGGGGTAAGCTGAAGTGTTATGGGGAGTTGAATAAACTTTCTAATGTGGTGGTGGGAATTTGGGGAAGGGGCAAAAAAAGTGTGCCAAGGACAGAATCTCTAGAAACCCCTGAGTCTTGGTTCATCTTTACTTTTTCCCCTTCCTTGTTCATTTCAGCCTCCTACCCGTGCCCGTGCCCGTGCCCGTGCCCGTGACCTTACCCCACCCCGTACCCATGCCAACCAACAGCAGCAGGAAAATGTTTTTGTGTATGACTTCGAGGGGACTGATGAGGAGAATGATGAAGAAGATGGCCCATCTTGCCCAGCTCAGCAGTCCCTCAACCCAAGACTCACCCAGCGCCGTCGCAGCTGCTGCAGGATCTGCAAGTACTTGTGTGTGGTCCGCAGTTGTGATGGCAGTTTTTGGCAGCAGGGCCGCCTCTTCATCCACATCTACCGCCTGGATAACTACTCACGAGTTATTTTCCCAGTGACCTTCATCTTTTTCAATGTGCTCTACTGGGTTATTTGCTTTAACTTGTAGGTACCAGCTGGTACCCTGTGCGGCAGCCTCCCAAGTTCCCCAGGAGGTCCCACACCCCTTACCAAGGGAGTTGGGGGAAAGCAGCAGCAGGAGCAATTAGAAAGTGTCTTTCCTCCCCCCACCCGCAGCCCATTCAATGAATACCCATGGCAGCCCATTTAGAGTAAAATGGCTCACCTCTTTATTCCTCAAGGGGCATTGGTGATGTTCAGGCTTAAAAATTGCAGGCTGTCAGTGACCAGCTCCCTAAGACCATGCCCGTGTATGAGCATATTAGCTATCTCCCAACAGTGTTGACAAACACTGCTTTTTTCAAGAATCCTAATACTGCCTTTGTGGTGCTCCAGGCCCAGATATGGCCTCAGCCTCAAAGTGCACCGACCAGCTGCTTCCCTGTTTCTGACACTTCCTTAAGATACTGGTCAGCAGTGTAATAAGGTGTGTGTGTATCCTCCATCCTTAGGTGAGATTATTATATTATTGGTTTGATTTCCCTGCCCACCCTTTCCCTGCAGATAGAGCCTGACATTATCCCTTTAAAAGGAGAGCCAACACTTGAGCTTCTTTAGGACAGTATCCCCCCCTCTGCTGCTGTGATGCCTCCCTCTCCCTCTCCTACCCCTGCCTCTATCATTCATCTGCACTACCAATTCAATGCCTTTCATACAGTGGGTTTATATTTTTGTGTGATAATAGTAATAACCCCCTGCTTTATATGCCACCTTCTCCCTCCTCCTTGACCGCTGTGACTCTTAATGTAACTACCCCAGTGACTTTCCCAGCCCCAACCCAGGTGCTAGGCCATGGTGACTTCCCAGGGCCAAGAAATGAAGGGAACTCTGCTTTGCAGTGGGCATTGCTTGCATTGATTGGTGCCCTCTACGGCACAGCATAGACGTTCTGCCACTTCCTTGGCCCCTGGATCCATGAGCCAGTCCACTCTTATCCCTGGGGCACTCTCACAATCACAATCAATCAATTGAATTCCCTTAAATTTATACAGCACTTTACCTTTTTGCAAAAACACTTTTGAAAAACTATTCTATTATAGCCTTATTGTAGCCCTGTGAAAGATTCGGGGCAGGATTCTTATCCCCATTTTGCAGATGAGAACCCTGAGGCACAGATTTCTATGGGACTGTGGATCTCACTGGAAACTACCCAGGAGCCCACTGTCATTTTCTAGAGTACATGATAGGGCTAGGCATCTGTGTTCACCATGATTCAATTCTATAGCCTCTGCTGGCACCCCAGTGGCAGGGCCCAGAGTAGCAGCCTATCTTCAGCTTTGGTCTACTCAATTCCTGGGCCTCAGGTGCTCAGACTGCCCTCAAGATCCAACCCTCTCCTGGCTCTGAGAACCCAGTGAGGTCAAATTTGGACATGCCCCAATGCTTGTATATGCTGAATGAAATCTGTGTCTGTATTTTATTGGGGGGGGTAGGGTAGGGGTTCCATCTGCTTTTTGTCACCATCACCTGAAAAGGGGAAATATATCAATAAATATATCAGCAAAACATACAACGTGTGACTGGTTTCTCACTCAAGTTTGTTCTCAGCTCAGGTTTTAAATCTTAATGATCCAACCTTTTGACTGTTTCACTCTCTCATCCATGATCTACAGACCTACAAAGCATGCATATGAACCTGCTCTCAGTGCAAGAGTGAAAGAGAGAGACTTAATAGATAGCCCCTTTATTGATCTTTTTACTTGCTTCTATACCTCTAAATAGAAGCCTTATACCTCTCCATGTCCATTTTGTTTCGCCCATCATTCTAGCCTCACCTAGAATGTTCCTACAGACCATCAAACTCAGAACATTTTCCCTACCATGTAAAGAGGGAGATGCCTAGGCACAGAGAAAAGTGTTTACAGTCATACAACTATTGAGTAATGGAGAGGGATGAGACCCCAGAAATCCCAATATCCTGTTTTGGCTTGGAGTAAGCCTGGAGATCTTGGTTGATACATCCTTCAAATGAAATGTCTCTAAAGATATATTAGGAAGTGTTGGTCCTAGCATCCTGTGACACATCCAGCTCTAAGGAAACACAGAAACAATAACAAGAACTGAAGAGACAAATGGCATCTCAACAGCCAACATTTTTGCAATAAAGTTTGTGAAATAATGCTGAAACACCTTCCCTATAAGAATTCCACATGTCCTACTGTGGATGTCCTAACCCACCACAACTTACAAGTAACAATTTAGAAGAAGGTAAATAGCTCTTCATTTTTACTTACATTACAATGAAGCTGGGAGAAAACAAAAGTTAGCCTGGCTCTTGAGCAATGAAGACATGCAAATTTGTGAGCACTCATATTTAAATGCATTTTAAAACAAAGAATTAGTACAAATGGGATACCTTAGTCACAGTGCAATAAAGCTAAGAACAAAGAAAATTCCCACCATTTGTACAATTTTAAAAAGCTCATGCAAACAGTAATTTAAAAAATGAAGAAATGGAGAAAGATAAATATCACATTATCTCACTCATTTGTGGAATATAATGAACAACATAAACTGATGAACAAAAACAGATCCTGAGACAGAGAAGCATCGATCAGACCATCAAACCTCAGATGGAAAGCAGGGGAGGGCGGGGGTAAGGGGTAGAGATCAACCAAAGGACTTGTGTGCATGCCTATAAGCCTAACCAATGGACACAGACACCAGGAGGGTGAGGGCATGAGTGAGGGGGTGGGGGGATAATGGGGGGATAAGGACATATATACAATACCTTAATCAATTAAAAAAAAGTTCTCAAGAAAAAAATTATTAACCAATGTCACCCCAATAAATTCAATAGAATTTTTTTTTAAATGAAGAAATTGCCAAATAGGTCCAGAGACATGGAAGCATGGAACAGAGGACAGATCTCAGAGGGATGAGTGTGGCTGGGAGAGATTAACCAAATAACTTGTATGCATATATGCATAGCCCATGGACACAGACAATAGGGTGATGAAGGCCTGAGGTTGGGAAGGAGCCCAGTGGAAGGGGACAATGAGGGAAAAGATGGGGGACATCTGTATTACTCTCAATAATAAAGATAAATTTCAAAAAATAAAGAAATTCAAAACATAATTGGGGGCATAATATCTAAAATTAATAAAAAAACTAAATATTAAAACACATCAGATGCAGCTAACACTGCAATTAGAGAAAATTAATAATTTAAGCATTTCAATTACTAAACACAATGGAAGAAAAATGAGTTAAGTATTAACTTGGAGTTAAGTAGAAATTGGAAAAAATAATAAAAGCAGATTATACTTTAGAAAAGTTTTGGGGAAAGATTCATTTTAAAAATAAATAGTGTAGAGAAAGCTAGTTAATCATGTAGAAAAACAATAAAAAGACTGTCTCTACTTCTCTCTTTACATTGAAATTACAGATCAATTAAAGATTTACAAACTTTTTAAGAAAATCATAAGACAATATAGGTGAAAATGTTTATATTTTGGGGATGGAAAATAAAACACCAGAAGCTATACAAATATTGAAAATTGTGTCCCTTTTAAGAATGAATAATAAAAGCAAAAAAATGTATAGAAAAACACACTGTCACTGGTTAGTTTTTCTCTGCTGCAGTCTCTGAGACTGAGATTAGCATGCAGGGGATTGACTGGGGATTCCTCTTAGGGTCAATGCCTGTGGGAGAAGAGATTGGCTTGCAATGCATTCACAATAAGGGCCTCATCTGAACACATGGGGAGTTCTGAGATTGGGTTGGGCCTTCTGAATTTTTACATATCAGGGAAAAGGGGCTGGGCTGGTATACTCTTGCACTGACCAGTCACTAAATGCCAGTATGAACTTGAGACAAAAACTTGTGTATGTGTGGAGAACCCCTCAACTATCATTCTCCAACAATCTTAGCAGCTGGAAAAACAAAGAGCTTCTATGCCAATAATACTAACTTTCATTTCTTGGAGGAATTTCTGAGAAGGTCAAATTTGCCTAAAATTCTCCAACTTTTTCAATGACTACCATGTGACAGGAGATTTCAAATTCAGGATCACGTGTAATTTCCATAGGATCCTGTAAATATCAGTTGAGTGGGTTTGCTATCTTCCCTCAATAACTCTTTTTTACACTTCCCTTTGAGATAACCTATATAATCTCAGTTGGCTGAGAATTATCTCTTTCTTTTTGATGCATGACCAAAATCTTGTGAGGTTCTGCTACACTCTACATGACTGAACATACCTGAACACCTATACAGGTGCCATCAAGTACACTGAAAATGATTATTTTCCTGGGGTACAGACACACAGACATGAAACAGTGGGGCGGGGGGGAAAGATAATTATTTTTTTAATTTGTAATTAGGATGAGCATGTCTACATAGAAACCATTTTTCACCTACAAGGGGGCTCCAAGTTTGGGGGAATTTAGCCTCCGTAGATATTTGCTCCACAGTGATTTCCATGGTCTTCCTGAATCTACCACTTATGAAGGAGGAATTGGGATTTGACCCCCTAGGTAAGCTGATCCATCCATGTATGTGTTCAGTGGCGATTTTCAAATAACACACCCCATTAAACTCCTGCTGTAAACAGCAGGTATTCTAAAAAACCTTCTTTCTAACTTCAGGGTGACATCCCCAAATTGGTAGATTATGGGCCCAATCATACTGTACTCATTGATTCATTTGGAAAGCATGTTAAGAATGTGCTGAAGACATCCAGCAGGATGTCCGAGTATCTAAAGGTCACTGTTCAAATTCAAAGAGATTTTTCCATCAGAGCAGTTCCAGGGTGAAGGATGGATGATCAGTACTTCAGCAGGGAGTAGAAATGTTCTAAGCTGGGGGCAGTGGGGGTGTAGGGGAGAGGTAGGATATTTGGGGCTGTTCCACTGTGAGTGGCCGCAGCCTTCAGAGGAGGCAACAGTGAGAAGCTGGTCAACAGGCCAGAATCCAGGGATGGACAGGAGGCCACACAGGGGAAGCCCAAGGGAAGGGTGCTGTCATGTGGAAAAATGCATGGACTGGACAGAAATGCCAGCATCTCAGCTTTCAAGGGACCCTGGGACGTGGGCAGGAGGAACCTTGGTAAATAAAGGCCACAGACAGTACCCAGATTGTGTTTGATTCACACTGTCACCTTCCTTCCTTAGGCCTGCTTTTAGTGCCTTGGCCCCAGGGTCCCTCTTTTTATTGCCTGAGAGACATCATGCAGTACTGAGAAGAAAAATGATTTATGAGTCAGAAGGTTAGGCACAGTCTGGGATGGGTGGGAACAGCGTGGACTTTAGAAGAATTCAGACCAGGGATCCAATCTCTGCCCTGTCACTTCTAGCTATGTGATCCTGGGGATATTAGCTGTCCCTAAGAGCCCCAGGTTCTTCATCTGTGAAGTAGGTGGGTTTGATAAGCCCTGTCTCGTAAGACTACAGGAATGTATGGAGTGTTTGTAAAGCACCTCCCACAGTGCTTGGTGGAGATTGGAAGCGTGATGAATGGCAGTTATTTTTAATATTATATTATCTCCAATCCCTACAACTCTATACTCTGGAAAGTGTGTGTGTGTGTGTGTGTGTGTGTGTGTGTGTGTGTGTGTGTGTGTGTGTTTGAATTTATTTTTATTGTTGAGGGTATTACAGATAAACCCATTTCCCCCCCACTTTGACCCTATCTACCTAGCTCCCTACCCCAGGCTTCACTGCACTATTGTCTGTGTTCATGGGTTATAGCATATATGCATTCAAATTCTCTGGTTTATCTCTTCCCACCACCCCTCTCCCTTTCCTCTGAGGTCTGTCTGTCTGTTCCATGCTTCTATGTCTCTGGACCCATTTGTTTCTCAGTTTCTTTTGTTCATTAGATTGCACATATAAGTGAGATCATGTGGTATTTGTCTCTTTTTAACTGGTTTATTCTACTTAGCATAATACTCTCCAGGTCCCTCTGTGCTGTTTCAAAGGGTAAGAGACCTTTCTTTTTCACAGCCAGGTCTTATTCCATGTTGTAAATGTACCAGTTTCTTTATCCACTCATGTACTGATAGGCACTTGGGCTGTTTCCAAATCTTAGCTGCTGTAAATAGTGCTGCTAATAACTTAGGAGTACAAATATTCTTTCTGATTGGTGTTCAGGATTCTTAGGATATATTCCTAGATGTGGGATTTTAGAGTCAAATGGCAGTTCCATTTTTAATATTTCGAGGAAACTCCATACTGTTTTTCACAGTGTCTGCTCCAGTCTGCATTCCCACCAGCAGTGTATTAGGGTTCCCTTTTCCCCACATCCTCACCAGCACTTGCTGTTTGTTGATTTATAGATGGTTGCAATTCTGGCAGGTGTGAGGTGATACCTTATTGTCACTTTAATTTGCATCTCTCCCATGATTAGTGACATTGAGCATTTTTTCCATATGTTTCTTGGCCATCTGTATGCCCTCTTTGGGGAAGTGTATACCCAGGTCTTTTACCCATTTTTAAATGGATTGCTTATCTTCCTTTTGTTGAGTTCTTTATATACTTGTTTTTTATGCATTAATATGAAATACAATAGAACACAGAATGTTAAATTAGCCCAAAATACTGCTTTATACATAAAACTCAGTACAATTTCATTTCAGAGGGTCAATTATTATTTTAAACTACAGGCCCGGGGCATGAAATTCATGCACAGCCTGCACCCTCTCCAATCTGGGACCCCTCAAGAGGGGTATGACTGTCTGGTGGGATTGGGCCTAAACGGGCAGTAGGACATCCCTCTCACAATCCAGGACTGCTGGCTCCCAACCGCTCGCCTGCCTGCCTGTCTGATTGCCCCTAACCCCTTCTGCCTGCCAGCCTGATCAACGCCTAACTGCTCCCCTGCCAGCCCGATGCCCCTAACTGTCCTCCCTGCAAGCCTGCTCACCCCCAACTGCCCTCCCCTGCTGGCACGGTCACCCCTAATAACTGCCCTTTGCCGGCCTGGTTGACCTCATCTGCCCTCCCCTGCTGGCTCGGTCACCCCTAACTGCCCTCCCTTGCCAGTCTGGTCACCCCTAATTGCCCTCACCTGCTGGCCCAATTGTCCCTAACTGCCCTCCCCTACCAGCCTGGTCACCCCCAACTGCGCTCCCTTGCTGGCCTGGTCACCCCTAACTGCCCTCCCCTGCAGGCCTGATAGCTCCCAACTGTCCTCCCTTGAGGCCTGGTCCCCCCCCAACTGCCCTCCCCTGCTGGCCTGGTCACCCCTAACTGCCCTCCCCTGCAGGCCTGATTGCCCATAACTGCCCTCCTCTGCAGACCCAGTCCCCCCTAAATTCCCTCCCCTGCTGGCCTGGTCTCCCCCAATTGCCAACCCCTACTGGCCCAGTCACCCCTAATTGCCCTCCCCTGAAAGCCTGATCACCCCCAACTACCCTCCCTTGAAGGCCTAGTCCCTCCCAACTGCCCTCCCCTGCTGG
>NW_005370716.1:1527701-1557391 GCF_000412655.1 Myotis brandtii
CTGGTCACCCCTAACTGCCCTCCCCTGCAGGCCTGATAGCTCCCAACTGCCCTCCCTTGAGGCCTGGTCCCCCCCAACTGCCCTCCTCTGCAGGCCTGATTGCCCACAACTGCCCTTCCCTGCAGGCCCAGTCCTCTCCAGATGCCCTCCCCTGAAGGCCTGGTCACCCCCAACTGCCCTCTCCTGCAGGGCTGGTCGCCCCCAACAGCCCTCCCCTGTTGGCATGATCGCCCACCACTGCCCTCCCCTGCAGGCCATCTTGTGGTGGCCATCTTGTGTCCACATGGGGTGGCCATCTTGTGTGTTGCAGTGATGGTCAGTTTGCATATTACCTCTTTATTAGATAGGATTGTTTTTTTATTTATTTCAGAGAGAGAAGGAAATGGAGAGAAGGATAGAAACATCATTGATGAGAGAGAATAATTGATTGGCTGTCTCCTACAGATCCCTTACTGGGGATTGAGCCCATATCCAGGCATATACCCTGACCAGGAATGGAACCATGACCTCTTGGCTCATGGGTAAATGCTCAATCACTGAGCCATACTGGCTGGGCAAGGGTGAATTATTTAATTTGGGGGTAGAGGGTCTTCCCCAGCTTCCCCTAGAACAGGGGTGGGCAAACTTTTTGACTCGAGGGCCACAATGGGCTCTTAAACTGGACCGGAGGGCCGGAACAAAAGCATGGATGGAGTGTTTGTGTGAACTAATATAAATTCAAAGTAAACATCATTACATAAAAGGGTACGGTCTTTTTTTTTTTTTAGTTTTATTCATTTCAAACGGGACGGATCCGGGCAGCAGGCCGTAGTTTGCCCACGGCTGCCCTAGAAGCAACTCAAACCTCCTAGAATATGAGTCAAAAACCAACTTCTTCCTTCCCTCCCAGCTTCTCTTACAGCCAGATCATAATTTTCATTCATTTCAACCTTACTAAATATCAAGCCTTTGTTTAGAATTGTGCAAATTACACTCAAGATCATCTAATTAAAATATTTTCTTTAATAGAGTGGATCTGGTATTTCATGGCCAGAGAAAGGAGTGTCAGTCTTAGAGGCTTCTGGGTACCACCTCAAATGAATATCACTGGATTTTCCAGAAATCCTTGAGGATGATGGGTATAAGACACATACTAAGTATAGTGTATTCAAGTGTATTGGGACAAAAGTATAGGACACCTTCTCTACCTGTCCCAAGTGCAGACTGCTCTGGATTATCCACTATCCCAAAAATAACTGTTAATTGCAGTTTTCCATTCTGGGCTTTTCTCTCATCCCCCAACACATGCTGTCTGTAAGTCTGGCAGTGGCCACCACCCAGCTTCCTTACAATCAACTCCCACAGAGGGAATCACAGTTCCCCAAAGCCCCAAATGTCCTGGCTTTGGCTATTTACACTTGAGTGCTCTTTCCTAGAGCCCCACCACTTCTCCCTTTCTTTTACTTGTTCTATAGGTCTTATGGGACTCCTCACCCACTTCCTTATATGTCTGTGGTTTCTAGACTATCATTCTATGGGTGGGTGTGTCCTGCTTATCCTGCTTATAGTAGTGTCCCCACTACTAACACAAGACCTTCCTGAAAGCCAATGTTTAATTAATGATTGTAGAAGAAATGAACCAGTGAGCAGGGGTCTTATTTAATCATATTTAATTTCTCCTACATTTTAAAATAAGCCACACATATCCAGGTACACATCTTTTAAATTTATAGAACAATATGATAAAAGGGATAAGGGAAGGCCAGCATTAATATTTTAAAACTTTTCCTGTATTTCTTTACCCCATCAATTTTACTGCTTCTTTCAAATTTCCAAGGAAACTTTCTTTCAAAGCCATGCTATCTTGTTCCAGATCACAAAATAAGATGGAAGGTTTCCCAATTTGTTTTACAAAATACTAAAATGCAGAAAATCTTAAAAGCAGCAACAGAAAAACAACTTACTATATACAAATGAACCCCCACCCAGTCCCATAAGACTATCAGCAGATTTTTCAGCAGAAATTTTGCAGGCCAGAAGGGAGTGACACAATATATTCAAAGTGTTGAAAGATTCAACCTTGAATACTCTTCCCAGCAAAGTTATTCAGAATTTGTGGAGAGATCATGTTTTCAATATAAGCAAAAGCTAAAGGAGTCCATTACCACTAAACTGGCCTTACAAGAAATATTAAAAGGACTTCTTTTAAACTGAAAAGAAATTGTGCTCATTAGTGACAAGAAAACATACTAAAGTATAAATCTCAGTAGTAAAGGTAAATATACAGTAAAGGTAGTAGATTAATCACTTATAAAGCTAGTATGAAAGTTAAAAGACAACAGTAGTAAATGACTATAAATACAAAATAGGCAAAACACTCACTTCTTAAACTGGATAAACTGCAACACATTTGTGACCAATGTTATTTATAAACTTAGAACTTTGAGTTAATTACACTTTCCATTAATAAGAACAAAATCAGAAAAATTCCAAAAACAACATATTTCCAAACCACCCTTATAGAACAGGAACACGAAGATGTCATATACTAAATCTCCTCAATCCTTATTCAGCCTATCCATTACTTAGAACATTTTGACTGATCGCTTCAAAACCAGAGTGAAAAATCTGCCTCAGATTTCACTTAGGGCAAGGGAAGCTGATGGATGTGGCTCTAGAATAGGCCCAGACCCTGGTCCTGGCTGCCCCATTCTCACTGACAATAACTCTGCCCTGGGATCTCTCTTCCTCATCTTTCAAAGCCTCCTCATAGCAGTGAGGGAAGGCCATAGGGATAGTATCATTGATCTGGGTCAAAAACTCCAAGACTTTCAACTTGGTGGTTTCAACATGAGCCCTGGGACCCCACAGGAACTCGTACTGTGCAGGATCACTTTTGGGGACCTGCCGGTACTCCAAGTACTGTTCCTGCACCCAAACTCTGGTGAGGAGCTGCCTGGGCTCCCCATAGATGAAGTGCTCCCTCCCATCATACACCCCCATAACACTCAGCATTTTCCAGATGACCTCCTCAGGAGCACAGTTGCCATTCATGAAGATCACACCCAGAATATTTATCAAGAGGCCAGTCTTGGGCACGCTCTGCTCATCATTCAACATCCCATTGCAAGTGAGGCCCAAGGTGTTGACCAGGACATAGGTGTGGCTGGTAGGATCCACTTCCTTCACATCAATGCCAAAGACCAGCTGCATGCACTCTGATACTTGGTCAAAGATCATAGGGAAGTGATCCTTGTACTCTTTGATGACACTACTTAACACTTCCGCTTTTGTGATTGGTTCCTTTGTTTTATATTTGAGGAGCAGGAACCCCACCAGATCAGCCACCTTATCTTCTATGGCATCTCTAAGCAAAGACCCAGTGTCTAGCAGAGCCTGCGAAGTGCTTGGCCCCTCCTTTTCCTGGCTACTGGAACCCTGATATGATTTGATTGATGGAGTGACTGCCATGACAGTGGGAGAGAAGTAGGCTCTCTGAGGAAGCTGGAGGGGACGTGGTGCTCTAGCAGCAGCATAATGTACCTTCATGATTCCTGTTGTCTTAGGATTGCAGGAATGGGGGGAAGAAGAGGAGGAAGAGGAGGGGGAGAAGGAAGAGGAAGAAGATGAAGAGGAGGTGGAGGAAGATGAAGAGGAGGAGGAGGAAGAGGAGGAGGAAGTGCAGGAGCATGAGGAAGAGGAGGAGGAAGAGGAAGAAGAGCAGGAGCAGCAGCAGGAGGTACAGGATGAAGAGGAGGAGGAAGAGGAGGAGGAAGAAGAGGAGGAAGAGGAAGAGGAGGAAGAAGAGGAGGAGGGAGAGGGAAAGGAGTTGGAGGGGAAGGAGACACTAAGGAGGAAGGCTTCTTCCTCCTTAGTTTCAAGAATCTGTCCACCCAAGAGGCCCTGTGCCTCACTTTGGGACTGAAGGCCTTCCTCAAGCATGCAGCAAAAACACTTTGGAGTAGGAAGCATGATGACTCCTGTTGGCAGGAATATAAACAGGAGGCGGATGATGAAATCCACACAGGCCTGGGGGAAAGAGGACATGTGAGTGACGTCAGTTGAGAAACACACCTTTGGAAGCTCTGACAAAGGTGACTTTCAGGTCTCTTTAGGAATGCTTTTGGGCCTCATGGGGATCTCTCCTCCTGGGCAGTCTGCCCCTTAAGATATCCTGAATGAGGAAGTAAGATGGCTCCTCAGGGTGCAGCCAGCACTCCCAAGGTTCTGGGGCTAACAATGGAGTAAGGTGGGGTTGGCTGCTGTGGGGTTCCCCCTGTTTTGAGATGGGGAGTCTCAGGGGACACATTAAGGTCATGTAACTCACCTTGACTGCTGGCACCACCTGCACCTCCTCTGCTCTGTGACCTGAGGTCATGTGCCTCAGACCAAGGCCTTTACCTCCCAGTTCCTGGAGCCCTGTAAGAGGAAATGAGGTAGCATCTCAGGGTACAGACTGCAAACACAGTCCTGGGACCCCAGTGCTCATAAGAGAAGTAAGCTGGAGTCTGAGGCACCATTTGTTCTGAGGCACTGGTCCCCTCTGTGCTCACTTAGGGTCCTCAACTTATTTCTGGGGTCCACCCCTCTGCTGGACTGAGACAGTACTCTCTGAACAAGTCCCATACCTCTGAAACTGAACAGAATGAAGTGAGGGGGCCCTGTATCTAGCCACACCTGTCCAGGGCTTCCAGGGGAACAGAAAGGATGGCCAAATACCATGGAGTACATCTGTCCTGGGATGTAGGGTCTACTCAGTCCTCACCTTGATGCCTGGCAGGTCTCTGTTTACCTGAGGCCACTTTCCTTAAACAAAGGTCTCACCTTTATGTGAGACCAAAGATGAAAATGACGGGCCACGTAATGCAGCCACACCACTTCAGGTCCTCTCATGGCTGACAAAAGGGACAGGGAGGGCTAGGCTTTTGTACATTCTCTTGTGGGTTCACTCAGTCTTCTCTCACAATCCTTACCATGACTCCTCAAAAGGCCTGGGCCTCCTCCCTCTGCCTCCTTGAGTACAGCCCTCTATGGTTAAACCTCTCCTTTCTCAGATGCTCAAGCAGGAAGTCATGAAACATCACATTCTCAGCCCCTCCCCCACCCCAGCTGAAGTGGCCTTGGATTGACAGCAGGGGACTTTCTGTGGAATCCCCTTTGTTCTGGGGTCCAGAGTCCCATAATTTTCCCTCTATGTTCTCACCTTGACTCGCAGCAGGACATTGGCCCCTCCTCTGCTGACCTGAGGTCCTCTGGTCATACCAAACCCTCAATCTTGCTTAGACCAAGATGCATAAGTTAAGAAATTCCCCTGTGGTCATCCTGCACTGAGGCATCCCAGGCTTACTCTACTCCAGAGTCCAGGTTCCCTCCATTCTCCCTTTTTGTCCTGGTATAACCTAGGTCTTCCCACTGCCATCCAGAGGCCCTGGTTTTTTTTCCTTACACGAAGTTTCCAAAACATCTCAGACACCAAAGGGAAAGTCAGGAAACTGTGGTCCTCCCCCACCGTGGGTTCCTAGGAGTGAGTGTTCCAAGGTGCCTTAATCCTCCCTCTACATCCACCCTTTCACTTCCTGCTGGACCTGGGCATCCCCTCTGTGAACCTGAGGTCCTTTTCTTCTTCTTCTTTTTAGGCCCTTTTTACATTTTTAAATTTTTTAAATTTATTTCTTTAGTTAAACTTCACCTTAGGATATTTTTCCATTGATTTTTAGAGAGAGTGGAAGGGAGGGGGAGAGACAGAGACAGAGAAACATTGATGTGGGAGAGACACATCAATTGGCTGCCTCCTGCCTGAGCCCCAACCAGGGCCAGGGATCGATCCTGCAACTTAGGTAAGTGCTCTTGACCAGAGTCAAACCCAAGACCCTTCAGTCAGCAGGCAGATGTTCTATCCACTGAGCAAAACTGGCTAGGGCTAGTCCCTTTTCTTTATACCAATTCCCTAGTATCTCTCAGACTAGGATGTAAAAGTCAAGACACGCTGTGTATGGTAATTCTGACCTCTAGGCCTACCAGGTCTGATTCTCTTCTGGGGTCCAGGGTCCCTCTGTCCTCCCTCTGCATTCTCACCTTGATTCCAGTAGGACCTGGGCCCTCCCCTCTGTGGACCTGAGGCCCTTTTCCTGATACCATGTTCCCAGGATCTCTCAGACCCATATGTGGAAGTCATGAAACACTGCATGTGGTCATCCCGCCCTGGGGACTCCCAGGGCTGACAGCAAGGGTGGGCTTCTATGAGGTCCCCTCTGTTATGGGATCCAGGGTAGCTACATCTTCATGTTGACTGTGGCAGGTTCTCTGCCAACCTGAGACCATGTTCCTTAAAATGAATCCTCAGAGTCTCTCAGACTAGGATGTGGACATCAGGAAATGCTGCGTTTGGTCATCCCACCCTGGGGACTCTCAGGGCTTACAGCAGGGGAGGGCTTTGGTGGGATCCCCTCTGTTGTGGCTTCCAGAGTCCCATTAGTGTTTCCTCGGGGTCTTCACTTTGACTCTGGCAGGACTTGGGTCAGTCCTCTGAGTATCTGAGGTCCCACTCCCTATACCAAAGCCCCCAAGTCTCTGAGACCTGGATGCAGAAATCACCTGGTGTCATCATCCTGCCCTGGGTGGGATGATTCTGTTCTAGGGTCCAGGGTCCCTCCCTCCTCCCTCATGTTCCTCACCTTGAGTCCTGGCAGGTCCTGGGATCCTCCCTCTGTTGACCCAAGGCTAACTCCTCAGATCAAGGCCTCACTGCCCTGAGTCCTCTGCAGGAAGTCAGTGTTCGTCACATCCGGTGCCAAACCCAGCAATTCCAAAGCCTGATGGCAGGGGCTGAGATGGATTCCATAGGGTCCTTTAGCCCTTCATCTGATCCATACTTTGACAGGGCCTGGGCCTCCTGTCCTCTATGAACCTGAGTCTGCAATCTTCAGACCAAGGGTCTGACTCCCCGAGTTCCCTGAGGAAGTGGGGGTGGAGCGGGGGGAGGTGCAGTTTTCAACATACAAACAGGAAGCCCAACTTCAGGAATTTAAATTCCTGCCTCATTCACCTTATACTGTTAAACTCCAAATCTATATACTGTATCTACTATGATCACCCCCAAGATTTTTATCAAAGCTAAGATAACCAGTTGAGCAACTCTATTCATTAAAGACAGCCTAAAGGCAATGATTTCAACCTTGAAAACAGAAAGCTGGGGAGAGCCACATGGACAGTGGAAAAAGGGGGGTGAGATGGAAAATTTCTCTGGTAGTAGCCAAGAAGTGAATGGTTTTCAAGGTGCATAAGAGCAACCTGTACTAGGGAAGCAGGATGATTCACATCTCCACAGACACAGTCACATTACCTTGAAAAGATTTTAGGTAAATCTTATGAAAACTAGCTAATGGTGAAGCATGAGAAAGAACAATGAACCTCTGAAATGGGTGGCCTAGGGAAACATTTGGAGGAAGCATCATCTCCCTACCATGTGACCCATCAGAATTGAACATGGGGTCAATAAGTTTGAGAAGGCTTAGGAGTGCTAAAGAAATGCCCCTTTTCTCTTACCAAAGCATCTCAGCCTCCTCACCACTCCCCATGGAAGTGACAGGATGGTGCTTTATCATGTCTAAGTTTCTCTCCCAGAGCTACCATAAGCTGGAGGAGAGGCTTCCTGATTAATTAAAGCCTAGGGGGTGTGGCCCCTCATTGTCCTAGAGAAAAGCATATGTTCAGGAGGCCTGGGGTAGGGCCCTGGGAAATTTTGACATAGTGAAGGTGACCAGGAAACCACAAACTCCTAGTGCAGTTATGGAACATTCAACCCCATTCACCAAAAGAAGGTAAAAGAGGAAGAAGCCCTGTTAACCCAGGTCCAGTGTCCAGGATGAAAGGACTACACCCAAACTTCTCCTCCTCTTCTTTAGTGGCATCTCCCCAAGACTCCCTGGTCTTGCCTGGCAGATACCATCCTCAACCCATACTTTTCCTCATGAAGACTTTTTTCCCTTTCATCCCAGCCATTTCCCTACAAACCAATGTCCTTCTGTGCTCACTCTGTTGTCCTTCCAGGTACTAAAGACATCCATGGGGGTGAAAATGTCTTTAAGTGAGTTCAAGGAAAGGAGCCTTTCCAAAAATTCCTACCCCTTCAAGAAAACCTAAGAAAGCTTTAAAGCCAAAAATATGTGGCCATTGTCACAGGGCAAATGAGAAACTGAATAAAAATGATCCAGAGAAAGACCAAGATAATGTAGAAAATTCACCACCTCAAATGATAACTTGGGCAGCCAATAACTACACAGCAGATCCAAAGACTTCAGAACTATCTATGAAGTCTCTGAAGTCTGGTCCCCAAGAAATGCTGACAGTGTGGAAGCCAAATTTTACACCTACAGGGTACACCAATAGTGACGATTAAAATAAAATTGATAAGTGGTTCACTTCTAGTCTAAGCAAAATTTGCAGACAATTTTTATTAAATTTATTGGGATAATATTGGTTAATAAAATTAGATTTCAAGTGTACTCCTCTGCAAACATCATTTGTATATTGTATTGTATTGTGTATTCACCTTCAATAACTATCTCCCCTTTACCCTCTTCTACCTTCCTCCTCCCTCCTTTCCCTCTAGTAACCACCACATTGTTGTCTGTGGTTATATGGAATTATTTTTGTCCTTAATCACTACTCAGCACCTGAAGCTCCCTCTACTCTGAGAGCTGTCAGTCTGTTCTCTGTATCTATCAGTCTGTTTCTATTTTGTTCTGTTTTTGTTTATTTTGTTCATTAGATTTCATAAGTGAAAGCATATGGTAGTTGTCGTTCTCTGATTGGCTTATTTCACTTAGTTTAATAGCTTCTAGGTCAGGGGTGGGCAACCCCTGGCATGCGTGCCAAACATGGCACGCCAATAACTTTTGCTGGCACGTGAAACCCTCCCCTATAATCTTCCATTTACAATTTTGTTCTTAATATCGACTTTTTTATTTTTCAGATAAATTCAGTGTAGGTGCATCTTACATAAATAAATAATTTTACATAACAAGTTATCTTAAAGACCATAGACATGAATTGACGAGAGAGGGGAAGAGCAATTTCAATAGTGTCGAAAGCGAACTATTGAGAACTTGGAATGCCATTCCAGAAAATTTTTTCTGTTTAAAAAACTTTGCAACAGCATTACTCTCCATGTTTTCATCCACATATGCTTGTGAATCTTTGCTCTCAGTGATGAATTTTGTTAAGTCTCATAATAGGAGTAGCCTGACAGATGAAAGTAGTAGCTCGTGCATATCTCTGAAGGTCATGAAATATAAACCTGATGTAAAATCTCTGTCATCAGTGATGCAGGAGCAAAGTCCCACTGATAATATCAAACGGAGTCATAAAGTTTTCTGTCGGACTATCAGTGTACATGTATACATTAAAAAATAAATGTATTTTTCATCATCATATACTGTGTTTTTGTCGCTCGACATCCATACTGCCATAAAGGTAAGATTTTCTTCTTTTTATGGCTGAGTAGTATTCCATTGTGTAAATCTACCACACTTTCTGAATCCATCCATATAATGGTGGGCACCTGGACTGCTTCCAAATCTTGGCTATTGTAAATAGCATTGCAAGGAACATAGGCATGCATATATTGTTTCAGGTTTTAATTAAAAAAAATAATCCTCACCCAAGGATAATATTTTTATTGATTTTAGAGAGAGGAAGGGAGTGATGGAGAGAGAGAGAGAAACATCAATCAGTTGCTTTAAGTACTAGTATGTGCCCTGACTGTGTGGATAGACCCAGCAACCTAGCTATGTGTCCTGACTGGGAATTGAACCCGTAACCTTTTGGTTTATGCATCGATGCTCCAACCAAATGAGCCACTTGACCAGGGCGGGTTTTAATTGTTTTATTATTAGACTTTTAATTTTGAGATAAGTGTAGACTCACATGCAGTGGTAAGATATAATGCAAAGAGAGCCTTGTTCCCTTTAGCCAGCTCCCCTTAATGGTAATAATACTATAAAACTGTAGTAGTGTAATATCACAACTGGTATATTGATATGGATGTATTGGAGATATAGAAGAATTTCATCATTTCAAGAATCTTTCATGTTACCCATTTAGGGACACTTCCTTTTTCCTCCTTTCTCTACCCCCCACCCCCCCAACCCCTGGTAACCATTCATCTGTTGTCCATTTAAATACTGTTGTCATCTGAAGAATATTATATAAATTGACTTGTACAGTATGTAAGTATTTGGGATTGTCTTTTTTCCACTGAATATTCTCTACAGATTCATCCAGGTCATTTTTGTATATATTAATAGTTCATGACTTTTTGTTGCTGAGTAGTATTTCATGGAATATATGTACCACAGTTTGTTTGACCATTACCCTATTGAAGGACATCTGAATTGCTTCTGGTATTTTTTTTAATTGTGAATTTTGGTAGTTTGTAATGAAACTGTTCTGAATATTCATGTACAGGCTCTGGATGAAAACAGGTTTTTTATTTCTCTGTAAAAATGTCCAGGAATGTATGGATCATATGGTAGTCACATATTTAGTTTTATAAAAACTTGCCAAACTATTTTCCAGAGTGGCTGTGTGTATCGTTTTGTATCCCCACAAGGAATATATAGTACTTTTAAACTTCACTCTTGGAATACCACAGTGACATTGGAGATATGAAACAATGTGGCAAATAGTCTATTCTCTTAAGTCAGGTGGATTGAGTTAGAAACTCAGCTCCACCACTGATAAAATGTATGACCATAGAAAAGCTACTTAACTTTTCCGTACTTCAGTTTCCTCATGTATAAAAAGGTGATGACAGTACTGCCAACCTTATAAAATTGTAGAGAATGTTTATAGCTTGGCTCAATATCTGACACCAGGAAAACTCAGATACATTAATGGTGGCGAATTATTATGCTTATTAAGACAAAAATGGTCTCTTCCCTCTACAGAACTTACAGTTCTGATAATCTAGGCCAGTACTACTCACAGTGTGGTTCCCAGAACCATCCTTGATGGAAGTTGTGCCAGAATGTAAACTAAACACACTGTTTCATACAACTGACATTTATTTCCTAGCAAGATTTTCTCAGTGAATGAAGCAGTGCATTGATTTACATCCTGCAGCAAGCTTCTCATTTTATAACCAATGAGTACTTTGAGTAGCACTTCTTCAGAGAACTAATAGACCTCCCTAGTGTAACTAGAGAGAGGAAATGGCTCTGAGCTTTAAGCTAGAAACTAATATTCATTCTAGCTCTGCCACTGACTTGCAAAGTGACCATGCATCAGTCACTTAAACTCTATTTCTTTATCTGTACAATGGTAATAATTGCCTCTGGCTCCTTCCTTCCTCCTCCATGAGTTTCATGTGCTCTTGAGGTTAACAACAATGCCAGGAGATACTTTGATGGCCCTGAGTGGGGGAGTAAGTCAAAGCAGCCTCTGGGGACAGGTAAGGTTGGCAGCTCTTTTTGGCTGCAGAAAAGTTGAGAAGGAAGAGTCTTTTTTAAAAACTTTATTGAGATATAATTGATACATAAAAATTGTACACATTTAATATACATATCTTGATGATTTTGGAAATACGCATACATCTGTGATAGTACTACTGTGTGAACTAGCAATCCCACTTCTGGGCATTATCCAAAAGAAATGAAATTAGGAACTCAAAGACATGCCTGCACTTCAATACTTTTAGAAGCACTAGTCACAATAGCCATGATATGGAAATAATGCCAATGTCCACCAACAAATGAATTAATAGAAGAAAATATGTATATGTATATATGTTTCCCAGCCTTAAAAAATAAGGAAATTCTGTCATTTGTGACAACATGGATGAACCTTTAGGACATCATGCTAAGTAAAATAAGCTAGTTACAGAAGGATAGATACAACATGATTCCACTTATATGAGGAATCTAAAATAGTCAAATTCATAAAAGAGGAAAGTCAAATGGTGGTTGCCAGGATTGGTGTGAGGGGAAATGGGGAGTTGTTGCTCAATGAGTATAAAGTTACAGTTTTTTCCATGGCTGGTATGGCTCAGTTGGTTGAACGTTGGTTGTTCTGTGCACTGAAAGGTTGCCATTTTGATTCCAGGTCATGGCACATACCCAGATTGTGAATTCGATAGATCCCCAGTCAGGGTGCATACGGGAAGCAACCAATCAATGTCTCTCATATCAATGCTTCTCTATCTCCCTCTCCCTTTCTCTCTCTCTAAAATCAATAAAAATATATATTTTTAAAGTTACAGTTCTACAAGATAATTTCTAAAGATGTATTTGACAAAGTACCTAGTCAACAATATGGTGTTGTGCACTTAAACACTTGTTGAGAGAATATATCTACTGTTCAATGTTCTGTGAGAGAGAGAGAGAGAGAGAGAGAGAGAGAGAGAGAGAGAGACTGAAACTCAGATGTGGTGACTCCCACCCTCTTAGGTTGGAGAGAGGTAACCAAAGGTAACCAAAACCATCATCCATTCTCTCGCGAATGATGTTTTATATCCAAGCTAAGTGCCTTCCACTTACAAAGTACTCTTTAATTTTGAGACTTACAATGATTTTGGTCATCTCATTGTTTAAAATCTTCCCAAACATTATTAGTACAAGCATGGGACAGATATAAAACGGTATAGGCAGCTGAATTTCTAATGGGGATGACATTAAGGCTCAAAGCGCCAAGTGCATCCCCACAGGCAATCAGCCAATTAAAAAAAAACATTGGCCCCACATTCTCATTAGAGCACTAATGTGGTCCTTCTTGGAATTAGTAATAGCCCAGCACTAATGGCTGCAAAAAGGACCATACTGTTTCCCCAGTCATTAATTCCCAGAAAAAAAAAAAAGAGGACCGCATGGACGTGATTACTGCTTTAATACACTCATCAGATGAAATGGGCAGGTTAACTTCCTCAGAGGGAGGCAGTAATCTCAGTACATGAACTCAGCCCTCTCCCCTACCTCTATTCTAGAGGCCCTCTGGCAGCAACAGTCAATTCTTTGCTAGGAAGCTGCCTGAGGACATTTCAGTTCATACTGTCAAGTTCTCTGCTGCCCACTTGCTGAAGGACTCAGCTAGCTGAGAGAGGAAAGGCCAAAAACGAGGAGGGGGGAGAGAAATTGGTACAAACATGCTACTGACTGCTGCTTCTGTTGCTATTGCTGAAGCAGAGGATTATAGTTCTTAATAACAACAACTAGTCCCCAGTTGTGGATTACATAGTACTAGTATGTCAGCCTTCATGAAGGAATTTTAAAACATATAATCTCCATTGAACAGACTGTCAAACCTCAGAAAGAAGGAAGGGGAGGCTGGGGGATAAGAGATCAATCAAAGAGCTTGTATGCATATAAGCATAACCAATGGACACAGACAATGAGGAGGGTGAAGGCCAGGGCTGAGTGGCAGGGGCAGGCTGGAAAGATAAAAAGAATAAAACAAAAAACATAATCTCATTTTATTCTGACTAAAATACCATTATTAACCTCATTTGACAGATGAGGTTACTGAGGCAAAGAGGTCATGTAAATTACCCAAGGTTACATAGCTAGTAAATGACTCATCCAGAATTAGAAGGCAAATCCCTGACCCCAAGTGCAGGCTTCTTCCCATTGGACATATTTGCCCCATGTAGTATCAGTGGAAACTATATAAAGTCAAGAAACACGCTAGGATAATAATTACAGCTCACGTTGCTTAAGTATCTCCCAGGGTCTAGGGACTTCCCTCAATTCTTGCTTTGGAGTTTAAGTGATACAGTCAGTGGGACTCTCTTAGCAATATTATGACTCACAACATTCCCATCCTCCATCCTCTTACAAGAAACTTCCTCTTTGCCTGTCTGTCACATTAATTTCTCTTAGAATGGAGCTCCCCTGGCAGCTACAGTGGAAGAAGGAGTGTAGTTTAGGTAGGGCACTGGATAGGTAGTTGGGAGAGAACACCATCAATATGGAACTTGGGAAAACTGAGTTTTGTTTTGATTTTGGAAACTGGATTGGTTGTAGGAGCCCCCACAGCTTCTGTGGCTCCCCCACCATGAAATTTAATTGGCTGTATAAATTGCCTTTCCCATTACACCATGAGCTTCTGGAACACAAGGACTCTCTCTTTGTTCTCTTTGTGACCCCAGCATTCAACACAGACATGACACATAATAACTGTTCAATAAATGTGTTTGAACAAGTACATGAAAAACTGTCTGGCTACTGCCCTTGCCTTTCTTTGTTGCCTCAGATCACTGGATCAGTCAAGGTAGTTTGGAAAAGCATACTGAGGTATCACTGTAGAACAAGCACCATGGATGAATAACATAGAGACAGTCTGTGCCCAAATTTGCATGTGTAAAGAGCCCGCCAGGCACACTTTCTGTCAGATCACAATAGCCTGCCCCAGGCAGATTGGAACAAGCACTACCCTATTACAGCAAACCTTTCTGCAGACAACCTGAAGAGTCAGATTCCCATGTATAACAACCGTTCACCCAGGACACTTGGTTCCACCACTGGTCTTAGTATTAAGTGGCCCTAGCCTGAGTAAGCAAGCCCTTAGGAGGAGAATTCAAATGTCCAGGGTTGGATGGGATAGGGATGTCCTGGAGGTGGAGTTGCTGAGTATATTGGCACACACAACCTTTCCTTGGCAAGCTGGGCAAATTGTTCATTTCCACTGCCCTGTGCCATAAGAGGAGGCTCCCAACCAGATTTGGGAACAGAAAGAATATTTAGGATAAGAATTGTGTATCATTTTCAACTCTATAGATGCCACAACAGTTATCTTTCTGCATCAGTGTCAGGAAGAAATATTGGTCTTACTTCTCTCTGTCCTCTTAAAGCTGTTGATGGAGTTGTAGTTAACACTGTAATGCACAGGGAAAAATTGAGGCACAATTGATGACAGTCTATTATTAAGTGCTAAATTGTCTGGTATGAGTCTTAAGTGCTGCAGGAAGTCAAAGGAGGGGTAGTCCATGAAGGCTGATTAATGAGTGGGCAACTGGAGTTCTGATGTCTGAGAATCTATTGCTCTAGTCAGCACAGATTTCCTGGAGAAGATGGGACTGCCACTGGACCTTAGAGGGTGGGGATGACTGAACTTTGTGGAGGGGGCTATGGATCAAGGCACAGGAAATGGTGGAACAGAAGCAAGGAGGCAGATTGGAATTAGAACCAAGAACAGGAGATTTGGCTCTAACAAGAGTGGGGTGGGTTGTATAAGGAACCAGGGTGCTCATATGGCTGGCTACTGGGGAGGGGAGCCATAGAACCCAGGCTCAATGACTCTGATCTATTAGGCTTTTCAGAAACTAGACAGCAGCTGTGGGCAGATGAATCTAGACTCCAAAAAAATCCATTTTCAAAGGTGAATTCCTGAGAGTCTGAAGCACACCTCTACTTTTCAAGGAGTTCCCACCTTTGTATAGGCCAGTGATGGCGAACCTTTTGAGCTCGGCGTGTCAGCATTTTGAAAAACCCTAATTTAACTCTGGTGCCATGTCACATATAGAAATTTTTTGATATTTGCAACCATAGTTAAACAAAGATTTATATTTTTGATATTTATTTTATATATTTAAATGCCATTTAACAAAGAAAAATCAACCAAAAAAATGAGTTCGCGTGTCACCTCTGACACGCGTGTCATAGGTTCGCCATCACTGGTATAGGCAATGCCTCATTCAATTCCTGTGACATTCCTAGGAGGGAGGTATTATAAAGAAACCATAGACTCCAAACAGACATAGGCTGAGTGGGGATATCAGAGTAGGTTGGACAGTCATCTCCCTTCTATTCCAAAGCAAGCACTTTGGGAAGGTGCAGAGGTAGCAGATGTCAACCTGTGCTTCTTAGAATCCAGAAGCATCTTACACCCATAATTCCTCTTTTTGTTCACTTCTCGTAAACATGCACCTGCTTAGCAAAGACAATAATACTATCATTGATCTTAGCTTGTGTCTATACCATACTACGTACTTTAAGGAAATTAATTAATTTTATCCTCACAACAATCACATGAGGTGAGTGGTGGTGTTATTACCTCTATTTTACAAGAAAGGAAACTGAGGCAGAAAGTTTAAGCAACTTGTGCAATGTCACATGACTGGTAAGTGATTCCACATCAGGTAGCCTGTCAACACAGCCAACCCTCCTGCCTGCCTCACTCCAATGCTGCCTTCTGGGCACATCCACCATGGACTCCCAATAGGAAATGTCTCATTCAATGCCCATAACAACCCTGGATTCAAGGGACTATTCAGGGAGCCAAAATTCTGAACAGATGTGGTCTGACTAGAGCAGCCGTGGGCAAACTACGGCCCGCGGGCTGGATCCTGCCCGTTTGACATGAATAAAAAACTAAAAAAAAAAAAAAGACCGTACCCTTTTATGTAATGATGTTTACTTTGAATTTATATTAGTTCACACAAACACTCCATCCATGCTTTTGTTCCGGCCCTCCGGTCCAGTTTAAGAGCCCATTGTGGCCCTCGAGTCAAAAAGTTTGCCCACCCCTGGACTAGAGAGATTACAGTATGTAGGAAAGTCATGGAGTAAAAAGCCCTAATTCAGAGCCAGCCTGCTTCTTTTTCCCCACTTGCCATCATCATTGCTGTCCCAACCTATTAGCAGTAGTAACAGCAACAATAACCCTGGCACCTTCTTGGAGCCTCAAGCCAACTTGCTCCATTTGAGCACCCCTGGATTCCTATCAAAAGAGGCAGAGTATATGTGGCATTGTGGACCATCTTGGGCTACTAGTATGCTGTGGGCCTTGGAGGAAGGAAAAAGGGATATAAAGTGCTGGTAGCAGCCAGGGGAAACACGTGGGAGAAGAAGGTAATAATGAACCCAGGGCAAAGGAAAATGAGGGAAGGAGAAGGAAGAGGTCATGAGATGCAGGCATTTTAGCAGAGCCTAGATTGAATAGTTGATATTAGGGGCAAACTACAGTGAGATCAAAATAAGACCTGAAATCAGCCCTTGTGAAAATGAGCTGCCTTGATGTTGGACAATGAATAGGTATCTTCCAGGCTGGTGTCCTATACGGGGAGAGAGTAGGTTTCTGGAGTAGAATCTAGTGAGAACACAAGCTACATCAGGCTCTAAACTTCATAGATTACAGACCCCAGTTTTCCTTAGACAGCTGTGTTAACCTTTGTTGTGGTGTTGACTCCTTGTCATAATAATACTTTAAATGCATTAAAATGCATAACATTACAAAGGGAACAAATTATATCAAAATAGTAAACAAAACTTGTATGATATACTAACATAAATGCTTCCTTATTGATGTATGGAATAAAATACTTAGTGGTGAGTATAAAAACTACTGGAATTCCAAAGTAAGGTAGCTACAAAGGCTATCCAGAGGTAGATACAATGATAATGTGATATAAAAATATCAGTGATTTCTCTTGGAGACAAAGATTAACGTATTACTAATGTTGTTGTGGTTCATTGCCTACAAAATGGAATGAAATCAGAAATGTCAGTTAGAAGATAACAAAAACAGAAATTCAATTTTTCTCCCAGTATCACAGGGTCCCTCATTGAGGAAGATGCATAAGGCAATGGGGATTGATTAGACTTGGGACTGGATGCCTGGAGAGCTAGTCCCAGGTTTCCTACTTATCATGTGCTTGAAAATGGGCTCTGACTCTTGATGGCCAGAGCATAACTCCATTCTTTCCTCCCACAAATGTTTATGAGAATGTGAGGCTGCTGAATTCTCTGCCCTGGTTCTGGACATCAGGCACAGGGAAGCCCAACCCCAAGTCCAAATTAAAGTTCATTGACTTACCAGTGCCCTACACAGGTCCTCATGTTAACAGGCCCATTTTTGTTAAATAAGAAATATGGTTCCTCTTGTACTTTGTTAACTGGTTCTGGGGGCGATGACTGAAAAGGAATGCTGACAAAGGCCATGGTTCTGCATTGTTGGAATAAGCCAGTGCCACTACAGGGGAGTCCTATGAAGCAAGCACTGGCTGGATACAGTGTAGGATATTTTTTACAAAACCAGTTATACTTTTATAGTAAGCCAAAGGGAGTTTGGCAGACAACACAAATGACAGAGAGTAAGGATTGTGTGTGTGTGTGTGTGTGTGTGTGTGTGAGAGAGAGAGAGAGAGAACGCACACAAAGGAGAGCAAGAGAGAGATAGAGAGCGTAATTGAGAAAGAGACAGTGAATGAATGAATCCTAGAAAATAAAAATTAGAGGCCTCAGAGGCCATTTGATTCAACTTCTTTGTCTCAGTTGGAGACACTAAGGCCCGGGAGGGTATGTGCCCTATTAGGCCCACACAGCCATTCAGGGCTGAGTCACTAGTCAGTTGCATGCTCTTTTCCCTCTGTATCTCTTGCCTATTTGATCAGAGATGAGCATGAGCCAATTGGCTTCTGGAAGCACTGTTCAAAATGTCTACCAGTTCCCCTTGTATCTATTCTGTTCTGTCTCTGGTGACAAGCACAAGAATAAATATCACAACCTTGAGGAAAGGAGCCATATGCTGGCTATGGTTATACATTGGATATGCCATGTTTAAATCAATGGCTGGCCCCACCGAGCAGAAGTACAATGTGATTCTGTAGGCAGGATGTGGCCAGCCATGAAGTGGATTGGGCAGGGACTTGGGGCAGGAAGAAAATCAGAAGAAAGGAGGAGAATGGATTTCCTGCTGCTGCTTAAAGGTCAGGAAAAGGTTAAGAGAAGAGGGGCTGGCCTGGAAAATATGACATTTAGTAGGATCCAGGCTGCTCAATCTGGCCTTGACCACAGGGTATGGAGTATGAGTGTAACGGGTTTCCCTGCATCTATAACTTCCTCCTCTGATTTCCAGAAGAGTCAATGAATAGGTGATTATTATTATATCATTATAATTATCACTTATTATTTTGCTCTTTTATTACTTAGTTGAGTTTTTTCCCCATTTTGGTTGGCAGCTCCCCGGTCCTGACTCACACCCAGGGCCAAATGGGGCACTAAAAAAGGTTTAGGACTGTGAACTCCATCTCAGTTTTGAGGCCCAGCTCTGCCTCCTACCAACTGAGTTAGATGACTTAAGTGAACTCCCAGTCTTCCTGAGTCTCAGTTCCAAACTTGCAGAATGATAAAGCAGATCTCTACCTGTCAAGAGGAGCACATCATGAGCTGATGTGACAAAGGTCTGATCACTGTACAGAGCTCTCCCTTTCTGTCTTTGGATGACCAAGATATTGCCTATTAGAAAGCAGGCTCCCTGGGGATCATGTTGCTTTTTGGCTTGCAAGAGGGAGCTCTTGACAGAGACACCAGCACATTCAAAAGTGAAATCTGAAAAGAATGTAATTTTCTATTTTTTCTTCTTGCACAAAAGGGAAAATTATTTACTGCATTGCTCCCCAGAGCTGGAAGTCAGTCAGCTATTGCCACAGTCAGATTAAGGAGTGACAAATCTGTAGCTTGCCATTAGAGTTTATGGACAATTTATGAGACTAAAACATGCATCAAGCTCTGACCTTTCAGGCCAGGGAGCTGCAACAGGGGAAAGGCCAGAGGTCACCTAGCCAGCCTCCCACCTCTGAAAACACACATTTCAGCTCTATGTCAAGGCCAAATTGCCAGCAGTTATAAACATTAGTATAGGAATAATGTTTGTTGGGCACTGGAATACACAAGCCAATCTCCAACCAGAGGTGGAACATAGCAGAGAAAGAGCACAAGCTCTGGAATCAGACAGGCCTAAGTAGAACTTTGCATAAGTTCCTTCCCTTTACTCAGCAGAGGTTTCACCAGTAACCTTCAAGTGCATCTGTAACCTTGACCTTTATTGTATCTCCTGGCTTCCAGATACTTACTAAAGAATTCAATATGGAGCACCTCCCAAAATATGAATCTTTTTCAAAACAATTCCTTGATTCCCCTCCTTTGCACACGCATCCATTAACCTACCTACACACATGTCCATAAACTCACTGTTTCCTTCATCTGGTGCCCTTTCACCTATTGAAGGACATCACTCCAGTAATTTCCTCTATCTGTATCATAAAGTTTTTCTTCTCTATTAGATCATCTCCATCAACATGCAAGCATGCCATATATCTCTCATCTTTAAAATACCTAAATTTTTGCCTGGCCAGTGTGGCTTAGTGGTTGAATGTCGACCTGTGAACCAAGAGGTCACAGTTTGATTCCCGGTCAGGGCACATGCCCTGGATGTGGGCTTGATTCCCAGTAGGGGGCATGCAGAAAGCAGCTGATCAATGATTCTCTCTCATCATTCATGTTTCTATCTCTCTCTTCCTCTCCCTTCCTCTCTGAAATAAATAAAAATATATTTTTTAAAAAATACCCAAATCTTGAACTTCATATTCCTCCAACTACCACCTTTATCTTAACCCACACAGAACCAAACACCTGCAAAGATTTGACTCTCTAGCTCCTCTTCTCTGTTTCACATTCACTCCTCAATCCTGTCAGCTTATGACCCATCAGTTCACCTAAATGGTTCTTATCAAATCACCAAAGACACATCTTCATGAAGCTCATGACACTCCTTTAATCACACCTTTATTCTTAAAATACTCTTTTCTGTGGACTAGACCTAGAATTACACTCACCCAGTTTTTGCTCCACTTTAGCTGCTCCCTCTGAATCTGATTCCTGAAGCTTCTTCCTCTTCCTGATCTCCAAATGTTGAAGTGTCCCAGGGATCCATCCTTGACCTTCTCTATTTCATCCACACTACCTCTATAGGCGATCTTGTGTTTCAAAATACAATTTAGGTAATGAGACCTCCCAAATTTATCCATGACCTCTCCCTTGTTTACTGCACTCACATATCAAACTATTTGTTATTTCCATGTGGATGTGTGACAGGCATCTTAGACTCAGCACATTACAGAACAGTTTTTGATTATACGGCTTCTGCCATTAACATGTCAGCTTCTCCCACAATTTCTTCCCATATCAATAAAGAGCATTTGCTCAGGCATTCTTCAAACTTACTAGTCAAACTTGACTCCTCTTCTTCCATCACCATACACATCCTACCCATTGACCAGTGTTATCAATAATATCTTCAACATTTAGCATTCAACCACTTCCCACTACCTCTATTGACATCATTGTGGCTAAAGCTACCATCATCTTCCCCGGGATTATTGCAGTATAGCTTCTTTCTGATCTCTTGCTTGTACTCTGTTCTCTTTCCAATCTCTTCTCAGCACAGATGACAGAGGGATAATATTCAAACAATATTCAGTCCCAACCAGTTTGGCTCAGTGGATAGAGTGTTGGTCTGCGGACCAAAGGGTCTTGGGTTCAATTCTTGTCAAGGGCAAGTACCTTGGTTGCAGGGTCCTCCCCAGCCAGGATCAGGGCACATGCAGGAGGCAACCAATCAAAGTGTTTCTCTCACATTGATATTTCTCTTTGTCTTTCCCTCTCTTCCACTCTCTCTAAAAATCAATAGAAAAATATCCTCGGGTAAGGATTTTAAAAAAATCAGATCATGTCATTCACCTATGAAAAACTCTCCAGTGATTTTATAGCTCTAAGAATAAAATTTTAACTCTAAACTTGGCTTAAAAGGCCCTTTTGATTTTTCTTCCACCTACCTCACTCTCTGACATTAATCTCTAAACACTTTCCCCCTCCTGCTTCATGTCCTCCAGCCATTCTGATCTAATTGCTCCTCAAACACATCAAGCTTGTTCCCACCACTGAAACTTTTCATTTGTTCTTTCCCCTGCCCAGAAATCTGAATGCTCTTATTAAAAACCTTTCAATGGCTGGATACTTCTTATTCAAGTCTCAGTTCACATGTTATCTGCTCATAAAGACCATCTCTGGTCAACTTGATGTAACCTGTTAGTCCCTGTCAGTCTTTACTGCATTACCCTATTGTAATTTCTCCATAATACTTATCAGAACTTAAAAGATCAAGAGATTAAGAAATACAAATCAGAAGTTACAAAATAGTCATGGGAATGTAAAGTAAGGCATAGGGAATACAGTCAATAATATTGTGATAACTATGTGTGGTGCCAGGTAGGTACTGAAAATATCAGGGGGAACACTGTATAAAGTATATGATTGTCTAACCATTATGCTGTACATCTGAAACTGAAAATACAAAAATAAATAAATAAATAAATAAATAAATAAATAAATAAATAAAATCAGTTATTTAGTTACCATTGTCTGTCTATCCCAATAAATAGATGCTTCCATGGTAGGAAGGTCCACTTATGCCTCTCAGAAAAATGCTGCATTCTGGACAGAAGTTCAAGAATGCCTGCCAGGATAAGCCTGAACTAAGGCACAAAATTTAAAGAGGCACTTATTTGGGGGCTCATGTAAGTTCAGAATTGCTATCTAAGAATGAGATCCTGTGGGTAGACAAGGCAGTCGAGGCTTCAGTTTCTGAGAGATCAGTGTAGATTAGATGAGCTATTTTCATGCAGGTGTCCTACACACTCTAAGGGATAGTGGTGGAAATGGTTTGAGTGTGATGGGAGTGCACAAGTTGAAGTCACAAAAACCAGTATCCCCAGTTCACAGAGCTTGGGAGTGAATATAGCAGCCTGTAGATCACCCAGACCAATCTGGAAGAGAAGGAAGAGAAAAGACCAGAAGAGAGGTGACCCATTAGAGCAAATGGCAGTCCTAGGCAGTATACTGCCCACATAGGCAGATCCCAGAGTATGGGGAGATGGTTATTAGAAGGTTCGGAAGGGCTCAGAAAATAGTTGTCTGACTTTGACTGGTTTACTACAAGACATTGAGATGGTCTCTTCTCCTTTTGTGGCTTCAGAGTCCCCATCTGGACACACTCTATCTTGTGGGGTATTTTGGCTTCATGCTCTTCTTTTCCATGACTTTGGCCACTAGCCTAGCTCCTGAGCCCAGGAAGCAGCCAGTTTTAGGGAGCTACTGGTATCAGACACTCCAAATAGAAGTCTGCTTTGTATGAATCTGAGCAAGCTCTTGTGCACAGAAGCCTTGATTTATACCATTTAAATAAGCCCCAATTCATCATTTTGAAGGTCTTTGAATGGCATTTTCTAAATGCTATTATTCAATCAAGCCTTTTGCATCCAGCCCGGCAGGCTCACATGCCTACATGCGTGCCCTGACTACTACATCTCACTTTGTATGCCTAGTGTCCCTTTAACAGATAGCCCTAGTTATTTGGGGTCTGTAGTGATGATGCAAGGAAGAGACTTGGAGCCCCAGACAGGAGACTGACAGCACAACAGGAACTCAATGAAAAGCTCTGGAGAATTCCATAGTAGGAGGACTCTACCTAGCCCAGGGTCACTTCTGTCTTTGAGATCCCGAGCTTATTCGCTGAGCTCCCTTTCCCTGCAGGGCAGTAACCCTAGCCAGACTTCTTAGAATACCATTGTACCAAGTTCTTAGCTCTCTGACCCCAGGAAAGTGAGCTGACTTCTCTATGCCTCAGTTTCCTCATCTTTAGAATGAAGATAATAATAAAAGCGCATCAACTTCTTAGAGTTAGGGTGACAATTAAATGCTGTAAAGTCTATAAAGCACTGAGAACAGTAACTGGCATGTAGTAAACTAAGTATTATAGTTCTTTCCATTCTCATGACATTACAAATAGAAGTGGCATATGTAGAAGCTAGAAAATAAGGTAGAGATTCCCCTAAGCTATAAGGTGTGGAGGAAGTAGAGCAAGGTCTGGACACTGAAGGCCTGGCTTCAGATTTTGGCTTTACTGTTCACTGGAAATGGGACTTGATGCAAGTCTAAGCACTGTCATAAGCTTGCTTCCCATCTTTAAAAGGTATAGAGATTACTCAGGTCATAGGTTGTTTTTTAAAGGTGATAAGTAAATAGATGGGACTTTGCTTTGTATCCAGCAACACACATTTTGGTATCAAGTAGTCCAGTGGTTCTAGACCAGTAAGCAACAGCATGACATAGAAACATGTTAGAAATGCAAGACCTAGCCCTAACCGGTTTGGCTCAGTGGATAGAGCGTTGGCCTGCAGACTGAAAGGTCCCAGGTTCAATTCCAGTCAGGGGCATGTACCTTGGTTGCAGGCACATCCCCAGTAAGAGGTGTGCAGAAGGCAGCTGATCGATGTTTCTCTCTCATTGATGTTTCTGACTCTCTATCCCTCTCCCTTCCTCTCTGTAAAAAAATCAGTAAAATATATTTTTTTAAAAAGAAAGAAATACAAGACCTAGTGAATCAGAAACTCCAGGTGTTGGGCCCAGTAGGTGATGTTTTAACAAGACTTCCAAGACCTTCAGGGAATTCTGATGCATGAAAAAGCTTGAAAATCATTGTTCTAATCCAACCTCACAGAAATAAGTAAATAGAAGACCAGAGAAAGCCAAAAGATTGCATACTTACAAGGCACAAGATTCTGGGTAATGAGAACTGATGACCCTGAGGTAGTCCAGTATGGTACACATGAGATCATGGTCTCTTGCTTCCCAAGTGGTACTTTTCTAGGTCATCAGTCTGAGCAGTGCCTAAGACCCCTTCTCCCAGGGAAGATATCCTCAAAGAGCTCAGAGTCTTGATGCTTGCTCCTTAAATATGTGCAAATGGAACATTTTTAGGTGTTTGCCTCATGGCTGAAAGTGAGGCTATGCCTCCGTCCGAGGAGCAGCAGCTCCATAAGCAGCCTGCCCCCATTTGAGGAGCAGCAGCTGCGCAAGCAGCCTGCCCCCATCCAAGGAGCAGCAGCCCTGTGAGCAATCTGCCCCAATCTGAGAAGCAGCAGCCATGTGAGTGGCCCGCCCCCATCTGAGGAGGAGTAGCCCTGTGAACAACCTGCCCCTGTCCAAGAATCAGCAGCTCTAAAGCAGCCCACCCCATCCCAGGAGCAGCAACAGTGTGAGCAGTCCGCCCACATCTGAGGAGCAGCAGCCCCATGAGCAGCCCATCCCAGTCCGAGGAACAGCAGCCATGCAAGCAGCCTGTCCCCATCTGAGGAGCAGCAGCTGCGTGAGCAACCCACTCCTGTCCAAGGAGCAGTAGCCTCATGAGCAGCCCACCCCCGTCCAAGGATCAGCAGCTGCGAGAGCAGCCTACCTCCATCAGCCAGAGGAGCTGCCACTGCTGCAAACAGTACACACCAGAAGAGCTGCTGCCAATTGAGGAGCAGCTGCTGCTGCGGCCGCCCAAGAAGCAGCCACCACCTGAGGAGCCACTGCCACCCAAGGAGCAGCCCCTGCACAACTAGACACCTAGATCCTTCAGTGAGAGCAAAAATGGGTAGACAAAGAAACCCCCAAAGCAAAGAGTAATCACCAGAAAAGCAGCTCAGTGAAACGGAGGTATGCATATGTCAGAAAAAGAATTCAAAATAAGGGTCATGCAGTTCATAAACCAGATGGATGAAAAAATCAACAACTTATGTAAGAATCAAGGAGAAATAAAGAGTGATATAGGTGCAATAAAAAACACCATGGAAAGTTTCAACAGTAGACTAGGAGAAGCAGAGGACCGAATGAGCAAACTAGAAGACAAGGAAGCAAAATACACCTGAACTGAACTGCCATTGAAGAAAAAAATTAAAAGACAGAAGGAGAGCCCAAGGGAGCTTTGGGACAACATAAAACAAAGCAACATATGAATAATAGGGTGCCAAAATGATAGGAAGAGGAAAAAGGGTTAGAAAATCTATTTGAAGAAATAATATCAGAAAACTTCCCTGATGAGGGGAAGAACAAAGTGACACAAGCACAGAGAGTCCCAAACAAGAAGAACCCCAAAAGACCCACACCAAGACACATCATAATTATGATGGCAAATGCTCAGGACAAAGAGAGAATCTTAAAGGCTGCAAGAGAGAGACAGAAAATTAAAGACAAGGACTCTCCCATTAGATTATCAAATGATTTCTCAACAGAAACACATCAGGCCAGAAAGAAATGGAAGGAAATTTACAAAGTGATGCAAAGCAAGGGGCTGAATCCAAGAATACTCTATCCAGCAAGGTTATCATTTAAAATTGAAGGGGAAATAAGGAGCTTCACAGACAAAAGAAGGCTAAGGGAGTTTATCACGACCAAGCTAGTAATGCAAGAAATGATAAAGGGACTGGTGTAAAAAGAAGAAATAAAAAGGGATGAAGAAACACAGGCACAAAAAATAAAAATGGCTACAAAAAAGTACCTATCAATAATAACTTTAAACGTAAACAGACTAAATGGTCCAATCAAAAGACATCAAGTGGCTGAATGGATAAAAAAACATGATATATATATATACTTTCTACAAGAGACCCACCTCAGAACAAGGGACTCACACAGACTGAAAGTGAAGGGATGGGAAAAATATCTTTCAGGAAAATGGAAATTAAAAAACCTGGGGTAGCAATACTTATATCTGACAAAATAGACCTCAAAGTGAAGACCATAACAAGAGAGAAGGAAGGCCACTTTATAATATTAAAGGGATTCATACAACAAGAGGATATAACCCTGGTAAACATATATGCACCCAATGCAGGAACACCCAGATATATAAAATAATTCCTGGGAGATATCAAGGGAGAGATCGACAACAATACAATCATAGTAGGGGACTTTAATACCCCACTGACATCACTGTATAAATCCTCTAGACAAAAAAAATCAGCAAAGAAACAGCAATTCTTTTTTAAAAACATATTTTATTGATTTTTTACAGAGAGGAAGAGAGAGGGATAGAGAGCTAGAAACATCGATGAGAGAGAAACATCGATCAGCTGCCTCCTGCACACCTCTCACTGGGAATGTGCCCACAACTAAGGTACATGCCCTTGACCGGAATCGAACCTGAGACCTTTCAGTCCACAGGCCGACGCTCTATCCACTGAGCCAGTCCTCTAGACAAACAATCAGCAGAGAAACAGCAATCCTAAATGACTCACTAGATCAGATGGACTTAATTGACATCTTCAGAACATTTCACCCCAAAGCCATAGAATATACGTTCTTCTCAAGTGCACATGGGACATTTTTAAAGATAGACCACATAATGAGTCATATGGTAAAGTCTCTCCAAATTCAAGAAGATAGAAATCATGCCAAGCATCTTCTCAGACCACAATGGCATAGTATTAGAAATAAACTAAAATAAAAACAATAAAAAAATTCAAACACTCAGAAGCCAAATAGCATGCTATTAAACAATGATTGGGTTACAAAAGAGATCAAAGAAGAAATTAGAAACATCCTGGAAATGACTGACAATGAAAACACAACAATCCAACATCTATGGGACACAATGAAAGCAATCCTGAGAGGGAAGTTTATAGCTCTACAGGCCTATCTCAAAAAACAAGAAAAAATGGTAGTAAATCATCTAACTGTACAACTCAAAGAATTAGAAAGAGAGCAACAAAAAAACCCAAGAGTGAGCAGAAGGAAGGAGATAATAAAGATTAGAGCAGAAATAAATGACATAGAGACCAAAAAAACAATACAGAAAATCAATGAAACCAAGAGCTGGTTCTTTGAAAGGATAAACAAGATCGACAAACCTCTAGCCAGGCTCACCAAAAAGCAAAGAGAGAGGACCCAAATAAACAAAATCAGAAATGATAGAGGACATCCTGGAAATGACTGACAATGAAAACACAACAATCCAACATCTATGGGACACAATGAAAGCAATCCTGAGAGGGAAGTTTATAGCTCTACAGGCCTACCTAAAAAAAAACCCAAAAAACAAACAAACAAAAAAAAAACAGAAAAAAACAAACAAAGAAACAAACAAACAAACAAAAAACAAGAAAAGAATGGTAATAAATAATCTAACCCTACAACTTAAAGAATTAGAAAGAGAGCAACAAGAAAAGCCCACAGTGAGCAGAAAGAAGGAGATAATAAAGACCAGAGCAGAAATAAATTACATAGAGACAAAAAAATACTAAAGATCAATGAAACCAAGAGCTGGTTCTTTGAAAGGATAAACAAGATTGATGAACCTCTACCCAGGCTCACCAAGAAGCAAAGAGAGAGGACCCAAATAAACAAAATCAGAAATGAAAGAGGCTAAATAAAAACAGACCCCACAGAAATACAAAGGAATGTCAAAAAATACTATGAACAACTCCATTCCAACAAACTAGACAACGTAGAGGAAATGGACATATTCCTACAAAAATACAACCTTCCAAAACTCAATCACGAGGAATCTAAAAATCTCAATAGGCCAATAACTATGGAGGAAATTGAAGCAGTCATCAAAAAGCTTCCAGCAAACAAAAGCCCGGGGCCAGATGGCTTCACAGGGGAGTTTTACCAAACATTCAAGGAAGAAATAAAACCTATTCTTCTCAGACTATTCCAAAAAATTCAAGAGGAAGGAACACTTCCCAGCTCATTCTATGAAGCCAGCATTATCCTAATACTAAAACCAGATAAAGAGAGCACAATGAAAGAGGATTACAGGCCAATATCCCTCATGAACATAGATGCCAAAATCATGAACAAAATTCTAGCAAATTGGATCCAATATTACATCAGAAAGACCATACACCATGATGACGTAGGATTTATCCCGAGGATGTAAGGATGGTACAATATCTGTGAATCAATAAACATGATACATCATATAAACAAATTGAGAGATAAAAATCACAGTCATATCAATTGATGCAGAAAAAGCAATTGACAAAATCCAACACCCTTTCTTGATAAAAACTCTCAACAAAGTGCAAATAGAGGGATCATACTTCAACATAACAAAAGCCTTATATGACAAGCCTACAGCCAACATCATACTCAATGGATAAAAACTAAAACCATTTTATCTAAGAATAGGAATGAGACAGGGATACTCACTTTCACCTCTCCTCTTTGACAGAGTTCTGGAAGTGCTAGCCATAGCAATTAGATAAGAAGAAAAAATAAAAGGTATCCAAATTGGAAAAAAAGACATAAAACTGTCATTATTCGCAGATGACATGATACTGTACATAGAAAACCCTAAAGACTCCATCAAAAAATTATTAGACTTAATAAATGAATTCAGCAATGTAGCAGGGTACAAAATTAACACCAAGAAATCTATTGCATTTTTATACACCAATAGTGATCTTACAGAACGAGAGACTAAAAATAAAATACAATCCCATTTACCATCACACCAAAAAAATTAAGATACCTAGGAATAAACTTAACTAAGGAGGTAAAAGACCTGTATTCAGAAAACTACAGGACACTGAAAAAAGAGATAGAGGAAGATATAAACAGATGGAAGAACATACCGTGTTCATGGATTGGTAGAATCAACATCATTAAAATGTTCATACTACCCAAAGCAATCTATAGATTGAATGCACTCCCCATTAAAATACTAACAGCATATTTCACAGACCTAGAACAAACTCTCCAAAAATTAATCTGGAATAAAATAAAGACCCCAAATAGCTGCAGCAATCCTGAAAAAGAAGAACAAAGTAAGAGGGATCTCAATACTAGATATAAAGCTATATTACCAAGCCATGGTTCTCAAAACTGCCTGGTACTGGCACAAGAACAGACATGTAAATCAATGGAATAGAATAGAGAACCCAGAAATCGACCCAAACCACTATGCTCAATTAATACTTGACAAAGGAGACAAGAACATACAATGGAGTCAAGACAGTCTCTTCAACAAATGGTGGTGGGAAAAGTGGACAGATACATGCCAAAAAAATGAAACTAGACCACCAACTTACACCATACACAAAAATAAACTCAAAA
>NW_005370716.1:1558419-1565207 GCF_000412655.1 Myotis brandtii
ATGAGTTTGGGGTGGGGGGGGAAGGGGGGATAAGGACACATATGTAAAACCTTAATCAATAAAGAAATTTTTTTAAAAAAGCAAAAAAAAAGTGAGGCTAATATTTAGAGAAGAATTTGTAGGCACTGCACAGGTTGTGTTATAGTAGGAACATGGCCTGGGAGGCAAGAGACATTGTTCTCACATGTACCTACCTGGACACTTCTCTAAGGAATAGCCTCTCTTTCATCCATGGTACTAGCACCCATAAATGCTGTTGCTACTTTTTAAGATGCAAGCAGCAGGGCCCTATGTTATTCTGAGTTCTTTGGGTTATCTGCCTGGGAGAAGGGTGTTAGACCCTCACAGTTCTCCCAGGGTGAAGGCCAGGCATGGTGAGATTCAAGCCTCTTTTCCAAGTCCTTTGAGTAGGAGACAGTAAAGATGGGCAGCAGTGTCCATCTTGCATGTTAGTTGTCTACTGCCTGCAAGGTGCTGAAAAGACGATAACTGGCTCAATTGTGGAGCTCCATATTTACCTAGTAACTCTTGCAACTGGCGATCTTCCCAGTCCAGTGGGCATTTGCCATATAACTTTTACTGTTTTACAACTGCCCCAAACCAAACCTCTTTCTCTCCACAGTGATAAGGGTCAGGAATTCATGGAAGGAGGTCTTCAGCTCCTTTGCAGCACAGGCCTCTTGGCACTCTTGGCCCCCTGGTGTGGGGAGTCACAGGAGCTCCACACAAGCAATAGCTCTGCTTCATCAGACAGGCGAGTAGGATACAGCCCCACTTTCTGAGCCCTTGTAAAGAACTACTCTCTCCCACATCATGCTTTCAGGTCACGACTCATTTCCCCCCACCCCCTGACCAGCTGCAGAGCTACAGTGGTGCCTGGGCACATTACACCCCCTCTCCCTCCCTTTAGCAGGAAGCTCTCCATCAGAAGGTGATTGGATTAGGGGAGGATTATCTTTTTCCAGATATAATTGTTTCTTCAATCTTTAATTCTCTTTAAAGATTACACGCAACAACCAGCACTTGATAAATTATAAAGAACATTAGTAACTGATCTAGTTTTCAAGTGGCACTGCTTTCACAGCAATTTAAGTATATATGTTTAAGAGTGCATCATCTTTGGGAACAGCCTAAGTGGACAGCCTAAGTGCAGTGGCCTTTCCAAATTGTGCCTGAAACCTCTGCCAAGGGACCAGGTAATCCAGAAAGCTAAATACAGAGGAAAGCCAAGGTATTTATTTACTCATTTGCTTATTCACTCAATCACACGTTCACTAGCTTATCAAATTAGTTAACTTAATCATTCATTCATTCGCTCCTTCTTATATTCAGTGGCTCGGTTATTTTTTCCCTTCCTTCTCATCTGCTCACTTGCTAGTTAACACACTTTCTTTCTTCTCTTCTCCCCTTACTCACTTCCTTACTCACACACTTTTCATCCATCTCCCTGCTCTATAACACCCATTGAACCATGATGACTTAGGGCTTTAGCTGACTTTATAGATTTTCTCCAAATACATCTTAATGTGTAAAGAAAATCATGAGCTCTCATGGTATTAGCTGGCTTTTATTTCATTTATTTAATGACCCTGAGAGTTTTCTCTGTGCAGGAGGCAGAGAAACAGAGATGATATTGACCATAATCTTACCAGGCTTGCAGTCTACTTGGATAAGCATTTTAATAAATGCCTATATTTGCTACAGGAATCCAAAATCTCTTGATTCTGGCAGAAAATATGCATGCAGGCTTTCTTCCTGAGCATTTATTCTGAACCAGATCCTAGGGATCCAGAGAGGACTAACACGTGGTCCTACCTTCACAGAGTTCAATATCCAATGGTGAAGAAAGATATAGGACTAGATAATTGGCATTAAATATGGGTAATCTGAGTTACTGGAGACATAGTAATACAAAAATCAGGTAGTCATGAACTCTGCTTAGTGAGAATTTAAGAAAGAGTCAACATTAGCTTTAGGCCATAAAGGAGGGATAGGATTTTGTTGAACAAAGGTAGATGAAAGAAAAGTGTTTGTTAAATGTACAATTACAGAGAAAATAATTTTGGACAAATTACCAAAAAGTGTGATAGATGGGTTTGAAGATTTACTTGACTTATTCTATGCCCACCAACACTTGAGCATAATCATTATTAGATCTTAGATTTAGTTGAGACAGGTTAGTAAGCCAGGACAAGTGGAATAGGGAAACTGAGACAGATAACTAAATGGTCAAGCAGTTTACCGCCATTTATTAAATCCAAAAACCCTACCTTCCCTAACTAAGAACACTTCAGAGTACATAGTTTACACTTGTCCCCAACCAGAGGGTAAGTAGCTTAAATCACTCTACACTGGGAGATAGATAACAGAAATCCAATTAGTGCTATTTGTGCCAACCACACCTAAGAACAGATGAAGCTAGGGGACTAAATCCCATTTGGGTGTATCACCATAAAGCTGATGAATATTCTATTGAGATCCTCTCCTAAGACCTCTCCTAAAAGTCCTGCCTTTAGAAAACAGTTAAGAACCCGCAAGAGAAAGACCCAGCTGGGCTCACTCTGAAGTATACCCACACCTTTCTTCCCTCTCAGATATGCATCTTTACTTTTTTCTCCTAAGCTCTAGGGCAGTGATCAGCAAACTCATTAGTCAACAGAGCCAAATATCAACAGTACTTCTTCAAAATAGACTCGCCCAGGCCGAAAACCGACTTCTGCGCATGGGCCATGAAGTTTCAATCGCACTGTATGTGCGCGCTCGAGTGGTATTTTGTGGAAGAGCCACACTCAAGGGGCCAAAGAGCTGCATGTGGCTCTCGAGCCGCAGTTTGCCGACCATGGCTCTAGGGGCCCCCATGAGACTTGCAACCAGGAGAGCAGCAGGCAGTGACAGCTGGTCCCCTAGGCTAACCCCCTGGATTGGCCTTCAAGACTCCCTTCTCTCTGATTTTTCAATGAGCTAACAGCAGCCTTACGTGGCTCACTTCTGTCAGTGTCTTTTACTTCTCAGTGAGTTCACATAGCTTGTGTGGCTCACTTTCCTATAACCTTTCTAGAGAGCCAAAGAATGCACTGCCTAAGCTTTCTTCTGTTGCTTCTTCTGCTCTAGACTTTTCAGTGCTTCACCTTAGCTCACTAATTTCCTGTAATGTTCCTAGAGAGCCAAAGCAGAGAACCGCCTAAATTCTCTTCTGTTGCCTCTCCTATCCTAAGCCCTTCCTTGTTTCACTGTCCCCAGCTTGTGTGTGTGTGTGTGTGTGTGTAAATTCTCACACAAGAATATTTTTCCATGATTTTTAGAGAGAGTGGAAGGGAGAGGAAGAGACAGAGAGAGAGAAACATCAATGTGAGAGACATCAATTGTTTGCCTCCCACACAAGCCCAGACCAGGGCAGAGGGATTGAGCCTGCAACTGAGGTATGTGCCCTTGACCAGAATCAAACTCATGACCCTTCAGTCCATAGGCCAAGGATCTAACCACTGACCAAAACTGACCAGGACTCACTGTCTCCAGCTTTAATAAACGGACTCTCAAAATCACCTAGACTTGTGTTGTGAAATCTCTCCTGCACAAAGTCAAGAATCCACACACTACTGGCAGCCTCAAGGCAGGCCGGCTGTGGCCTGGTCCCTTTTTGGTGACATTAGTCACTATTACTGAGAGGAGTTAGTTTGACATGCAAGCTGACAAGGCAGGGGTCCAGTGGAAAACAAAGGCAGGTGGAACATAGGCAGGGGCAGACATAGCAGTTTGAGTAAGCCTAATCACAGAAACCAATCATGCAGGAATAACAAAATGTTTTTAGACATAAAGCGGGAAGTATGTGAAGCTAGGGAGGTTCTGCAACAATAAGGTGAACTGACACATAAGAACAAGGAAAGTTCAGGTCCGTTGCTGGGCAAGAACAATTGAGGGAATCAATCAGGTGGCCACAGGGGTAGATATAGAGCAAGCTTGTAGCAAATATATACCCCTAGACTATAAGGCTTCACAGAAAACTCATTATAGGGCCTCCCTCCCCATGTGGGGAGTCTGAATCTGCTTGTAATAAAATTTCCACACTTTTGCTTAAATCTTCTGGTCTGTGATTTCATTCTTTGGCTTCACAAGACACGACCCTGGGAAAAAACCTTGGCTCGCCATCCTGGTTATCATTATTAGTTCTAAATGTTATTCTAGGTGGTTAGAGAGGAGGTGACAAGTTTCCAGGCCAAATAAAAGCAGCATACTTGTTCAGCTCCATTTCTGGAGAAGAACACGGTATATCTCTGGACCATGTATTGCCTTCTTGCCCCGTGGTCCTTCCCATGCTGCCTTCCACCTATTCTCCAATCACCTTTGCCCTAGTCTGCCTGAGAGCAGTTCACTCATTGGGACTCAGAGAGAGCCAAAAGCAGAGTCCAGTACCTGATCCTTGTTGAGGAAGAGAGAGGGCTCTTGGCTCAAGAAGGCAGGGAGGAGAGGTGGGGCAGATGACAGGGCTCTGACAGGTCTACTCAGCATGAGGCAAGTGGTGATGTTAGGAAAGCTTATGTATGTGTGAGATCAATAGAAGTCACCACACCCTCAGGACCCCAGCACTACACAATCTTTCTCACTTCTGGAGGTTTGAATTGCTCACAGACTACAGCCCAATCTACATGGTGGCTATCTTTTTTTTTTTTTAAGCACTACTTTTATTTTATTTTTTGTTGTTCTTAATCTTCACCTGAGGATATTTTTTTATTGATTTTTTAGAAAGAGTGGAAGTGAGGTGGAGAGACAGAGAAAGAGAAACATTAATGTGAGAGAAATATACTGACTGGTTGTCTACCACAAATGCTCCATCCAGGGCCTGGAATGGAACCTGCAACTGAGGTAAGTGCCCTTGACCAGAATCAAACCCAGGACCCTTCAATCTGCAGGCCAATGCTCTATTCACTGAGCAAAACTGGCTAGGACCATGGTGGCTGTCTTGCATGTTCACTGCTCAGAGGCTGGTGCCAATATTTGAAGGCACTTCTTCCCTTTGGCCCACCACTACTTTCACACAGATCCCAGAGGGTCGGATAGATGAGTGTCATCTGTGTGAGAGAATAGGCTTTGAAGCAAACCACTTAACTCTTCAGTGTCTCAGTTTCTTTGTTGACAATTTGGGGTTAATGACATTTACCTTGAAGAGGCATGCAGATTAAAATAAATAATGCATGCAAAGCAGCTATTTATGTTAATTAATTCTTCACTTGAGGTCACTGGAATCTCATGGGGGGAACTAAAACCTTAATCTGAGAGTCACTTCAGCTTGGAAATACATATCATTAGGTATTCTCAATAAGTTTACACCTTCACCCCCCACCCCCACCCCCATTAATGTTGTCTGACTTAGAAGGAGAAATTTGTGATGGTAATGACTGCTAATTTCTCTACTGCTCTGTAGAGGACTTGGCACTTTTGTTCTCTCCTGTAGGAGGAAATCCAGCCTTATTTTCCCTTGCCCAGTGCCTCCCATTGTGGCACTCTGTGGGTTGCCCTGTTAGACACAAATCCCATATCAAGACTGGCTACATAATTTGTAGAATCCAGCACAAAATTGAAATGTGGGGCCCCTTATTCAAAATGATTAAAAAATTTCAAGATATGGACAGTAGAGCATTAAATACAGCATGAGCCTCATGTGACTAAACTGGTTGAATGCCCATGAAATGGACCTTTCCCCAAATCTATCTCCAGTGCCCTGATCCTTTTGAAAGACAGTCCAGAGCAAAGTCTTATATTAATCTGAAATATATTTACACTGGAAAAGATACCTCTGAGCAAAGAGTTCCCTCCAGGCTGTTCTCCAAAGAGCTCACTGGGCAGCTGTCTGGTGATTATGGACAGCTAATGCCCTCAGAATCTGAGTTCTGACACCACACCCCTGGTGGATAACTAGGTCTCCTCTAACTGTCATCAACCACTAATGGCATTTTTTTGTGCTGTTAATTTTTTTCCCATTGTTTCAAGTGACTTTATTTGAATAAACTTTTGTTCAACTAATCTCTTAAAAATTTTAATATGCCTCAGTTTACCTTTTAACAGCTCTATTATTAGTCCATTCTTTAGAAGGTTAAGTTTACCATAACTAATATAAGAGGTAAGGGTGCTCATTTTTTTATGTCCCCCTCTCAGCCAGTGATCTGGAATTGGATGCTCATACTTACTAAACTCAAGAAAGAAGCCACCAATTCCTCAAGATTTGTGGTTATCAACTTGTTACTTGGCCTCACTCAGAGAAAAGTACCTACATGTGGCACTTCTTGTCATGCCAATAATTGGCAGCTGGCCTCAAGGGAAGTCACTCTTAAAAAAAGGCTCCAGGGAAAGAAAACAACCCTAGGTAGAAGGGATTTGGGCCTGGTTTTGAGATTGGGGCACTCATTGCAAGCCTGAATGGTATCTCCCAGGCTTCCAGCTTTCTTGTCTTCCCCAAGATTGATAAAGACTTTGTATCCTTCAAAGTCTATGCTCAGGGTGGCTCAGGCTTGGAAGTAGGGAGAGCATATTCTTTTATTCATATGAAAATAATTATTTGGTTGTAGGAAGGCCCCAAGATGAAGACTATCTCCAAATTCTTCAAGCTGCTTTATATTTTCCAAGAACATTATGCTTTATTTCAAAAGACTTTAAGGAGACAGAAAGCCACTCTATCGACACAGCGAAGCATAAAAAATGCCAAGACAAAGAAACAGGACACAAATGACAGAAATGGAGGAAAGCAAACTACTGGATATAGAGTTCAAAACCACACTTTTTAGGTTTTTCAAGAA
>NW_005370716.1:1567874-1575985 GCF_000412655.1 Myotis brandtii
TGGGAAAAAAAAACCAATGTAATAATCTGAACAATAAAGATTTAATTAAAAAAACTTTAAGGAGCAAGAACAGAAATGAAACAAATACTCAATGAGCTATCTTAGGAGGAAATGAGGTCAGGTTATGAGGATTGTTCTTTTTTTTTTTTTTTTTTTTTTTTTAAAAAAAGCTGCCTCTGGAGGTTGGAACAGACTGGCACTTGAGTTAGTAGCTCACTGATGGAATGTGGAATGTCACTGCTGATATACAGGGCTCAGAATCCAAATCCACTGATGTAACAACTGGGACACTAAGGCCCAGAGATGGCAAGGGGCTTGCCTATGTCACCCAGAAATTCAGTGGTGGCGTTTCGATAATAATTTATTTGACTACCCCCTTGTGTAATTACTGCCCTAGTCTGAATCCGGGGTGACCAGGCCGGCAGGGGAGGACAGCTAGGGGCAATCGGGCCAGTAGGGGAGCAGTTAGCTGGCAGGGGAGTGGTTAGGGGGTGATCGGGCTGGCAGGCAGAAGCGGTTAGTGGCAATCAGGCAGGCAGGCAGGTGAGCAGTTCGGAGCCAGCAGTCCTGGATGGTGGGATTGGGCCTAAACGGGCAGTCGGACATCCTTCAAGGGGTCCCAGATTGGAGAGGATGCAGGCTGGGCTGAGGGACACCCCGCCCCCCACACGAATTTCTTGCACCGGGCCTCTAGTGTTGTCATAAATGACAGGATTTCCTTTTTTAAAAAAAATGAACCTTTATTATTGTAAGTATTTCAGATGTCCTCCTTTTCACCTCCTATTAACCCCCTCCACCCTGCTTTTGTCCCCTCCCTAGGTCTTCCCCATTATTGTCTGTCTATGGGATATGCATATCTATAATAATAAAAGCATAATATGCTAATTAGACCAGTTGTCCTTCTGGATGAAGGCTGGGCTGTGAGGGAAGCCCGGCCCCAGGTGCCGGAGAGAAGCACAGGTCCCAGGTGTCAGAGAGAAGCTGGTGCTGGCAGCCGGGGAAGGAAGCCCTACTCTTGCACAAATTTCATGCGTCGGGCCTCTAGTATGCATATAAGCTCATTGGTTAATCTCTTTCCGCAACTCCCTCCCTCTGAAATACATCAGTCTGTTGCATGCTTCAATGTCTCTGGCTGAGTAATAATACTGCAATGAGCACGAGAGTGCAACTATCTCTTTGAGATCCTAATTTCAATACCTTTGGATAATATATGCTCAGAATTGGGATTTCTGCATCCTATTACATTTCTATTTTTAATTTTTGAGGAACCTTCACACTTTTTTTTATAATGCCTATACCCATTTACATTCCTGCCAACAGAGCATAAGAGTTCCCTTTTTTCATATCCTCACCAACACTTGTTAACCATAAATTGGAAAAATTAACATTGTTAAAATGGCAATACTACAAAAAGCCATCTATAGATTTAATGCAATACCTATAAAAATTCCAATAACATTTTTCACAGAAATAGAATTTTTAAAAATCCTAAAATTCATACAAACCCACAAAAGACACCAAACAGCCAAAGCAATCTTGAGCAAGAAGAACAAGACTAGAGACATCACACTTCCTGATTTCAAATTATACTACAAAGCTATGGTAGTCAAAAGAGAATGGCATTGGCACAAAAACAGACATATAGTTCAATGGAACAACATAGAAATCCCAGAAATAAATTTACCCATGTATGATCAACTGTTTTTCAACAAGGGTGCCAAGAATGTACAATGGGAAAAAGATAGCCTCTTTAATAAAGGATGATGAAAAAACTGAATATCCAATGCATAAGAATAAAATTGGACTCTTACACAATACACACAAAAAATCATTTCAAAATGGATTAAAAACTTAAACGTAAGACCTGAACCATAGGCCTCTTAGAAGAAACATAAGGGAAAATCTCCTTGACATTAGTCTTAATAATGATTTTTTTGGATAGGACACCAAAACCAATAATAAACAAGAGGGACAAGGGATACAATAAATAAAAAAGCCTCTGCACATCATAAGAAACAATCAACATAATGAAAAGGTGACTTACAGAATGGGAGAAAATTATTTCAGAGCATATATCTGATAAGAGGTTAATATCCAAAATACATAAGGAACACACACAAAACTCAATAGCAAAAAAACCCACAAAAACCCACAAAAAAACCCAAAACAACAGCAATAACAAAAAAACTAAAAATTACAAAAATGGGCAAAGGGGCACTCACATCCCCCCACAACCACATCAAAATTATAATTAAACCACAGAACTGACTGAAATCTGGCTGAACGGAAGTCCTACAACTAGAGAATTAAAAAAGAATCCACATTGAGATGGGTAGGAGTGGTGGAGGTACAGAACAGGCTGGTCCTACACCCACATATGTTGTTGTTGTTGTTGTTGTTGTTGCTGCTGCTGCTGTTGTTGTTGCTGCTGATTTTAATCTGGAGGTATATCTAGGCTATGGAGATCTATGTGAGGAGCAAGACCTCCTTAGCCCAGGGTTCTAATGCTGGGAAGAGAAGTCCCCATAACTTTGGGCTATAAAAACCAAAGGGAGTTGTGGCTGAGTGACACTGAGGCTGCTGGAGTATCAGGTGTTTCCTTTAAAGGGCAAGCACAATGACTTACATGGACTCACTCCCTCTGAGCTCCAGTTCTGGGGCAGCAGCTTGAAAGGATACAGGAACATACAGGGAGGAATTAAATTGTCTGGTAATAAGAGCAAGAACTGGGGGACAGCTTTCTCCCAGACAAAAGTGCTGGGGGAGGTCATTGTTCCTATGCTGAGACCCTCCTTGCCCCAGAGCTCACTGGCAGGCACCATATCTGAGTTTCCATCAACGTGGCTCACGCTGTTTGCCTGGCCCTGATGACCCCCTGAGACACCACTCAACCCTAATTGCAGGCCCACCTAAGCTGTTTGCAGTGGTCTTTCCATATGAATAGCCAGTAATGGCTCAGACTTCAGACTTTTCTAAAATCTCTCAAACAAGAAGCAGCTGGCCTCAGCAAGCTCCATGCCTCTCAATAAAAGGCCCTATATCAATGCTTGTGCAGCAGCCTGTCTTGGTTCACAGCTTGGCCTCTCCTGGGCATCCTCAAGCCCAACACAAGTAGCAGCGATTTGTAGATCTCTCTGTAGCTTCTGCTGGGTGACCCCAGGCAGGGCACAGACAGTAGTTGACTTTGCATCTCCTGAGCGGCCCTAGAGCCAGTGCACCTGATAGTCAGCTTCAGACTACACCATATTACAACCCTATCACATCCATGAGTGACACACTCAAGGGACCACCAAAGGCCCACTGATGCAAGTCCTGCTGCATAGGGGTTTCTCCTGCACAGTAGCTCTTCATCTATAGTCACAGCTGCTCTTCACAGCCAATTGGCCTGGGGCTCAATCCCTCCCAGTGATACCAACAGCAAGCATGGTTAATTACAACAGGACAGTGCACACAGCCCACACAGTGTGTACTTAGAGTGTCTACCTCAGGTGATTGAGGAGACAGATCCACTGGGCCCTGTTGGACAACTATTACAGAATATCACTCTACCAGTTCCAAGAGACAGCAGCTCTACCTAATACATAGAAACACACAGGGAAACAGCCAAAACTTGGGAATGAAAAAAACATGTCACAAAAGAAAGTACAGAAAAAATCTTCAGAAAAAGAACTAACTGAAATGGAAGCAAGTAAACTACCAGACACAGAGTTCAAAACAATGGTTACTCAAGGGTGCTTAAAGAACTTAATGAGAACTTCAAGGAACTTAGTGAGAATTTCAAGGAACTTAGTGAAAACATCAACAACATAAAAAGGACCAGTCATAAATAAAGCATGTACTACCTGAAATAAAGAATAATTTATAGGGGATTAACAGTATAGTAGAGTATGCTGAGAATCGAATTTGGAATATAAGAAATCAAAAAGCACCCAATCAGAACATCAAAAAGAAAAAAGAATAAAAAATATGAAGATAGTGTAAGGGGCCTCTGGGACAACTTCATACATACCAACATTCACATCATAGGGGTGTGGGAAGGAGAAGAGAGGAAGGAAGAAATTGAAAACCTATTAGAAAAAAAATAATGACAGAAAACTTCCCTTACCTGGTGAAAGAAATAGACATTAAAGTCCAGGAAGCATAGAGACCCAAACAAGAGTAACCCAAAGAAGCTCACACCAAGACACATCATAATTAAAATGCTAAAGGTTAAAGACAGAGAGAGAATCTTAAAAGCAGCAAGAGAAAAGCAGTTAGTTACCTACAAGGGAGTGCCCATATGACTGTCATCTGATTCCTCAACAACAACTTTTCAGGCCAGAAAGAAATATTCAAAGTGATGAAAAGCAAGGACCTACAACCAAGATTATTCTACCCTCCAAAGCTATCACTTGGAATTGAAGATCAGATAAAGAGTTTCCCAGACAAGAAAAAGCTAAATGACTTCATTACCATTAAACCAGTATTGCATGAAATGTGAAAGGGTCTTTCAGAAGAAGAAGAAGAAGGAGGAGGAGGAGGAGGAGGAGGAGGGGGAGGAGGAGGAAGAAGGGAAGGAGAAGAAGATGAGGAAATATGAACAATAAATACATGCCTATCAACAATTGAATCTAAAAATCAAAATAAATTAACAAGGAATCTAATGAACAAAAGAAACTAATGAATAAAATAGAGACATGGAAACACGGTACAGATTTAATCTCAGAGGGAAGGGAGGAGGGGGAGAGGGAAGAGATTAACCAAAGAACTTATATGCATATATGCATAACCCATGGACACGGGCTATAGACTGGTGAAGGCCTGGGGTGAGGCATGATCTAGTTGGAGAGGGGCAATGGGAAGAAAGTGGGGCATCTGCAATACTCTCAACAATAAAGATTTTAAAAAGAAATTAATAAAAATGGGCAAAGGACTGAATAGACATGTCTCCAAAGGAGACATACAACTGGCCAACAAATATATAAAAGATGCTCAACATCACAATCATCAGGTAAATATGAATCAAAACCACCTCACACTCATAAGGGATATCCACATAGACTCCTGAGACACTATATTTTATGCAGATCCATCTTCTGTAGCACTATGCCCTTCAGATTCCAGCCACTTCAGATACCCTTACCTCTGTATTCTGCCCTCTCACTCCATGAGAATGCCATGCTTTCCTTTGCTTTGATTCTAGTCACTGCACTGTAATTGGAAAACTTTCTCCAGGCTGAGATTTAGGTGACTTCAGGCTTACATTGTGAGTTTACTTTGTCTTCGTTATCTGAGTCATGTGCTTCCTATTACCTAGTGTCTGAAAACAGTTGTCTCATACACTTTTTATAGTTTTATGGTAGTTATCTGCTGCAAAGCTTGTCTGCTATACACAAATTGTGCTTATGGTATAAAATATATAATGTATCAAAAGGTATGGAGAAAATAAAATTATCACAATACTACCACTCAGGGAAAAACACTCTTGCATTTTGGGCTCTTTTCCTTTCATGCATTTTCCTATATATACATGCAAATGTTTATGCAAAAGTGAGATCAGACTGCATATATAAAGTTGCATCCTGAGTTTTTCACTTAACATTATATGGTGACTGGTTATAAAATCAGCACATGACAGCTATATAAGTTTTGAAAAGCATATAAAAACAAAAGGTGAAAATAGCAACTACTCTAATCTCCCCATCCAAAGGTAACCACTGTGGGTGGACAATTTTAAGTGGCAGAAACATCCTGTGTCTGGTTTATTCTTAGATAATCACATTCAATAGTGTTTACCCCTTTTCCTGTTCCATGACACCAAGGGAATATAAAACACTCCCCTGAATAGTTTACAAAGTCTTCTCTCTAATCTGGTTTTATCCCGTTGTTTTACAGACAAAAACCTAAAATACAAGAAAGTTAACTTCTTGCCCATGATACTTGCAAGGGTTCTACCCAAGGTTACTATTCCCTGAAACACAGCACATATTGCTACATCCAGCTATTTCCTCCTTTTTAAACTGGACAATCTTTATTGTCACCAACATTCCCGCTCCTCAACCACCAATGCCCTGAGTGACTTACAGAGAGTTTAATGAAGTCAAATACAGCCTGAAGTGGCAGAATAAATGGAAGCTTTGAGGGGATATGGGGAGTAACAGAGTAAGGCAGACAATGTGATTGGAAAGGAGGCCCTGAAGTCTTCCAATGAAGAGAGAAGATGGCTTATTTATTGAATTATTCATTTGCTCATTTATGGTGGGAAGAAAACAATTGTTATTTTAATTCTACTTTGTTATTGTGCTGGGCTGTAATCTCTCTCTGCTACCCCCATAATTTCTTCTTTTTCTTCTTCTTCTTCTTCCTCCTTTCTTTCTTCTTTTTGTTCTTGTCCTTGTTCTTATCTTCTTATTCTTCTTCATCGTCATCATTATCACTGTGCTATTTAATGTGCTATTAAATTATGTCATTTAATCCTCACAAACAATTCATGAAATAGAGGTTATGAATATTCTCATTTTCAGATGAAACAAGCACAGAGTGGTTAAATAACTTGTTCGAAGTGAACTATCTCATAAGTGGTTCAGTTAGGACATAACTCCAGGTCTGTGCTTTAAAATAGTGATCTTCACACTTTGGTGATTTCCCATCCCATCAGTTAAATGCTTTGATCAACTATCCCCAATATATATACAAATATTCATTTATAACTTATAAACATGTACCACTAGACAATCTCTGTATTATAAATATGTTTCACATCTATATTATAAAACATTTAAATCAAGAATTTTGAGCTATTTGTAGAAGACGGCGGCCGACAGGATGACAGTGAGGGAGAGAGTGTAAGTGAGTGAGGGAGCAATAGGGGAGTGTGTGGACATGTGGGGCATGTGCGTGTGTGTGTGTGTGTGTGTGTAAATGAGGGACAGTTATATTCTTCAGGACTGTTGGGGGCTTGCAGAACAGGCTCCCCTACCTGGGCAGCCTCTACTACCGCTGCAATCTCTCCCAGGATGACAGGCTCTGCTGCAGAGACTGTGCCATCTTGAAGGGGAGAGCAGCTGTGAATGGAAGCCCAACCTCACCTCCACACAGGGAGACCTCAGAAACCACCCAGGACCCTACAGCCACACCAGCTTAGGGCCTACTGCTCAAATACAAGCCCACAAACACCAAGACTCCAGCCTCCCCAGCTGCAGGCTCCTACAAAATTTGTCCAGGGGGAGAAAAAATGGTGGCTGAATAGGTGGACGTATCCTGTGATTCTCACAGAGCAGTTAGAAGAAACAGCTGAATCTAATAATATCCACCTGGAATTGGTGAATTAAACACAGCTGGGGAGACAGTCCATGGCCTGAAAGGAGAGAGGATGCCTGGAGAAGGAGAGTGAGACACATAATCAGACACCTTGAGAGGAGCAAAAATAGGGAGACAAAAAAACAGCCCCCATATGAAAGAAAAGGAGGAATCACCAGGAAGTAATCAAAATGGAGGCAAGCAATTTGTCAGAGAAAGAATTCAGAGTGATGGTCATAAGGACACTGAAAAGGATGGAAGACAAGTTCAACAACATGTGTAAGAATGAAGAGGAAATGAAGAAGAACCAAGAAGAAATGAAGAATAACATAGCTGCTATAAAGGACATAATAGAAACCATCAATAGACTAGAAGAAGCTGAGGACCGCATTAGTGAGCTAGAAGACAAGGTAGTAAAAAACACCCAAACACAGCAGCAATTGGAAAAAAAAACTTAAAAAGCAGGAGGAGAGATTCCAGAAAACTGGGATCTTAAGCCAGCCAAAGGAATGACATTTCAATTTTTCAATTTTATTTTTTTATTATTTTGTTAGCTTTTTTTTTTGCTTTTTTCTTTGTTTTCCCATTTTTTGTTTGTTGCTTTTTTTCTTTCTTTCTTTGTTCTCCTTTTTTTTGTTTGTTCCTTTATTTCCTACTTCTGTTCACATTATTTTTTCAAGCACGTGAGCAACAGACACGTGAGCGGTGTGCTCTTCTCCAGGGAGCATCAGCCCCATGAGCAGCCTGCCTCGAGCCTAAGAGCAGCAACCTCATGTGGCCTGCCCCTGTCCAAGGAGCAGCAGCTGTGTGAGCAGCCCGTTTCCCCGTCCGAA
>NW_005370716.1:1576096-1580089 GCF_000412655.1 Myotis brandtii
CTGCACCCTGCACTAGTCCGAGGAGCAGCAGCTGCACAAGCATCTTGCCCTTGCCCAAGCAGCAGCAGCCGCACGAGCAGCATGCCCAATCCGAGGAACAGCAGCTGTGTGAGCAGCCCGCCCACATCTTAGGAGCAGCAGTTCTGCGAGCGGCCCGTCCCCATTCCAGGAGCAGTGGCAGTCCACCCCGGTGCGAGGAGCATCAACCACAGGAGCAGACCGCCCACATCCTAGGAGTGGCAGCTCTATGCAGCCACACTGGTCTGAGGAGCAGAGCCACAACAGCCTGCACCTATCCGACGAGAAGCATCCGGTCCTAGGAACAGTAGCCCCACAAGCAGCCCACCACATCAAAGGAACAACAGCAGCCTGCAACCAGCCCCCATTCAAGGATCAGCAGCCACGTGAGCAGTCCGCCCCAGTTCAAGGAGTAGCAGCTGCGTGTGTAGCCCCCAAGGAGCCACTGCCACCCAGGGAGCAGCCACTGAACGACTCAACATCTAGATATGTCAGTGAGATCAAACATGGGTAGGCAAAGAAACCCCCAAAGGAAAGAAAAGGAGGACTCGCCAGAAAAGCAGCTAAGTGAGACAGAGGCATGCAACATGACAGAAAAAGAATTCAGAATAAGGGTCCTAGCGTGCATAAACCGGATGGAGGAAAAAATCAACTACTTATGCAAGAAGCAAGAAGAAACAGATGAAAAAATCAATAACTTATGCAAGACCCAAGAAGAAATGAAGAGCGATATAGCTGCAATAAAAAACACCATTGAAAGCATCAACAGTAGACTAGGAGAAGCGGAGGACCGAATTAGTGAATTAGAAGACAAGGAAGCAAAACACACCCAAACTGTACTGCAATTGGAGAAAAAAATTAAAAGACAGGAGGAGAGCCTAAGGGAGCTTTGGGACAACATGAAACGAAACAACATACGAATAATAGGGGTGCCAGAACAACAGAAAGATGAACATGGATTAGAAAACCTATTCGAAGAAATAATATCAGAAAACTTCCCTGAGGTGGGGAAGAAAAAAGTCACACAAGCCCAGAGAGTCCCAAACAAGGTGAATCCGAAAAGACCCACACCAAGACACATCATAATTACCATGGCAAATGTTCAGGACAAAGAGAGAATCTTACAGGCTGCAAGAGAGAGACGGAAAGTTACATACAAGGGATCTCCCATTAGATTATCAAATGATTTCTCAACAGAAACACATCAGGCCAGAAAAGAATGGACAGAAATCTACAAAGTGATATGATGCAAAGGACTGAATCCAGGAATACTCTATCCAGCAAGGCTATCATTCAAAATTGAAGGGGAAATAAGAAGCTTCACAGACAAAAAAGGTTAAGGGACTTTATCACCACCAAGCCAGCAATGCAAGAAATGCTAAAGGGACTGGTATAAAAAGAAGACATACAAGATGGGTTTTCCTAAAGCTTCCAGTACTCATCAAATTGAAGCTGCTCCAACCAGCACTGCAGTTGGAGGATTTAAAGCAAATCTTGTCTTTAAGGAGATTGAGAAGAAGCTTGAAGAGGAAGGGGAACAGTTTGTGAAGAAAATCAGCAGTATTTTTGCCTTCAAGGTAAAGGGTGGTCCTGGGGGTAAAGAACCCATCTGGGTGTGGATTTGAGGAATGGCAAGGGATCGGTGCTTCCTAACTCAGATAAGAAGGCTGACTGCACAATCACAATGACTGACTCGGACTTGATGGTTTTAATGACAGGTAAAATGAATTCTCAGTCAGCCTTCTTTCAAGGCAAATTGAAAATCACTGGCAACGTGGGTCTGACTATGAAGTTACAGAATCTTCAGCTCCAGCCAGGCAAAGCAAAGCTGTGAAGAATTTCCTGTGCATACCTTTGAAAATCAAGATGAGACTTAGAGATATATATCCATGTATTTCACTGTCAGAACTTAGACTGAAACAAAGCATTGACGAATAGCATGAGATTTTTTTTTAAGTGGGTGTGACCAATCCTGTTTTTCCTAAGCTCTGGGTGAATACAGCCTGATTGTGTACTACTGCTTTGCTGAATTGCATATAACTGTGCATTACAAAGTTAATATGGTAATTATGGTTTTGGGTAAAATTGAGTTCCAGAATAAAATTAGGAACAGCAAAATCCAAAAACTATGTGAACAAAAGCTCTCATTTTGCTTATGAAGTATATTTGGGGATTATTCTGCTGAAGAGTCAATTTAAGTTTTCCTTGGTAGAACTAGGGGAGAAACAAAATACCAGAAGCTGGCCAGAAATTAGTGTTGTGCACTTAATGACCTTAATCTGTTTTCCATTAATACAGTTGTTCTCAACTTTCCTAATGCCACAACCCTTTAATACAGTTCCTCATGTTGTGGTGACCCCCAACCATAACATTATTTTCGTTGCTACTTCATAACTGTAATTTTGCTACTGTTATGAATCGTAATGTAAATATCTGATATGCAGGATGTATTTTCATTGTTACAAATTGAACATAATTAAAGCATAGTGATTAATCACAAAAACAATATGTAATTATATATGTGTTTTCCGATGGTCTTAGGCGACCCCTGTGAAAGGGTCGCTGACTAGGACTTGATGGCTTTAATGACGGGTAAAATGAATCCTCAGTCGGCTTTCTTTCAAGGCAAATTGGAAATTGCTGGCAATATGGGTCTGGCTATGAAGTTACAGAATCTTCAGCTCCAGCCGGGCAAAGCTAAGCTGTGAAAAACTTCCTGTGCCTACCTTTGAACATCAAAATGAGACTTAAAGATATATATCCATGTATTTCACTGTCAGAACTTAGAATGAAACCAAGCATTGGCAAATAGCATGAGATTTGTTTTTATGTGGGTGTGACCAATCCTGTTTTTCCTGAGCTCTGGGTAAATAGAGCCTGATGGTGTACTACTGCTTTGCTGAATTGCATACAACTGTGCATTACAAATTTAATATGGTAATTATGGTTTGGGGTAAAATTGAATTCCAGAATAAAATTAGGAACAACAGAATCTAAAAACTATGTAAACTAAAACTCTCATTTTGCTTATGAAGTGTATTTGAGGATTATTCTGCTGAAGATTCAATTTAAGTTTTCCTTGGGAGAACTAGGGAAGAAACCAAATACCAGAAGCTGGGCAGAAATTAGTGTTGTGCACTTAATGACCTTAATCTGTTTTCCATTAATAGTTTTTACAATTCTGTGCTGGGATTAAAACAATTAAAATTTTGGCATTTTGTGCCATCAGAATGGTATTTTCTTCCCAGATCTAAATAAAAAAAATCAGAGCTTGGGGGGAAATTTTTTTATAGCTCACAGGCCTATTTTTAAAATAAAAACATTTTTAAATTAGTTTTCTTCCTGAAAAATCAGTGTTAAATTATTTTAATAAATTTTGCTTTGATATGAACAGCTTAAAAATTATCTCATATTAATTTAAGTTTATCAAGTTCAATCCTATTATAATTTTTTTATGTTTTGTTAAATAATTACCCACATTTATCTTTCATCCTAGTTTTTCTAATGCTAATGTTATTTCTTATAACTCAGTAAGATATGGGGTAAAATAATGGAAGAATGTTTAATATAAAATTAAAATTGCTCTTCCTGAAACAAAAAGAAAAAAGAGATAGAGGAAGACATAAACAAATGGAAGAACATACCATGTTCATGAAGAAACCATCAACAAAACAACAGGAAAGCCCACTGCATGGAAGAACATATTTATCTGTCAATGCTATCTCAGATAAGGGTTTAATCTCCAAAATTTACAAGGATCTCATACAACGTAACAAAAGGAAGGTAAACAATTCAATCAAGAAATGGGCAAAGGACCTAAATAGATATTTTTTGAAAGAGGATATATATAGAACGCTGAGAGACATATGAAAACATGCTCAAAGTCACTAATAATCTGAGAGATGCAAATCAGAACAACAATGAGGTACCATCTCACACCTGTCAGAATGGCTATCATCAACAAATCAACAAATG
>NW_005370716.1:1582729-1593991 GCF_000412655.1 Myotis brandtii
CCAAGGGGGGCTGGGGGCCCCCCCCCCCCCGTGCCAGTGCACAAATTTTTGTGCACCGGGCCTCTAGTGCTCCTATAAAAGAGAGGAAACTTTTACCATTTGCAACAGCATAGATGAAACTGGAGAGCATTATGCTAAGCGAAATAAGCAGTTGGAGAAAGATAAATATCACATGATCTCACTCATATGTGGGATATAATGAACAACATAAACTGATGAACAAAAATAGATCCAGAGACAAGGTAATGCTGAACAGACAGTCCGACCTCAGAGAGAAGGCAGGGGAGAGGGGTTAGAGATCAACCAAAGGACTTGTATGCATGCATGTTAGCATAACGAATGGACACAGACACTGGGATGGTGGGGGGTGGGACTGGCTGGTGTGGTCAATCGGGGAAAAAGGAGACATATGTAATACTTTAAACAATAAAAAAATGAATTTTGAGAAGGATGATATAAATATGAGCTAATGCCTATAAATATTGTATAAATACTGATGGCTTTACTCTGCAATTTGCTAATATCTCAAGGCATAATATACATTTATTGTAAGGTTCATCCTTAACAGTAGTGATGAAATTTCATATTGTCTTGATAATTTCAACTTTTTGTCAGTTTTTTTGTCACATATGATTTACTTGTCATGTAGCTTACAAAGGATTTGTTCCCAGATTAGTTGTAGTGTTTATGGTGCAATTTTCTTGTCACTCATTTATGCTTGTATTGTTAGTGTTATTTTCAATCTTCTATTTCTTTGCAGAAAACTTTTTAAAGCAGTTATCTACTTTGGGAGAGTTATTGGAGTTAAAATTAAATGACGTCTTTTTAAATTAAATTTATTTGGGTGACAATGGTTAATACAATAATATAGGTTTCAGGTGTATAATTCTACAATACATCATCTGTATATTGTATTGTGTGATGTTGTCTTTATTTTAGTCATTCTAGAGCAGCCGTGGGCAAACTACGGCCCGCGGGCCGGATCCCGCCCATTTGAAATGAATAAAACTAAAAAAAAAAAAAAAGACCGTACCCTTTTATGTAATGATGTTTACTTTGAATTTATATTAGTTCACACAAACACTCCATCCATGCTTTTGTTCCGGCCCTCCGGTCCAGTTTAAGAACCCATTGTGGCCCTTGAGTCAAAAAGTTTGCCCACCCCTGTTCTAGAGTGTGTGATAACTTGTACACAAAGTTCATAACACTTTTACTCATGCTGGCCAAACAGTGGAAACAACTCAAATGTCCATCAATAAAGGAATAAGTAAAGAAAATGTGGTCTAGGCATATAATCTAATATTATTTGGCTATAAAAAGGAATAAAGTACTGATACATACTGTAATATGGATGGATCTTGAAAATATACTAAGTGAAAGAAGCCAGACACAAAAGGACATATATTGTATGAGTCTGTTCATATGAAATATCCTAAATAGGCAAATTCAGAGAAAGAAATTTAGTAGTTGCCTGCAGCTCACAGGACAATTTAGGGGAAATGAGGAGTGACTGCTAATGGGCATAAGGTCTCTGTTTGGGGTGATGAAAATGTTCTGTAATTAGATAATAGTGATGGTAATATAACTCTGTGAATATACTACAATCCATTACAATATACTATAGGGGATAAAATGTTATTGTATTAAAGGGATGAATTTTATGAATTATATCTCTTTCCTCAGGATACCACTCCCATAGCGCAGGACTCAGGACTATCTGGCACATAAATGGACAAAACAAGGTAAGTATACAGGTCAACATGCATACTCCATAGTGGGTAGATAAATTTGTCTCAGTTTTTAAATTTAAAACACTGGTTCGAGAGGTGAAACAATAACAGGAAATGATAAGTTCTATAGTGTGAATGCAGGAGTGGGTATCTGAAATAAAATGAGGAGGGTATTTGTAAAGGAGTCAAGGAACTGGTAAGATGGAAAGTTGGATGAATTTGCAACATATATGGATGCTGAAGTCATCCATGATGGTAGAACTTAGGATGCAAAGGAACACTGGTGCCAAGTCCTCAATAAATGGCTAAGAGATCTGTAGATTAGAAAAGTAAAGAAAAAGAGAATGTGGTATACTTAAATGATATAAGACTCAAATACTAAACAAAAGTTTCTTTTTTAAAAAATTCTGTTTTACCTGAAGTGGAAGAGTCATAATCTGGAGCATAAAGGTCATCAATACCATTTGTAGATACTGAGGTATGCGAGGTGTGAAAAAAATAAATAATCTCAGCTTTCATTAAAGACAGCCACAAGAAAAGAAGCATTTTCAGAGGGAGCCTGAAAGTCATTCTGACAAGCACTGGAAGGAAGAGCAGCAAAGAAGAGGCAGAAAAACTGTAACAAGTAATCACAATAATGCAAAATGCATTATAATTTTTTAGCAGGAGCAAGTATCACTCTTCCAGAGCTTCTGTATTGCAGTCAATGAATATCACACTGTAGGCCACATACTACAGGTTCTATATGCCACCAAAAATGTGGTGTAGGAATCATCGCTAGTAGAGAGATTTTTTTTAAAAGTAAAGCTGAGAGAGGAAAATAGACTTGTCTAATGTTCCTTAGACAGTCAATGTCAGATTCACAAAGCAAGATAGTTTTCCTATAGTGGGCCACCTCCTTTGTACCCTTTCCAATAGTGTTATTAACCTGCCATAAGGATTAGTTACCACTCTCATTTATTTTCTGGCCACCAGGAAATTAGGTGTTGACAGCTATGGCAAGGGGGTTGGTTTATACTCTGTAGCTCCTTTATTCTACTATACAAGAACAGATTCCTTGTAATGAATTAACTTCTAGTTCAGCTCATTTGACTTTTGATCCACAAAAAAGAGAGAGCCAAGATCCAGGAACACCTTGGGCCCTTCCATGCCTGGTTTATTCTGGTAAGACATCTGTGGAAGTTTTAAAACATGGCTTCAAATTCTTTATACACTTCTCATTGAGAGATGAGGTCTATATAACCTGCCTCATTTGAATGTGGGTGAGTTTGTGACTTCTAAAACCAATAGAGTACTAGAGAAATGATGTTATATCACTCTTGATGTTGGTTCATAAAAAGCCACTCATCTTCCTCCTGAGTCATTGAAACACTAGTTGTTGAAGCCTTGAACAGCCATGTAAAAACTCCAATCATTCTGAGGCCACTGTGCTGGTAAGGCCATGTGTAAGTGTAGGGAGTGGGTTATAGGGTTAAGCCTCAGACTGACCTGTTGGCAAAGCCACAAACAAGTCCCAGCCTAGAGGGCAGAGCCCTCTTAACATAATTAAGCTTGACCTTATGACAATCCCTAGATCTTATCTGGGTAGCTAATGGGCTGTGGGAGGTGCAGCAAGTGCTGCCAAAACAAGTGAAACTCGAAAAAGCATTGTAACTATGGTGACCACTACCTTGTTTACCTCTGGCTATAAAATAAAGGCTCAACTTGCTGTCTGGGTCTCTCTGTGGCCTCGGCCAGGCACAGGAGATCCATGTAGTCCCAGCTTATTCTCTCTGTCTGTCTTTTCTACATCCTTCACCACCTCCCCCTCAGGCTCACCGAACCCTGGCTGAGCTGGTCCGGCACATGTAAGTGCTTGGGTAGACAGGCCCAACTGAGCCTAACCTTCCAGACATCCCTGCCAAGGCACCAGAAATGTTAATGAAGCTGTGGTGTACTCAGCAGATCAGCCCCATCCTCCAGCTGAATACCTTTGAGCGATCTCTGTCAATGACAAGAATCACTCAGGTAAGCCCTGCCTGGATTCCTAACCCATGTAATTGTGAGATATAATAAAATGGCTGTTGTTTTAAGCTACTAAATTTTGGAACAGTTTGTTGTATAACAATAACTACCAGAACATAGGACCAGAAGAGAAAAACACTCAGTTCCATCCCCCTATTAGTCTCATCCCCTGACACATACTCCTACCCTTATAGACCTTGTGCTGCTGACATATAGGACTTCTGGCTGTTCTCTGGGCATAACTTTCACTCTCCCATCACTGTGACTTTGGTCTTGCTATTCCATCCATTTGAACTTCCCTTTTCATCTCCCCACCTGAACTCACACTCAGCATTCAAGGTCCAGCTTCAAGGTCAGCTGCTTTATTTAGCCTTCTTTTACTGATTTCCTTGGGGATTTAATAGCTCCTTTTGCTATTGTTCTCATTTGCTTACCCTTCAATCTAGCACCTTATCTGGAGTCAGTATATTTTATGGTCTGCCTGTCTTAATTCCTAGATTATGAGTTCCCCAGAGGGTAAGGACCAGGTCTTGTTCTTTTTGGCATCTCCTTCTGTGTCAAACATGTTATCTAAGTGGGTTTCCAGAATGTATTATGGATATGTAAGAGGTCTTGATGGCATAAGCTCCATTCCTTAAAGGGAAGACAGCTCAGATAAGGGGAAATGGAAGTTATGGTATGGTGAGATCAGGTTTTCTGGTATTTATTTACAGGAGTAGTGGGTCATTTGTGCACATGGGTCATTCTCATGGTAAATGAATATAAAATAAAGAGCCTTCCCTAAGGACTTGGGATAGAGCAGGGATCATGGAGGCTACTGAAGAAGTGGACTTCCCAGAAAATAGATCTTTCCCTCAAAGAATCTCCCATTTTCATCATGTGGCTTACAGAGTTCTACATGATACTGGATTGGCTGCTCAGAGCTGATAGATTAGAGCAATTGGGAAGCTGTGGCAATATGCCACCATGTACTACCAGGTAGTTAGAAGTTTGAAATGGCCCTTCACATATGTCCCCACCTTGTATACATGTAATGAGCCCTCAAGCTTGAACACATGAGCCTGGAAATCCTGGCCTAAAGGTTATGAACAAGAGAGCAGTGAAGAGAGAAAGAGAGACTAATTATACTATTTATTATACTGGCTTAGTTCCCCCAGTCAGTTTTTCAATCTTGGGGACCTGATTTTCTGTTTGGCATGGATTCTGATTCCTCCCAGAAATGCCCACCTCTACCCCAGGATGCAATGAGGAACTATCAAACCTTCTGCCTGACACCTGAGACATGGCAGCCTGATTTGTTCCCATGCTCTAAATAAGTAAGGATCTTGGATTTCCACCTATAAAATGTGGGACCTTGGCTGGCTTGTATCTCAGGGTTCCTTCTTCCCTGCCTCCACCAGCAGTAGCTGGAAGTGAAATGAAGCCTGAGGTCTCTCCCACTGAGGAGGCTCTGGATCCTGGAAATCCCCATGCAACTGGGCATTGGGAAGTTTCCAAGGATATATTGGGACTTCTGTACTTGGTAAGGCCAGGGGAGCAATTAATAACAGGTTAATCACAGTCTAAGATGCCCACTCTACTTATTTACTTAGTCATTATTTGATGAAGTCAATTAATAACTTTTGGATGGATTTTTTAATTCCTGTGAGGCACCTACAATGAGAAGGTGACAATGGGCAATTAACAAGGCAACAGGTTATAAATGACAATGACCTTACAAGGAGCAGAAAGTCCTGTCTCCAATCTCTTGGTTTCATAAACAGAGGAAGTATTTTGAGAAAGTTAGAACTGGTGATATAGAAGATGCCAAGAGAGAAAATCACTATGTAAACCTCACTGTGACTGATGCAGCTTTAGAAAACTCAAACTTTTATAATCTTTGTGGCATTATTAGAACTAGAAAATCAAGACTAAGGAACTATAAGCTGTTGCCCTTTGTGTTGGAAGCAATCAGACTCCTCTAGTCACTCTCTCCGAGATGTACAAGGGCCAATTTGAAGCTAGTGATGTGGATATTTAGGAGAAGTGCTGTGATAATAAACCCTAGATCACAGGGATTGGTGCCAAGGTAACTCAAACTTAGGGAGAACCAAGAACCTACGTGGAAAGGCAAAGCAAGGAAACACGTGAGAGACCCCAGTCCTGGAGCTCAGGATGTCCATGACTTAGGTTTTCTACTCTTCCTCTGGCCTTCACTAGAAAAAGTGTCCTTGATGGCATGTTGATGGCAGAAAGTCTGATGGGCTTGCCTGCCTTGCAGTCTGAGAGTATTGCATGTATGAGACAGCAGTTGCCAAGTCAGACTCCAGCAGTTGCCATGTCAGACTCCAAGAGTAGCTTAGGAGTTTTCCTATAGAACAGCCACTAGCCAGGCAAGCCACCATGAGGCCACGGAAGAACCACCTTGCATTTTTGCCAAGAAACATTCATCTGTGCCTTAGTCCATCATGGCCAAACAGCTAATCTGTGCCCGATGCCAGAAAATTACACATCTGCCTCAGATTAAATCCCATGTGGGGGGTATAAGGCATTTACCCTTCCCAGAAAGTTGCTGCCAGATATTAATGAAAAAGTAGTTTCAGGATTTCCAAAATAAACCAGCTTATTTGAAAAAAAATGATAGAGAAATGATAGATTTGCAGTGCAGGTCACCCTATAAAATGCCTGTAAATCCCCCTGGGGATATGGTTTAAATGCAGATTCTGACTCAGAGTGTCTGGAGCAAGCCTGACATGCTACACTTACAATAAGCTCCCAAGTGATGCTGCTACTAGTGGCCCCAGGCCACCACTGGAATAGCCAAGACTAAACAATGTCCAAGTCAAACCCTAGATGGGCCAAGCCAGAGCAGCTACCTGGTGCCTCATGGGAAATGCCCAGGTAGGAATGGCATCCTTGGGCATGAGGTAAATAATGGTGATGATAATGGTTCACAGTACTGGGCTCAGAGTTGGGATTCCAGGGGCCCGATCTGTAGCACCTCTCATCCCTTACGGACTGAAGAGGCAGACACACGAGTCAGGCAGGTGGATATGGAAGAAACAGTTCCACTGCTGGTAAAGGCTGGATGAAAGGCCTTGGCTTAGGTAAGCAGTCACCAATCCCTTCCCCAATTCTGCAGATGAGCGCTGCCCCCTCCCCAGGCATTGACACAGCTGGTCAATCCCTGCTTACTTCTGAAGGCCAGGGGCCTTTCTGCTTGGCATAGAACATATCATTAAAGCGTCACTGCACCCTGAATGAGGGCTGGCCTCTAAAACAGAGAGGCAAGAGGGGCCTGCTGTGGAGGGAGGAATGTGTTCAGCTCCCTTTCTTAAGCCCTTCACCTATGGGGAGGAGAGAGGAAAAAGCAAGGAAAGTGGAGGATCTTGTCTGAGCTGTAAACAGCTCTGGGAGCTCCTCCTGCAAGGTGAGACCTGAAAAGCTGGTTGTCTGATCTCCTGTTTGTTAAGCTCAAAAATTCTCCTCTACTTACCTTTTCATACCTCAGTCTTGCTGGCTGTAGGCAGACACAGCCAGGATCATCACCTTTTACTGCTCCTCTCAGCAGTCTCTCCTAAGATTCCTGGACATAGTCCTAATCTGGTCAGCCTCTCTGGGACCTTGGGCCTCCTGCAAATTCTATTACTGTTGGACTGTGGGGAACTGCCCTGAGTCATGGTCTTTGCCTGGAAAATGGGGGTTGTATGAAAATGGCAATGCAGAAAATATTTTCTGAAATAAAACTTTAGGATCAAATTGCTTTCCTTATGAATCCTTCCATGTATTAAAGAACGAAAGGAGAGTAACAAAGCAGGGAGTTCCAAGCATCCATTTCCTACACTGGAGCAACCATTAATCTGACAAAAATGTTTCAGAATCAACTTTTTTTTGGAATTCTGAAATCTAACCAAATACATAAAACAATTTGGAAAGTGCTAAATAAAGAAAGAGCTTATTAAGTTTTGTTAAAACAGTGATGTAGGATTCCTGCTTACCTCCTACCACCCCAATTGCCCTGCTCAGGAGCAGCTATGGGGATGATGGTCCACATTCATAGTACAGGATGCTCATGCCAGAGGGCAGAAATATAGACCTTATTCTCAAATAATTGTGGTTGTGCATTTTTCCTGTCTGGTGGCTCCCTAAAATAATGATTTAGGGGCTTGTCTTTGTTTACTCCCCTCATAATTCTCTCATTGCTGGAGTGGCCTCCTGAACAGCATTTTAGGAAAGCACTTAAAGGCATACACTGTCCACAGCGGATTGTGGCAAGAGACAGCAGAAGGGGCAAACAGGAGAGAGAAGGAAAGCCTGGGAATGAAGAGGCTGGGGTAGAAGATAGATGGGTAAGTAAGAGCTTAGAAAATCTTCCACACACATCCCATAATCCAGAAAAGCATGATCATACCCAAGGACAGATCCATGCTCAGAAAGACCTGAGACCAGTTTAAGCTCTGAAAATTAGGCCCCACTTAAGCAGGAAGTGAAGGTTAAGGCAAAACAGTAGCACCTGGCTGAGCCTTGAAGAGGCCCCAACTCAAGCCAGTCTTCAAAGACACACAACTACAACCCACAAGAAGAAGTAAGAACGAACCCTGGGGAGGGAAAAAGAGTAATATTTCCACAGATACCACATTATAGTATTCAAAATGGCCAGTTTCAAACAAAAATTATGAGCTATGCAGAGAAACAGAAATTTTGGACCATTCATGGGTAAAATGAAGAAATTAACAGAAACTGTCCACGAGAAAGTCCAGATATTGGACTTACTAGACGGAGGCTTTAAATCAATTGTGCTCATTGTGCTCTAAATACTAAATAAAACCAGGGACAAAAAACTAAAGAAAAACAGCAGAACTATGGCTCACTAAATAAAGAATATAAATAAACAGATGGAAATGACAAATTGCAAAAGAAACCAAACAGGACTTTGGGAAGGAAAACTACAGTAACTGAAATGAAGAATTCACTAGAATTCAACAGCAGATTTGAGCAGACAGCAGACTCAGTAAACTTGAAAGTGGGTCAATTAAAATTATCCTGAAGATCAAAAGAGAAAAGAAATGAAGAAAAATGAACAGAACCTAAAGGACCTGTGGGACACCATCTATATATATAAAAGCCTAAGTAACTGTTTGACTGTTCCACCATTCAACCATTCAATGGGTAGCTATGATGTGCACTGACCACCAGGGGGCAGACACTCAATGCACAGGCATGGAAACATGGAACAGACTGATGAATCTCAGAAAGAACGGGGGAGAGGGGAGGGTGGGAAGAGATTAACCAAAGATCTTATATGCATACTAAAGGTCTGGTGCACCCATTCGTGCACTGGTGGGGTCCCTAGGCCTATACTGTGGGAGTTGGGCTGAAACCAGCAGTCCAACATCCCCTCCAGGGGTCCTGGATAGCGAGAGGGCACAGGCCAGGCTGGGGGACCTCACTGGTGCTCGAATCTGTGCACTGGGCCTCTAATGAATTATAACAACACCTGTATAATGAAAGTCTCAGAAGAAGAGGGAAAGGAGAAAGGGGCAGAAGGAATATTGAAAGGTACAGTAGCCAAAATTTCCTAAATTTGATGAAGTACATGAATCTACACATCTAAGAGGCTCAATAAAACTTTGAGATAAACTCAAAGATCCACATTGAGAAACATTATAATCAAACTGTCCAAAGTCAACAATAAAGAATCGTGAAAGCAACAAAAGAGAAGTGAATTGTCACCTAAAAGAGAGTCTTAAGATTAACAGCTGACTTTTTAATCATAAGCCATGGAGGTTAGAAAGCAGCAAGATGGCATAGTTACAGTGCTCAAATAAAAACAAAAATGAACTGACAGCTAAGAATCCCTTACCTGAAACAACTATCCTTCAAAAATGAATAATTGTTACATTCCCAGATTTTCATTCTTAAAAAAGGGGCTGACAGAACTTGTTCCTGGAAGACCCATGCTACAACAAATGTTAAAAGTGGTTCTTCAGATGGGGAAATGAAAGGAAACTAGATGGTTACTCAAAGCTATGTAAAGAAATAAAGAACTCTAGGAAAAGTAAATAGATTAGTGTATATATAAAGCATAGATTTTTGTATACAGTGGGCCTTGACTTATGAGTGTCCCGACTAACGAGTTTTTTGAGATACCAGCTGTCTCTCGGCCAATTTTTTTCATTGAGTTTAAAAAGTAATTTGAGTTAACGAGCACCTTAAGGAGGTCCTTAACGAGCTCGGTCTCAGAATGAATTAAACTCGTAAGTCAAGGCCCCACTGTATTTGATTTGTGACTCCATTCCTTTCCCAAGTATAGTTTTAAAAACAAATGCATAAAACATTTTAAATAAACATGTGAATGGTCAATGTGTAAAGATACACTTTGTAATAATAACAGTATAAGAGGGGCAAGGAGTTGTATGGGAGCAGAATTGTTCTGAATGCCATTGAAGCTAACTTGCTATCAATTCAAACTAGATTGTTCTGGGAAAGAACGGGACTTGGTTGGAAAGTCTGTAAGGAGGATTCTCTGAAAGTCAGGGGGCCTCTACGGCAGTGGTACTCAACCTTCAGACCCTTTAAACACAGTTCCTCATGTTGTGACCCAACCATAAAATTATTTTCGTTGCTACTTCATAACTGTAATGTTGCAACTGTTATGAAACATAATGTAAATATCTGATAAGCAGGATGGTCTTAGGTGACCCCTGTGAAAGGGTCATTCAACCGCCAAAGGGGTCGTGACCTACAGGTTGAGAACCGCTGCTCTAGGAGGACCTTGCTGAAGGCAGCAGGCCCTACCTTAACTTTTCCAAACAAGTCTGAGCCACCAAGTGTTTTACTGGAATCTCTATGTTTATTCTAAAGACCCAACCTTGTAGAAGCATGTGATTTCTCAAGGATACTTACTCTGCTGAAATTTTAGGTAAGCTGTTGTTACAATAAAAGTCTAAGGAGGCAGGTGAACGGGGTGGCCTGGTGCCTCTTGCCAGGCAGCCCCTTAGCCCTCTCTTTCACAGAAACGAGTGTCAGAGTAATCATTCATCTGTTGCTCAGGGTCTTCTGGTCAGTCCTAGCAGATTGTTATAATCTTAGAATATTAATTGTAACCACTAAGAAAATGATTTTAAATATATATGGAAAGGGAGATGAATAGAGAATCAAAAGAGTACACTAGAAAAGTAATCAAGTCAATACACTGGAATGTATTGGAGGAACTGGAATAATAATAATGAAGGAATTAATTAACAAAAATACATAGAACATATAGAAAACAAATAGCAAAATGATAGGAGCCCTTCTTAACCAGTACTCGGTTTAAATATAGATAGATTAAATTATCCAATTAAAAGGCAGAGATATAAAGAATTCTCCCAAACATTTAAAGAACAATTAAAATGAATCTTTCTCAAACTCTCTCCAAAAATAGAAGATGGAATACTTCTTAACTTATTCTGAGAAGTGCCAGCATTACCTTGATACCAAAGCCAAACCATGGCATTACAAGAAAACTATAGGCCAATATCCCTTAGGATTATACAATCAAAATTCC
>NW_005370716.1:1595577-1597504 GCF_000412655.1 Myotis brandtii
GGGCAACAGGTGAAAAGTAAAATGAGCCAAGAGCCCTGTTATTTTTGAGGGCATTTCAACGTGACCTATGAATAATTTCACAAGAGGAAAGTACAGGTGGAAAAACAGAAAAAGCCTACCAAATTACTTTGTGCTGAGACGTTACTAGGTCAACGGAGGGACCTCTTTCCCAGAAGGGAGTTTGAAGCAGACCCAGGCCTAGGAACACAAAGACAGGGATTGGGATCAACACCAAGGAAGGGCCTGTGCAAACTCCTATGGGAGCTGCTGGTTTGGAAGGAGAGTAACCAGTCCCATGCTGACAATATGGAACAGATGAGTAGTTAGGAGGACAGTGTGGGCCTATGTTTATCTAGTTTAGAGGTGGTGGTTAATAAGGACTTAGGGAAACAAGAAATGGGATGGGAGAGTGTGCTGGGGCCGCAGAGGTTGGGGGCCACAAGTTGTTGGCAGTGCTGGAAAGCCAGGCTGAAAAATTGGCATTCAGTGTATTGGACAGAATGGACTCTACTTCTATACACCTGTGCAGCAGCATGAGGAAGTCCATGTCTAAAGAAAGGTCTTCTAGTGCAGAACTTTCCCAGCTGTGCTCAGGGACAACCTTAGAGTTCTGTGCCTGGTGTCAGGACCCACTGCCCCCAAAGGGAAGAAAGGGTGCTGGACTAACAGGACTCTGGGTTTATAGTCTTCATTTCAACCAGACTACTCTGCCTTCCTAATGTGTGTGGAATGGATTAGTGTGGAAGGCTTTATTGGAATAAGAGGTTTCACTTTAAAAATTTTGACCACAATAGAAGACCAGTAGATACAGGCTGCATCTTGGAAATGTACTGGTTAGATATAGGATGTATAGGATGGATTCAGGAATCCTAGCCTCCTGGGCCCGAGGTCGCCTCCAGTACCTTGTGCTGCTTGGCATAAGCAACTTTAGTTACTACAGAGCTGCCATCTGCCTAAACAAAGTTAGAGAAAGTATCTGAGTATTGGTGGATGTACGCTCGGCCTTGACAAGGATGCCTAGAGCAGAGTATTTAAAGTGGCATATATATGCCTGAAATCCATCAATCAGAATTTTTTTTCTGTTTTATATATATGATGACTGCAGGGTACCATTCGCTGTTTCAAAATGGGGAGCCTGCCCACTGTCTGGGCCTTCTCCTTTCATGGAAGAAACCCAAAGTGTTCCAACTGCTCACGTAACTTCAATATCCCTATGGGACACTGTTACTGAGGGTGCCATTGTGGGCACCTCTTCCCTGGGGCCAAACACCATCTTGGAGGTGGAGCTGCTCTCAACAGGATCATCCCTGGTGTTTCCTGCATTGGACCCCACACATCCCCAGGTTAAGGTCCCAAGTTAAGGTGCCATTCCCATGGATTTTCCATTCACTCTGAAAGCGTCTGCACCTGGACCAATCCGGTATCCTAGACAGTATCTGCTGGCAACATAGGCCAGCAGTGGTATACACAGGACACCTGCCCTTGTTGTGCCAAGAACTCAGAAACCCCTGAGGCAGTAGGAGCCAGGAACAATGTACACACAGTTTTTCCAAGCATGTCCACACCCAGCCCTTTGTCTGCAGAGTCTGAAATGATTAGTCCTGTGACTTTCCCTTTCTGATTTCACCCTCCTTGCAGCAGGCACAGCTCATGGGTATTCCTGACCTATCTCAGCTCTCGGTCCCCAGTCACCAACCCCACTCATTCACATAGCCCCAACCTCTATGTGGGGTTGCCCTGCATGCAGGTGTAAAGTCCTCAGCTGCTAGCAGGCATCATGACAGCTCCCAGCCCCGGGACACTACTAGAGTAGTCAAGAGATGTGGTTCATCTAAACGATGCAGGGAGCCAGCTATACTCTTCCTGTTCAGAGGCAGCGGGACTATAATATTAAGGACTGGAGTCTGGCAGGCCACCGGGCCATTCT
>NW_005370717.1:0-11452 GCF_000412655.1 Myotis brandtii
TGATGATTAGTGACTTTGAGCATTTTTTTCATGTGTTCCTTGGCCATTTGTATATCCTTTTTGGAGAAGTGTCTATTTAAGTCCTTTGATCATTTTTTTTAAATTGGATTTTTTTCCTTTTGTTAAGTTGTATGAGTTCCTTATATATTTTGTATATTAATCTTTTATTTTTTGTATTATTGTCAAATATGTTCTCCCATAAAATGGGCTTTCTTTTCTTTTTGTAGATGGTTTCTTTTGCTTTGCAGAAGCTTCTATTTTTATGTAATGCATTTGTTTGTTTTCTCCTTGGTTTTCTTCCCCCCAAGAGATGTATCTGTAAAGATATTGCTGAAAGAGATGTCTAAGTTTTTGCTACCTATGATTTCTTCTAGGATTTTCATAGTTTCAGAACTTACATTTAAGTATTTTATCCATTTTGAGTTTATTCTTGTGTGTGGTGTAAGCTGGGGTTTTAGTTTAATTTCTTTTGCATGTATCTCTTCAATTTTCCCAGCATCATTTATTTATTTACTAGAGGCCTGGTGCACAAAATTCATGCATGGGAAGGGGGTGGTTCCCCCAGCCCGGCCTGGGTCCTCTTACAATCCGGGTCCCCAAGGAGGATGTCAGGCCTAAACTGGCACTCAGACATCCCTCTTGCAATCTGGGATGCTGCATGCACCAGTGACCATACTTTTCATACAGGTGAAAGGCAGTTTGCTGTTGTATGGGCAGCTACATTTTTTGCCCTAGTTTTAAGAAGTAGTACATAACATGATGATCTTTCTGATGCAGTAGTACCATTTTCCCCATCTTATGGGTGGAAAAACTGAAGCAGAGAGAAGTTCATTGGCTTTGTCACACAGGTGTAAGTGTCAGAATCAGGGCTGGCCACAAAATGTGCAAGCCAGAGTCCATGCCAGTCATTGCTGCATCGTCCTGTTTTTTCAGTGTTAGAGTAGCCTTGCCAGGTTTTAATTTTTAAATCTAAGAGACTTTTTCGATATATAAGGTAGGGTCACTAGGCCTGGCTGGTGATCAGGGCCATCTTTGAGGTGACTGGAGGGCGGGATGATGGGGGGGGGGGGCGCTGGCACCCGCCCTGTCTGGCAGCTTGGTGCTGCCCACTGGCCGGCCCTAACTCCTGATCACTGCTGCCAGTCGCCTCCCTCTCGGGGACAGCTCCTGTGTTGAACATCTGACCCCTGGTAGTCATAGCAACCGGTCATTCTGCCATTTGGATGATTTACATATAGGGTTTTATTATATAGAATTTATTTTTTTATTTGTTTATTGTTTAAAGTATTACATGTCTCCTTTTTCCCTTGATTACCCCTCCAGCCACTCTCACCCCTGAGGACAAGTCCCAATACCATAGTATCTGTGTCCATTGGTCATGCTAATATGCATGCAGACAAGTTCTTTGGTTGATCTCTAACTCTCCCCTCCCCTGCCTTCTCCCCAAGGTTGAATGGTCTCCTCAGTGCCACCTTGTCTCTTGATTCATTTTGTTCATCAGTTTATGTTGATCATTATATACTGCATATGAGTGAGATCATGTGATATTTATCTTTCTCTGATTGGCTTATTTTGCTTAGCATAATGGTCTCCAGTTCCATCTATGCTATTGCAAATGGTAAAATTTCCTTCTTTTTTATAGCAGCACTAGAGGCCTGGTGCACAAAATTTGTGCACTGGGGAGGGGTGTCCCTAAGCCCAGCCTGCACCCTTTCCAATCTGGGACATCCCAATCACAATTTGGGACTGCTGCCTCCTAACTGCTTGCCTGCCTGCCTGCCTGATTGCCCCTAACCACTTCTGCCTTCCAGCCTGATCATTCCCTTACCTCTCCCCTGCTGGCCTGATTAACACCTAACTGGTCCCCTGCCAGCCTGATCTCGCCTCAAACTGCCTTCCCCTGCCAGCCTGATCTCACTCCCAATTGCCCTCCCCTGCTGGCCTGATCTCGCCCCCATCTGCCCTCCCCTGCTGGCCTGATCTTGCCCCCAACTGCCCTCCCCTGTAAGCATGGTCCCTCCCAACTGCCCTCCTCTGCTGGCCAATTTGATTCTGATTGGTCTGTTTCTATACCAGTCAGCATCTCTGGGCCTATCAATAGGTCCTGATCAGATAGGCAACCTGATCAGCAGCCCTGGTGGAGTCCTGGAGAGAAATGGAGTCGCAGCTGCTGACCAAGCCAGGAGCGAAAGAGAGAGGCGAGTGCTGATCAACAGCTGTCACAGAGGCTACAGATCAGACCCTGCTTCTCTCTTTAGGCCTCTCTCTGGGTCTGATTCACAGCCCCCTCAGCAGTCTGCTGGGTCACCGTGCCTGCAGCCAGAGCAGTCAGCGCTGGGTCGCCATGTTAATTCAGCACTGACTGCAGGACTGACTTCTGGTTGGTCTAGCCTCCTGGTAGTTGTGGAAGTGATGGACCCAGGGTTTTTATATATTAGGATAGCATTCCATTATGTAGATGTACCACAGGTACAGCCCAATCAATCTTTTTATAGCAAGTCTAAATATGATATTCACTAAGACCTTCCTTTTCCTAATAAGTATTATCATAAATTCAGAGAGATAGATTTAGGGTGTCACAATCATCTTTGTTTTCTTCCTTTTCTTCCCTCAGGAGTTACTAAGGATACCTTCTAATTTCTTGCCATCATTCATCTCATCAGTATACAGTGAGTCAGTTACTATGTACTAGTATAGAAACTTATGTCTGCATCCCATGCTATGTCAAGTAGCTTGCCTTTTCTTCCACATGTTTACCAGCAATATTCCCTATCTACAAATGCAAGGCTTTTCATTTTTACCTTCCTTTAATATATTGTACTTATTCTAATCTTTCTGAAACTTGAGGAAGTTAAGTAATATTTGGGCTTTGCTCCATTTGTCACCCACATTGTAGAGAGCATGGTAAATTGTACAGACTGAAAAATTCATTGAATGAAAAAGGATCAAATAAAAATATGCCTTATCAAATATACAAAAATATATAAATAACTATCTTCAAATATTTACACATGAAAGTGATCATTAGAATATAATTATTTTACACCAAATATTTCATAGATAGCTAAAGAGAAAGTAGATCTATTTTTCTGATTATCTATATGTAGTTATTTAATTTAAAGTATTACACTACAAATTGAAAACAACATGGTTTATGAACATACAGTATTTCAGCGGAATAATAATTTGAAGTTCCTTTGATGGACTAATCTAATCACACTTATAACATTGCTTTCTGCAGAAAAAAATAATACAGAGAGTTAAAACTGAGGCAAAACCAAAAAGGTGTTCCCATTTTTCTTCTATCGTCATTATTTTGTGGCGAATATCTAGCTCATGGGGAATAGTTTCTATTGTCTAACAAAAGCCAGCCCTTTCTTCTACACTTTTCCTCAAGTGAGAAACCAGAAGTCTCTATGGGAAATCATTTATGCACATGAAAAGGTATAGAATGTTTAAGAATCTATAATAAAATTCATGTATAAATAAATATATGTGAATATCTGATTATACCTAAACATTTTTCAAATTAATTATGACTCACTTCAAATACTAATTTCAGGTGATGACATTTTTACAAACATATTGTCAAGTTACATTTCAGACATACACTACCATTACTGTTAGGTAGGACAAGGGTCTTAAAGTCTGGGCCATTCTTATTAAATACTAATCTTGCTAACTATTAAAACTTAGCACAGTATTTTGCAGACCAGCTGTCAATAGGATGAGCTTCACAGCAACTTAGCTGAAGAAATGTAGCCAACTACAAAGAAGAATAAATGTGTAATTGACCAAATAGTGTCTCTAAGCAATGCCAAGCCTCCCTTCAGGGAGACAGTTTTGGGGATGAATCTCCTGTCTCCTTTACTTGCTGCAAGTAAATAAAACTACTGTGTGACAACCATGTCTTGTTTTTGAATGAAGCACTGCAAGGGATAAAACCTTTTGAGTTTGACAACATTATGTCTCCAAAAATTATTTTTAAAAAATTTTATTGAAGTCTATTGCTAGAACAGAACTAAATTCATACATGTACTTATGAATAAAAATTAACTTTATAATTTACATTAAGGCTACTTCTTATTAAGGATAAATGTTTTTCCCAAAATATACTAATCTGAAGTAATTTTGAACCAATACTGTAAGACAATGCATAGAATATTATAAATAAAATCTTAATTGCCAACAATAAAAGAACTTCATTATTCTGGTTTTATTTTTATCATACTGTTGAGTATATGAGCATGTCTAATTAAAAAGATATTTTAAATTAAAGATAAAGTTTTATCTAAAAGTTTTAGCAACAGTTAACTGGGCTTTTATAAAGTTTCTTTTTGTTGGAAGAATCAATTTGTGTCACAAAAGATACAAAATGTATACACAAGGGTATGTACTTGTTTTCAAGGTTGTAAATAACTTTATTTTAAAGTTCTCATTGAGATGTTTTGATATTCCATGTAAATCTTTCAGAATCCCAGCTTCCTGGAATCATTGTGGAAATATAGAAATATCTAGTACAAAGTATAAATTTATTTTTCTATTTCTTGGTTAAAGTTTATGGCACAATTAAAACAAACCATAGACAAAAATGTCAAGAAGCCCTAATAATATAAACAAACTGAAAATGCCTTATTTCCATTTTTCCTATTTATTTCAAATCTGTGAAATACATTTTTAAAGTTAAAAGAAAAGATACATATATTATTAACCTGGGGTTACATGCACAATAATTTTAAGACTGTTTAATTGACAAATAAAAAAATTGTAATTTTTATGGCAAAATGTTATTTGAAATTTTGACAATTTTGACAAAAGTACACATTTTAAAATCCTTGTACATTGTTTGCAAGAACATGAGAAATAAGTTTGTTTAAATAAGTTTTGCTTCTGAGTCATTCTATTTTAAATTGTTGTTAAATATTAGATGTTATAATAGGTCTTAACTAACTAGATAATAATTTTACAACAATAAATTATTATTACTACATCAGAAAAATTATTGTATGTCATCTTTATTTCTTCTCTCTGGATAATTATTTAATCTCTTTTTTAAAATTATTTTTTTCAAATTTATTGCTAATAAATATAGTGCAAATTTTCTAGCCTCAGTGTTTTGTTGTCTTTTCCTCATAATTGCTTACATGAGTCTTTCTAGAGTGTGCCTTTAAATAGACTCAGGGCATGTTAAGAGAGTCAAAAGTTTTTATTTATTTCTAGACTGAGGAGCCTATCAAAATTATAAAAATTTATGATAGCTGAAGCCTGTTATATTCTCAACTAGTAGCCCTGCGCATAAATCTGTGTGCCAATAGCTTGCTGCTGCTTGCCTCAGCTGGCCACCACGATGGACACCGCTGGTAGCTCTCCACTGCTCCACACTTGCTGCCCACCATCCCGTAGCTCTCTACCCACTACCCCACCCTCCTGTAGCTCTCCACCCACTGCCCTGCAGTCCTGTAGCTCTCTACACACTACCCCGCCCTCCTGTAGCTCTCCTCCCACTGCCCCACCCTCCTGTAGCTCTCTACCCACTACCCCGCCCTCCTGTAGCTCTCCTCCCACTGCCCCACCCTCCTGTAGCTCTCCACCCACTGCCCTGCAGTCCTGTAGCTCTCTACACACTACCCCGCCCTCCTGTAGCTCTCCTCCCACTGCCCCACCCTCCTGTAGCTCTCTACCCACTACCCCGCCCTCCTGTAGCTCTCCTCCCACTGCCCCACCCTCCTGTAGCTCTCTACCCACTACCCCGCCCTCCTGTAGCTCTCCTCCCACTGCCCCACCCTCCTGTAGCTCTCTACCCACTACCCCGCCCTCCTGTAGCTCTCCTCCCACTGCCCCACCCTCCTGTAGCTCTCTACCCACTACCCCGCCCTCCTGTAGCTCTCCTCCCACTGCCCCATCCTCCTGTATCTCTCCTCCCACTGCCCCGCCCTCCTGTAGGTCTCCTCCCACTGCCCCACCCTCCTGTAGCTCTCCTCCCACTGCCCCGCCCTCCTGTAGCTCTCCTCCCACTGCCCCGCCCTCCTGTAGCTCTCCTCCCACTGCCCCGCCCTCCTGTAGCTCTCCTCCCACTGCCCCGCCCTCCTGTAGCTCTCCTCCCACTGCCCCGCCCTCCTGTAGCTCTCCTCCCACTGCCCCGCCCTCCTGTAGCTCTCCTCCCACTGCCCCGCCCTCCTGTAGCTCTCCTCCCACTGCCCCGCCCTCCTGTAGCTCTCCTCCCACTGCCCCGCCCTCCTGTAGCTCTCCTCCCCCTGACTTGTGCTCCTCTAGGTCTCCCCGCTATTAGCTCACTGCCCTGCCCTGCTGTAGCTGTCCTTCTCCTTGTAGATCTGTCATGACATTACGGTGTCCCAGCTAATTTGCATATTCCTCCATTATTATATTAGATATTATTATTCTCAATTGGGATAGTTTTTGTTTGTACTAAAATAACTATAATGAAGCTTCCTTTTTTAGCTCCAACATTTAAAGAACATGACTGTCTCTATAGTTTAAATAGGAAAAAGCACGACAAACTGAAAACCAGTGACTTTTAACCATTTTGAAATATGCCCAGACAATTCTAAACAGTCAGCTCCCACTCCTCAAGAATAAGACTTTAACAATACTTTATCCAACCTAGCTAGGTAAAGGAAACTTCCCCCCCTACAAGTGCCCCTAGCATTCCTGACTCAATACAGATTGAGAGGAAACAAGTAACACTAATGAAAGTCACAGCACAGGTACACATGCCCACTAAAAGACTGAGATTTAATTAGGATTGCAGACTTGTTTCTGTTCTTCACATTACACCACTCTACCAGCACTCCACTAAATAACAGAGAGTTACAGCCAAGTTAGGTAAAATACAGTGTCTACTAAAGGAGAAGTTCTTAAGGAGATCCAAAGACAACAGCGATAGCAAAATAAGGATACCAGAGGAATTCAGGCATCTGGCTCTTACAACTCCAAGAAACTTTAAACACCCACCCAGAATAACATAAAACTATACACTAAACTTTTAAACAAAAAACTACAAGTCATACTTCTATATAGAGAAAAAGCAAATTCTATAGAGAGAAAAGACAAGCATCAGAAACAGACTCAGATATGGCACGATTGTGGAGTTATTAGACAGGGGATTTAATAAACTATGATTGATCTATTATGGTTTCTAATCAAAAAAAGAATACATACAACAGATGATGTATGTAGAAAGATATAAATTGTAAGAAATAAGAAGAGGAAATAAAAATCAAAAGCACAGTAACAGAAAAAAATGCTTTTGATGGGTTCATCAGCAGACTTCACAGGGAAAAAAGTTAATGGACTTGAATATCGGTCACTAGAAACCTCCCAAAATGAAGTAAAAAATATTTTCATTCACAGAAAATTTAAGAATCATGTGACAGTTTCACGAGGTGTAATATTCAAAATAAAGAACGATATGAGCAAAACATCTACATTTTATCATATCAAATCAAACTTAAGAACACCAAGACAAACATAAAATCTTGAAGGAAGATGGAGAATTAACATATGCTATTTATTGATGATAGCCATTCTGACAGGTGTGAGATGGTACCACATTGTCATTTTGATTTGCATCTCTTGGATGATTGGTGACTTTGTACATGTTTTCATATGTCTTTTAGCCTTTCTTCCATCTTCTTTCAAAAAGTATCTATTTAGGTCCATTGCCCATTTTTAGATTGGGTTGTTTATCTTCCTTTTGTTAAGTTGTATGAGTTCCCTATAAATGTTGGAGATTAAACCCTTATTGGTAATAACATTTGCAAATATGTTCTCCAATGCAGTGGGCTTTCTTGTTGTTTTGTTGATGGTTTCCTTTGCTGTGCAAAAGCTTTTTATGTTGATGCTAAATCAGCTAACAGCCTTATGGGAGATCCTTTGTAGGTAACAAATTGCTTTTCTCCTGGTGCTTTTAAGATTCTCTCTTTGTCTTTAATTTTTGTCACTTTTATTATGATGTTTCTGAGCATGGGACTATTTGTTTTTTTCTTTCTTGGGACTCTAGTGCCTCCTCAACTTTTGTGACTTTTTCCTTCACCAGGTTAGGGACGTTTTCTGCCACTATTTCTTCAGAAAAGTTCTCTATCCCTTGCTTACTTTCTTTACCTTCTAGAAATCTTAAGATGCAAATATTGTTACATTTCATGTTATCCCACAGCTCCCTTAAGCTGTCCTCCTGTTTTTAAACTGTTTTTTTTTCCTTTTGGGTTCTCTGATTCAGTGATTTTTTCTTCCCTATATTTAATCCATTGATCCAATCCTCAGCTTCCCTAAATCTGCTGTGTATTCCTTCCAATGTGTTCTTGATTAGTGCTATGTCATTCGAAATTTTTGACTGGCTATTTTGCATAGTTTCTATATCTTTTTTCAATGCTGTTGAGCATCCTTGTAATCATTATTCTGAAATCTATATCTGATAAATTTCTTATCTCCATTTCATTTAGTTCTTCCTCTGGGGAATTCTCTTGGCTATCTATTGATGATAGCCATTCTGACAGGTGTGAGATGGTACCACATTGTCATTTTGATTTGCATCTCTTGGATGATTGGTGACTTTGTACATGTTTTCATATGTCTTTTAGCCTTTCTTCCATCTTCTTTCAAAAAGTATCTATTTAGGTCCATTGCCCATTTTTAGATTGGGTTGTTTATCTTCCTTTTGTTAAGTTGTATGAGTTCCCTATAAATGTTGGAGATTAAACCCTTATTGGTAATAACATTTGCAAATATGTTCTCCAATGCAGTGGGCTTTCTTGTTGTTTTGTTGATGGTTTCCTTTGCTGTGCAAAAGCTTTTTATGTTGATGCTAAATCAGCTAACAGCCTTATGGGAGATCCTTTGTAGGTAACAAATTGCTTTTCTCCTGGTGCTTTTAAGATTCTCTCTTTGTCTTTAATTTTTGTCACTTTTATTATGATGTTTCTGAGCATGGGACTATTTGTTTTTTTCTTTCTTGGGACTCTAGTGCCTCCTCAACTTTTGTGACTTTTTCCTTCACCAGGTTAGGGACGTTTTCTGCCACTATTTCTTCAGAAAAGTTCTCTATCCCTTGCTTACTTTCTTTACCTTCTAGAAATCTTAAGATGCAAATATTGTTACATTTCATGTTATCCCACAGCTCCCTTAAGCTGTCCTCCTGTTTTTAAACTGTTTTTTTTCCTTTTGGGTTCTCTGATTCAGTGATTTTTTCTTCCCTATATTTAATCCATTGATCCAATCCTCAGCTTCCCTAAATCTGCTGTGTATTCCTTCCAATGTGTTCTTGATTAGTGCTATGTCATTCGAAATTTTTGACTGGCTATTTTGCATAGTTTCTATATCTTTTTTCAATGCTGTTGAGCATCCTTGTAATCATTATTCTGAAATCTATATCTGATAAATTTCTTATCTCCATTTCATTTAGTTCTTCCTCTGGGGAATTCTCTTGGTTTTTCATTTGGGGCTTGTTCTTTATATCTCTCCATTTGGCTGCCTGTTTGGTTTGTGTCTATATTTTATGTAGATCTTCTATGACTCCCATTAACTGGTGCAGGAAAATATCAGCGGTTGTTTGTGACTGGCCCTGAGTACTGTTTGGAGCTATCAACAGTCCATAGCTTGTGGGTCCCTCTTCTGGGTGTGGTTGCCTTTGGAAAGGACCAAGATGTGTACCTATGTTTACTTTTCCTAGCCTGAGGTCCTGTAGCAGATTAGGCAAAGACTCAAAGCCTCCAGACATCTATCTCTGCCTGCCCTCTTATTGTTATTCTAAGTCTTAATTAGCCTCAGGCTATGGAAAACAGCAAGGCTTAGACTCCAGGTGTGAGAAATTTTCCAACAAGGTGGGGAAAATGCTTCCCCCCCAGGCAAAATCTGCCTGGATGGTTGCTTGAGGCTAATTTCAGCAGGTCATAACTACAAGAAGTTCATCAAAAGGTTGATGGAACTTGGGGCTTCAGCAGGGCTGGAGATCTACATATTATTGCTTGTTGCCAGACAGCTGAGGGCAGTTCCCCCAACCTGATCATCTTTTACTTTTTACCAAACCTTACCTTTGATATGTATATCTTCTTTGCTTTAGGGCAAAATCCTATCTAAGAATAGACAAATATAGTTATTGTCTGTACCTTCGCTATGCCTCCCTTTGGCTAATCAGCATGATATGCAAATTTAATCGACCAAGATGGCGGCTGGCAGCCACGCAGCTGAAGCGAGCAGGAGGATTGCTTGATCCAGTGATGGAGGAAGCCAAGGTTCCCGGCCTGCCGAGGCCCGGCTCTGTGCTCTGAAAGCAACAAAGTTTCAATTATAGAAGCTAAACAAACCCCAGATACCTGCTTTCAGCAGTCCGTGCCTCAGAGCTGAAGCGAGCAGGAGCCAACTCTCAACTCTAGTGACGGCAACAAAAGTTTCAATTATAGAAAGTAAGTCCCAGAATAAAAAAAAGAAAAATGAAAAAAAGGAGAGGCTTGGAGCTTCAGTTGTCAGCCAGCCTGAAAACGGCCCTCACCACTCACCCAGACTGGCTAGGCACCCCAATGGGGACCCTTACCCTTAAGGGGGTGTGGCCAGCCTGAAAAAAGCCATCAGCCCCTCATCCAGTCTGGCCTGGCACCCCAGTGGGGGCCCCAATCCTGATGTGGGACAGCCTTCAGGGCAAACAAGCTGGTCCCACCCATGCACCAGGCTTCTATCCTATATAGTAAAAGGGTAATATGCAAACCAACCCTAACAGCAGAAGGACTGGGAATGACTGGTCAATATGACACACACTGACCACCAGGGGGCAAATGCTCAATGCAGTATCTGCCCGCTGGTGATCAGTGGGCTTCACATGGGGGAGCTCAGTTACAAGCCAGGCTGATGGCTTCCAGTACAGCGGTGATGGTGGGAGCCTCTCCCACCTACTCAGCAGTGCTAAGGATGTCCTACTGCAGCTTAGGCCTGCTCCCCTCTGGCAACTGGACATCCCCCAATGGCTGCTGGGCTGCCAGAGGGATGTCTGATTGCCAGCTTAGGCCAAATCCCCCAGGGAGCAGGCCTAAGCCAGCAGGAAGTCATCCCCAGAGGGGTCACAGACTGAGAGAGGGCACAGGTCAGGCTGAGGAACGCCCCCTCCGGAGTGCACAAATATTTGTGCACCAGGCCTCTAGTGTATTAATAAAAAACTAGGGTTCCAGACATTCAGGGAGCTTAGTCACTAGACAGTGATGGCGAACCTATGACACGCGTGTCAGAGGTGACACAGGAACTCATTGTTTTGGTTGATTTTTCTTAGTAAATGGCATTTAAATATCTACACTAATTGCCGAAACCGGTTTGGCTCAGTGGATGGAGCGTCGGCCTGTGGACTGAAAGGTCCCAGGTTCAATTCCGGTCAAGGGCATGTACCTGGGTTGCAGGCACATCCCCAGTAGGAGATGTGCAGGAGGCAGCTGATCGATGTTTCTCTCTCATC
>NW_005370717.1:11933-12548 GCF_000412655.1 Myotis brandtii
AAAAAATCAATAAAATATATTAAAAAAAAAATATCTACACTAATAAAAGAGAAACATGGTAATTAGCGTACAACCGCTACCCCTCCCATTGGCTAATCAGCATATCCTTATGCAAATTAACTGTCAGCCAAGATGGCGGCCGGCAGCCATGCACTGAAGCGAACAGGGAGGCTTGCTTGCTCCAGTGATGGCGTGGCGAACTCCAACGTTCCCCGCCTGACTTGCCGGCCTCTCAGCTGCAACTCTAAGCAACTATGTTACAAATATAGAAGCTAATCAAAACCCTAGAAACCGGCTTTCTGTCAGCCGGGCTTCAGCCAGCCAGACCACAACATTATATCAAATACAGAAGGTAAAGGCCAGAAACCTGCTTTCAGCAGCGAGGCCTCAGAGGTAAAGCTGGCCCAGAATAAAAAAGAAAAAGAAAAAAAGGAGCTGTTGGGAGCTTCAGTCACCCTCCAGCCTGAAAACGGCCCTCAGCCCCTCAGCCAGGCTGGCCAGGCACCCCAGTGGGGACCCCCACCCTGATCCAGGACACCCTTCAGGGTAAAACAGCCGGCCCCCACCCGTGCACCAGACCTCTATTCTATATAGTAAAAGGGTAATATGCCTCCC
>NW_005370717.1:13447-21034 GCF_000412655.1 Myotis brandtii
CAACCCCCTGATTGGCCCTGCTCTGTGTGTGACAGGGGGTGGTGCCCCAACTCCCCTATTGGCCCTACTCTGTGAGTGACAGGGGGGAGCTCCTCAACCCCCTGATGGACCCTGCTCTGTGCATGACAGGGGGGAGCTCCCCAACCCCCTGATCGACCTCGCTCTGTGTGTGACAGGGTACGGAGCCCCAACCCCCCTGATGGGCCCTGCACTGTGAGTGACAGGGGGCAGTGCCCCAACCCCCTGATCAGGCCTGCTCTGTGAGTGACAGGGGTCAGCGCCCTAACCCCCTGATTGTCCCTGCTCTGTGAATGACAGGGGGTAGCGCCCCAACTCCATGATCGGCCCTGCTCTGTGGGTGACAGGGCGTGGCGCCGCAACCTCCCCATCGACCCTGCCTTGAGTGTGACAGGGGGCGGCGCCCCAACTCCCCAATCGGCCCTGCTCTGAGCCTGACCAGGGGCTGCACCTAGGGATTGGGCGTGTCCTCTGCCACCCGGGAGCAGGCCTAAGCCAGCAGGTCGTTATCTCCCGAGGGGTCCCAGACTGCGAGAGGGCACAGGCCGAGCTGGGGGACCCCCCTCCCCCCCCCGAGTGCACAAATTTTTGTGCACCGGGCCTCTAGTGCCTATGACACGCGTGTCAGAGGTGACACGCGAACTCATTTTTTTGGTTGATTTTTCTTTGTTAAATGGCATTTAAATATATAAAATAAATATCAAAAATATAAGTCTTTGTTTTACTATGGTTGCAAATATCAAAAAATTTCTATATGTGACATGGCACCAGAGTTAAGTTAGGGTTTTTCAAAATGCTGACACGCCGAGCTCAAAAGGTTCACCATCACTGCACTAGAACTAAGTTTCTGTCTGGCTTCCCCCCATGCCTTCCAAATTCACACTTCTTCTCTAGCCTCTTCATTCATTTATTCACAGCCCCTTTTCCAGATTCCTTGAACCCCAGCAGATGCAGGAAATGATCCCAGCAGATGGTAAAGGCCTACCTGAGAAAGATTTCCTCTGCCATATAAGGGAATGACGCAGCACAGGAAACTTGGTGGCTAATTTCTAAGCTCTGACTCCAGAATCCCCAATCCTTGATTCTCCTCACATAATCTAGCCTGATCTGTCCTCCCTCTGTGGAGTCCAAGGTGAGTGGCTGCACATGAAATTTTGTGCATTGATCCTTCAAGAGGTTTTTTAGCTGAATCTCTTTGGTAAATAGCAATGCTACTACTTTTCACAGCCAGATGTTATGTAGGCACCTTTTTCAGTTTTGGTGCTCTGAGCTTGGGAGCACAGCTTGGGGTTTAGACCCCTGAGTTCTCAGTGGGAACTCCACAGATGAGATAATCCTCCAGAACTTCACTTGCTATCTGTGGGAGCTCAGCCAGCCCTTTTAGGCCTCTGCACTTCCTACCAGTCTCTGTGTGGTCTCCACTTCCCATCTTTCATTATCAGGATATTTTCTAGCTAGTCTTCAGTTGATTATTCAGGAAGCTTTTTCTGTACTTGAGTTGTAAAACCAGTTTGATCCTGGGAAAGTGTCAATGTAGCTTCCACTTACTGCACTGCCATTTTTTCTATCTTTTTCCTTTTTTCTTTTTTAAGTCCTCACCTGAGAATATTTTCCCCATTGATTTTTAGAAAGAGTGGAAAAAGTATGGAGAGAGAGAAAAACATCTATGTGTAACAGACATGGACCAGATGCCTCCTGCACGGGGCCCCACCAGATTGAAACTACAACTGAGGTACATGCCTTTGATTGTTAATGGAACCAGAGACCCTTTGGTCCTTGGGCCAAAGCTCGAACCACTGAGGAAAACCAACCAGAGCTATGTTTCAAGTCAATTTTAGTTTTAGATATTATTGGAAGTGGATGTTTTCTATTATATATTCAAATTGGTGTATTAAAACTTAGGTGAAAAGGCAAATGTTTTTTTGTTTTTTTTAAAGCTATGATGATAGCAATACCACATGTCAAAAATAGTTCTTTGACATTTTTATTTCATCCTTTTTAAATGTTGTAGTACCAGATATATTTCCATGAAGAAATAACCAGGTTACCTGATAACATGTTGATCCTTTTGGTCCTGCTGTTAAACTTTGTCGGTGGGATCATAGCTCATTTTTTCTAGGGTTCTATGGTTAAATTATTCCATTCCCTTTATTTAGAAAGGAAAATTCTATTAGGTTAATCAAATGCCCACTCGTTTAAGATTTTCCCCTCTGGCTATTAAGTACAGGCATTTTTCAAAGCCCAGTGTGAACTACCGATGCTGTTCCTTCTAGTCCTTTCAGGGCTTAGTTTGTTTGTTTTTTCATAGCCTTGAACAGCTTTGTCATTTATATTCCCTTATTAGTACTCTACTGAATATTTGAGTGGAATCCTCTGCAGATCTCCAGACTCCTCTCTGGGTAACTCTCTTACTTCTGCTATGCATTACAAACTCTGGGTGCATTGGATCCCTCTGGTTCTGAGCTCTGTCTCCACAACTCAGGCAGGCGGGCAAGCTCTATCTATGCCTTGGCCATGATATTTTCTCTAGGCTGTAGGATGGAGCAGCTGTAGAACTTTATTAATTTCGTCTCTCTAAGATCACTGTTTTTCACTGTTTGATGTTTTGAGTGCTATTATTTCATATATTTTGCCCATTTTTTTTGGTTGTTGTAGGCCAGTGGGTAATCTGGTTCCCTTTACTGCATATTTTTATTATAAATTTTATTTTCATCAAAGTAAATGATCATGATTCAAATAATTATATATAAAACTATAAAAACAATTTTATAAGTTTTGTACTACAAAACAATTGTTTTTAACTCTGCTTTCTTGGCACTTACTGCCATGTGCTTAAATAATATGCTGTTGCAGCTATTTATTAATTTTTAGATTACTATTTATTTATTTATTTATCACCTTTTCCAGATTCCTTGAACCCCAGCAGATGCAGGAAATGATCCCAGCAGATGGTAAAGGCCTACCTGAGAAAGATTTCCTCTGCCATATAAGGGAATGACGCAGCACAGGAAACTTGGTGGCTAATTTCTAAGCTCTGACTCCAGAATCCCCAATCCTTGATTCTCCTCACATAGTCTAGCCTGATCTGTCCTCCCTCTGTGGAGTCCAAGGTGAGTGGCTGCACATGAAATTTTGTGCATTGATCCTTCAAGAGGTTTTTTAGCTGAATCTCTTTGGTAAATAGCAATGCTACTACTTTTCACAGCCAGATGTTATGTAGGCACCTTTTTCAGTTTTGGTGCTCTGAGCTTGGGAGCACAGCTTGGGGTTTAGACCCCTGAGTTCTCAGTGGGAACTCCACAGATGAGATAATCCTCCAGAACTTCACTTGCTATCTGTGGGAGCTCAGCCAGCCCTTTTAGGCCTCTGCACTTCCTACCAGTCTCTGTGTGGTCTCCACTTCCCATCTTTCATTATCAGGATATTTTCTAGCTAGTCTTCAGTTGATTATTCAGGAAGCTTTTTCTGTACTTGAGTTGTAAAACCAGTTTGATCCTGGGAAAGTGTCAATGTAGCTTCCACTTACTGCACTGCAATTTTTTCTATCTTTTTCCTTTTTTCTTTTTTAAGTCCTCACCTGAGAATATTTTCCCCATTGATTTTTAGAAAGAGTGGAAAAAGTATGGAGAGAGAGAAAAACATCTATGTGTAACAGACATGGACCAGATGCCTCCTGCACGGGGCCCCACCAGATTGAAACTACAACTGAGGTACATGCCTTTGATTGTTAATGGAACCAGAGACCCTTTGGTCCTTGGGCCAAAGCTCGAACCACTGAGGAAAACCAACCAGAGCTATGTTTCAAGTCAATTTTAGTTTTAGATATTATTGGAAGTGGATGTTTTCTATTATATATTCAAATTGGTGTATTAAAACTTAGGTGAAAAGGCAAATGTTTTTTTGTTTTTTTTAAAGCTATGATGATAGCAATACCACATGTCAAAAATAGTTCTTTGACATTTTTATTTCATCCTTTTTAAATGTTGTAGTACCAGATATATTTCCATGAAGAAATAACCAGGTTACCTGATAACATGTTGATCCTTTTGGTCCTGCTGTTAAACTTTGTCGGTGGGATCATAGCTCATTTTTTCTAGGGTTCTATGGTTAAATTATTCCATTCCCTTTATTTAGAAAGGAAAATTCTATTAGGTTAATCAAATGCCCACTCGTTTAAGATTTTCCCCTCTGGCTATTAAGTACAGGCATTTTTCAAAGCCCAGTGTGAACTACCGATGCTGTTCCTTCTAGTCCTTTCAGGGCTTAGTTTGTTTGTTTTTTCATAGCCTTGAACAGCTTTGTCATTTATATTCCCTTATTAGTACTCTACTGAATATTTGAGTGGAATCCTCTGCAGATCTCCAGACTCCTCTCTGGGTAACTCTCTTACTTCTGCTATGCATTACAAACTCTGGGTGCATTGGATCCCTCTGGTTCTGAGCTCTGTCTCCACAACTCAGGCAGGCGGGCAAGCTCTATCTATGCCTTGGCCATGATATTTTCTCTAGGCTGTAGGATGGAGCAGCTGTAGAACTTTATTAATTTCGTCTCTCTAAGATCACTGTTTTTCACTGTTTGATGTTTTGAGTGCTATTATTTCATATATTTTGCCCATTTTTTTTGGTTGTTGTAGGCCAGTGGGTAATCTGGTTCCCTTTACTGCATATTTTTATTATAAATTTTATTTTCATCAAAGTAAATGATCATGATTCAAATAATTATATATAAAACTATAAAAACAATTTTATAAGTTTTGTACTACAAAACAATTGTTTTTAACTCTGCTTTCTTGGCACTTACTGCCATGTGCTTAAATAATATGCTGTTGCAGCTATTTATTAATTTTTAGATTACTATTTATTTATTTATTTATTTACTGGTGAAAAAGGAAAGAGGTTTATTCAAATGCAGGCATCTCGAGAAGATGGACTCTTGTCACAAAGTCCATCTCAGTACAAACACAGCTTTTTATAAGGAGGAAGAGGGAAAGGAAAAACTAATTTCTAAATTAAATTTTGATTTCTATTATGGAAGGTGAGAATTAATTTTCTTACCACTAACAATATTTACATCAACATTTCTGTATGTCCATGCGCCTTCCCAAACACAGATTTCTCTTCGTTTTATTTTTGCAAACCTAAATTCTCTGATAGTTTAAAGGTCTGATGTCTTTAATATAGGATTCTTTGTTTATTATGGCTCTATAATTTTTCTTTCCTAAAAAGACATGTAATTAGCCTAATCACATTTTTTTTTCTTTTTCGACTATTATTTTTCTGGAGCCATCCCCCCCCCCCCCCCCCCCCCCCCATTTCTAGTTTGATGTCAATTGTTATATAAAACTCTGAATGCCATTTTCTACATATGAAATTACATCAGATATTCTATCAAACCCGTTTTTCTTTGGATAATTTCCAGCTATAGTCCTCCCACTGGTAAAAGAATCTGTAAGAGTTAATTGCTATGTCTTCTGCACCAATACACTCACAGAATATACTTTCTCTGCTCTTACTGGAAGGTCTACTCAATGGATCTCGGATTTTCCTCTTTCTTTTATCTACTCCCTTATTTTAATGGAGTAAAACCTCCTGGAGTTTTCTGAGAAAGAGTGTATTTGAGACTTTATGTGTCAGGAAATGAATACCTTTTTTACTTTAATTTATACTTTGGCTTGTACACAATTTTAGAGTGAAGCATAAAAAAGACAATTGGAACCTTGTGACTACTAGCAGGATTTACTGACTTGTGGTCCCGCATTCCTTGTGGGGTAAATGAGGAATTGCTTATTTCCATTTAAAGGCCATTTTAAATTTAACATTTTTAGGAATTTTCTTTCGTGCTGTTTAGATTGTCCAGAAAAAAAAAAGAAAAAAAGTTTTCAAATATCTAGCTAAGGAAAATGTGAAGGTATCAGAATATTTTTTTTAAGTAGTTGGAAGAGAACCAACAATAACCATTCTGCATAGATTATCTCAATCAATTTTCCTATTTTCATAATATATCTGCATATCCTTCTAACTGCTTCTCATTTCCCTGATTTGGAAGCCAGCGAAATCTTCCCCAGAAGTTATTCTTTAGCAGGTATCACAATCACCAGGAGGCCTTGTTAAATCACTTTGCCTGGACACATTTTCAGAATTTGTGATTGCTTGGTGGTGGTGGTGCCTGAAATTTGCCAGCAACTTGCCTGGTGATGTTGCTGGTCCAAGAACTATAATGTTACAAAAGGTTTGGGAATATTACATAATCTTTCATTGAAATATGTATATTTTATCTTCGCACATAATTCTCAATATAATTTTATACAATAGCAAAATTTGCCGTTCTAATGTAATTCCAATTATAGATCATTATCTTTTTGAGTGTTTTTTAGGGCTCTCTTTAGAAGAAATTTGATCAATTGTTTCTGAGAGTACACAGAGTAGGAGTAACTTCATCATGGGAAAGGGGCTTTAGCAGCATGATTACAACTATGAGCTCTAGAACCAGGGATCTAGGATTCCTTATCTGTGGACTTAAGGTAAGTAAGCCCCATCTGCTTAAGTTCTATCATCTCCTCTGGAAATATCAATAGCTCCTATGTCTTGATCTTACTGTGAAAATTTCATCAGATGAGAAATGAAAACCATTTAATGAGAGCTTGGCCCACAAAAGCTCTGAATGTATTGGGTGTGCAGTAAGGGCATTATCATCTTCAATGAATTGGTGCTATGACTAATAAAAGGATGTGGGACTTAGGGGATGAGTCAGCTCTCATGCAGACCTTCAGCAAGTATAACATCCAGCAGTTGAGCAAATATGAATATCATGATCCTTCTGGCTTGTGGGACATAAAAAATAGCATCTGTTGTCCCAAGGTACTTGTATCTTCTGCCAGCAATCATGAAAGTGTGGCAGCTAAGGATTTACCTTGCAAGTAGAGTAAAACTCACAACTTTCTCATGCGCTAAACCAGTGGTTCTCAACCTGTGGATCGCGACACCTTTGGGGGTCAAACGACCCTTTCACAGGGGTCGTCTAAGACCATCGGAAAACAAATATATAATTACATATTTTTACAGTAGCAAAATTACAGTTATGAAGTAGCAATGAAAATAATTTTATGGTTGGGGGTCACCACAACATGAGAAACTGTATTAAAGGGTCGCGGCATTAGGAAGATTGAGAACCACTGCTCCAAACAGTTTGTGTTGTTTTTTTTTCTTTCCTTTTTCTTTTTTTTAAATTCTCACCCAAGGATTTTATTTTATTTTATTTTTTATTTTAAAAAAATTCTTTTTTGATTAAGGTATTACATATGTGTCCTTACCCCCCCACTCCTCCCCATTCCCTCACTCATGCCCTCACCCCCTGTTGTCTGTGTCCATTGGTTAGGCTTATATGCATGCATACAAGTCCTTTGGTTGATCTCTCCCCCTTACCCTCACCCTCCCTTACCTTCCCTCTAAGGTTTGATAGTCTGATCAATGTTTCTCTGTCTCTGGATCTGTTTTTGTTCATCAGTTTATGTTGTTCATTATATTCCACAAATGAGTGAGATCATGTGATATTTAACTTTCTCTGACTGGC
>NW_005370717.1:22282-24497 GCF_000412655.1 Myotis brandtii
AAAAAAAAACAATGAGGTACCATCTCACACCTGTCAGAATGGCTATCATCAACAAATCAACAAAGGACAATGTTGGCAAGGATGCAGAGAAAAAAGAACCCTCGTGCACTGCTGGTGGGAAAGCAGACTGGTACAGCCACTGTTGAGAACAATATGGAATTTCCTCAAAAAACTAAAAATGGAGCTCCCATTTGACCCAGTGATCTCACTTATTTTATTTTTAGAGAGAGTTTGAAGTGGGAGAGAGACAGAGAGAAAGCTTGATGTGAGAGAGAAAGATTGATTAGTTGCCTCCCGCACACATGCCTACCAGTGCCCAAATTTGAGCCTGTAACCAGGGTATATGCCTTACCGGTGGAATCAGACCATGACCCTTTGGACCCAAGACCAATGTTACAAGCACTGTGCAAAATCTGCCAGGGCTTGATAGTTTCTTTTAATGCTGGTAAAGAAGTCATTTTATGCATTGGTTGTACCATTAAACTAAATAGTCTTTTAAAATATAAACCTCAATATATACCCTGGCCACTGTGGCTCAGTTGGTAGGGCATCATCCAATGCACAAAAAAGTTTTTTGTTCGATTCCTAGCCAAGGCAAGTAATCAGATTGAAGGCTTGGTCCCCAATGTGGGGCATGCATGAGGCAGCTAATTGATGTTTCTCTCTCTTTCTCTCTCCCTTAAATCAATAAAACATATTTTTAAAAACAATACAATAAATTAACCTCTATAATATGAAATTGTTCTAAGAGCTTACGTGTATCTGAAATATGTGTAATATTCTCTACAGTGTCATTTGGGAGGTTGGAATTTGACCCAGGCTTAGATGTCAAATTGGTAAATCCTCTTACATTGTGTTTTACAAGAAAACAAACCTTTTCGTATTTTTTATGTAAATCAAACATCTCATAATTTCCCCACATTTCACAGTAAATCTTGAGACTCCACAACTTTCCAAAAGCATAGTTTTCATTTCTTCATTATTATATTTGACCCATAGTTTGAAAATAATTGTAATTTTATTGATTACTTACTATAGAGAAATATGCAGTCTTAATCTTAGTCTATTAAAAATTAATGGAGCTGAGGACAATAGCATTGATTATCCAATAATGTGTATATAACATACTTGAAACCAAAGGGATTCTTTGTTCTGTAAATTTTTTACTTTAAATTCACTATTAACCAGGGGTGTGAAACCAAGAATACAGATATAATACTATTTTAGGGTCTAAGTCTTTCTATTTTCATTCTTCAAGATTCATGGTTGAAAGTAGTAAGGCAAAGTTCCCTATTGGTCAAGAACAGCAGTGCCATTAGGGATCCAGAAATATTGACACCATTATTATGAGCATTTGTAAGCACAAAATTGACTTTATGCATTTGTCTAATAGTGTGTTGGTGTGTTTTCAAGCACTGAAAAATACTGCCCTAGGTTAGGTGGGGTAAGACCCAGAGGCAGGTTCTATTAGGGGTAAAGAAGACTGAAGAAGGCTAAGTCATGGCCTGGCTCTAAGAATATAGTTGTATTTCCAGACAGAAAGGAGACAGAAGACTCTGTTCCATTTAAAAATAGCCTTCTTTGTGCAAACCCATGATATTTATTGTCACAGTAAATTTGACTCTATATATAATACTTTTCATAGAAACCCTGTTACGCTGTTCAGGAAGGTTGAGCCCATGTTTGTGTCCACTGAACTTTTCACATAGTAGATCCTTTTTATTAGTATTACTTGAGGCCCGGTACAAAAAAATTTGTGCATTGGGGCGGGGGGAGGTCCCTCAGCCCAGCCTGTGCCCTCTCACAGTCTGGGACACCATCTGCTGGCTGAGTCCTGCTCTGCAGGTGATTGGGCCTAAGCTGGCAATCAGAGACATCCCTCTGGCAGCCCGGCAGCCCTCGGGGCATGTCCACTTGCCAGCGGGGAGCAGACCTAAGCTGCAGTCGGACATCCTTAGTGCTGCTGAGGAGGCAGAAAAGGTTCCCACCACCACCGCTGTACTGACATCCATCAGTCTGGCTTGCAGCTGAGCAGAGCTCCTCCATGTGGGAGCTCAGTGACCACCAGAGGGCAGCTCCTGCATTGAGCGTCTGCCCCCTGGTGGTTGGTGTGTGTCATAGTGACCAGTCATTGCCAGTCTTTCTGCTGTTAGGGTCAGTTTGCATATTACCCTTTTACTATATAGGATAGAGGCCTGGTGCATGGGTGGGGGCC
>NW_005370717.1:24709-25635 GCF_000412655.1 Myotis brandtii
TTTTTTTTTTATTTATTCTGGGATTTATTTACCTTCTGTAATTGAAACTTTGTTGCAGCTCCAGCTCTGAGGCCAGCTGGCTGAAAGGATGTTTCTGGGGTTTGTTTAGCTTCTATAATTGCAACATTGTTGCTTAGAGTGCAGCTCAGAGCTTGGCAGCAGCAGGCGGGGAACCCTGGCTTCCTCTATCGCCAGGGCAACAAAGCCTCATGTTCGCTTCCACTGCCTGGCTGCCCGCTGCCATCTTGGTTGACAGTTAATTTGAATATCACCCTGATTAGCCAATGGGAAGTGTAGCAGAGGTATGGTTAATTGCCATTTTTGTCTATTATTAGATAGGATTGTTATACAATTTTATTGCTTTATATCATTGTTTTACTTTATATTTATTGTTTACACTATTACAGATGTTCCCAATCTCTCTCCCACCCTTCACCTTTAGCACCTCCGCCTAAACTGACATCTTTTCTTCTGGCCATCACAACACTGCTGTCTGCTTCTATGGGTCATGCATATATGTTCTTTGGCTAATCTTTTAATCTTCTTTCATCCCATCTCCCCCCTCATCCCCTCTGATATCTTTTAGTCTGTTCTGTGTATCCATGCCTCTGTTTCTATTTTGTATGTCAGTTTATTTTGTTCAATAGATGCCACCTGTGAGATCATATGCTATTTGTCTTTCTCTGACTGGCTTATTTCACTTAGCACAATAATCTCCAGGTCCATCGATGCTGTTGCAAAAGGTATGATTTCCTTCTTTTTTATATGACTGCATAGTATTTCATTGATTAAATGTACCACAGATTTTTTAAAAATTTATCTACTGATGTACACTTTGGATGTTTCCATATTTTGGCTATCGTAAATAATGCTGCAATGAACATAAGGTTGCATATATTCTTTCAAATTGGGGGTTCAATTTTCTT
>NW_005370718.1:0-4223 GCF_000412655.1 Myotis brandtii
CACACACACACGCGCGCACACACACACACACACACATACACGAGTGCTTGTAAAACTGGCGAACTCTGAGTAAGCTCTGGGAACCATGAATGTCAACTTCCTGATAAGGATCATGTATTGTAGTTACACAAAATGCTACCATGAGGAAAGGAGAGGGAGAGAGAAAGTTCAGTGATGAGAGAGAATGATCTGTTGGCTGCCTCCTGCATGCCCCCTACTGGGGATTGAACCCAGAACCCAGGAATGTGCCATGACTGGAAATTGAACCGTGACTTCCTGGTTCATAGGTTGATGCTCAGCCACTGGGCCACACCGGCCAGGCTAGTGTAGGTATTTTTAAGAGTATTCTCAATTCCCCTCTTTTGCCTCTTATTACGTTACTGTCATTTAATTTGTCTATAAGCTATATTCATCCAATACATTGTAATCCTAGTTAATCTTTTATTTTGTTTTCACATTAATTTAAAGAGTTCTAATCTGGGCAATCTGACTTCAAGGAGTCCCTGAACCAGCAGACATTACTTGCAACATCTTGCCTGCATGCACCCATGTGTATTTTGGGGAAGAGTAAAGGTCCCCAGCTTTTATGAATTATTGAAGGGTTCTGTGCTTCTTCCACCCAGTTGGGTGTGAGGGGAGATAAATAGTATATTCTTCCATGAAGTTAGAATTTATGATTGGAAATCATATCAATGTAGTGTCAAATACCAAGTGTTAATTGGTTTATTTTTTTTTTAAAGAGATACAGTACAAATTAACATTAAACTATTTAATTAATTTACAGTTTATAGTCAAGGCCAAATATGGTCCAATCCTATGTACCTTCTTCACGTTGGAGACCAAATAACATGAGTTAATAGCCATAGTCATGACCTTAAATATTGCAAAACTGTGAATTCACATTTATATTCTAAACAAGGATTATACAATCAAATGTATTTTTAAGGTTAATTTGGATTTCAATTATTACAAAACAGGTAACCCATGAGCTCTCTTATTTATATAGGCTAACCTGCATTGACTTCTCCTTGAAGGGAATACATCTGGCAGATTCCGCATGAGGGGGAAGAGCAAAAGTAGGATTTCCTTGCTTATTCTCCAAAAATGTCCCGAGTTTGGTTGTTTGGTTCACACGATGAGACACCTTTATCTTCTGAGTGTTAGTCCTGGGCTCTTCTGATCTGCACACTGGAATCTCATGGTCACCTGCCCCTCAAGATATTCTCTCTCTCTCTCTCTCTCTCTCTCTCTCTCTCTCTCTCACACACACACACACACACAAACACACACACACACAGTCCTGGCTCCCTCTCTTTGTGCTCAGGGGCCCTACCCTTTCTCGGGTTTCCAACCAGGACTGGTCGGCTGCAGGTCGGATTGGCTGAGCTAGGAAGAGGAGCAGAGGCTTCGCCAAATCACAAATCTAGGATTTTCCTTTTCCTGGTCTACTCCCTAGAATCCTGGCAACAGATGTGCTCCATTGCTTCTCCCAGGAACCCTGCCCGGGTTGCTATGGAGACAGGACGCTGCAACTTGCAGAGCAAGTAGGACCCAGAAATCGCTTAGCAGACCTCAGCAAAGCGACTGTCCCGCGCTGACTCTTTCCACATCTGCACAATCCCTTTCATCAGAAGTCTTTTTTGTTTTTTTTTCTTGATTCCTTCTATGGAAGAGTCCAGTGCCCTGGAGCCAGAAAAAGAAAACCAGGAATCGGGGGAAGAAGGGAGGCCGTGGGACGAAATGACAGCAGCTTCTACCCAAGATCCTCAGCCTGGATTATCTGAACACCGGGAGTCAGAGCAGGGGCCTGACACTGGACCCCAGCCCGGGAGCAGCCCACCTCGGAGCCCGTCATCTAGAGGCAGCCCACCTGTGGATGACCTCGCGGGACCAGGTGCATCGCCATCTGCGCCTCCTCGGGAGCCCTCCTCCCCTCTTCCTCTGGCTCTGTCGGGACAGCACCTCGCTGCACAGTGGCGCTCAGACAAGACCGCAAGGGGGATTCCTGAAGCCGGGACACCTCACCCTGACCACTTGCAACAATCATCTGATAAAGGACAATCAACTCCCCATCAAACAGGCCAGTCAAATGGGAACGCCTTTCAACAGCTTCAGCAAACCGACGGTCACCTGTATGAGCCGAGGGACGCGAATGGTAACAACTCTAAACAGGAAGACCTGAGATGTGACATTTCTCAGGAGGAAGACTCAGACAGTAAACGTCATCTGGATGAGGATGAGGCTGAGCCTGAGCCTGAAGCGGCCCCCAGCATGCTTGAGATTGCCGTTCGGAGCGCTAAGGCTTACCTACTGAAGACCAGTAGCAAGTCAGGCTTAAATCTGTAAGTCCTGGAGGAAGAAAGAGAGGAAAGTATGGCAAAGAAAAAAGAGGGTGTGAGTCTCTCTGGGTGAGTGTGTTTCTTTGGGGAAATATCTTTGAAAAGTCTGTATTAGTATGAGTTAGTGGCTTAATAAGTCTTTACATCACAGGCCACAAAATAGGTCATTGTTGGGGATTCTTCTAGTTTCTTTAAAGACCCTTGGCGCAGAGAAACAAAGCCTAGTAATTATGGAATGTTGGGTGTGAAAGAGACCAAAGGGATGATGAAGTCCCAGCGTCTCTTCAAGTAGCTTGTAACAGTAGCTTTCTGCCAGTGACGGGGAGCACCTGGCTCTGCTGTCAGCATCAGAGTGCTCGCCTGGCTTGGTTTTGAGTTCTCACCAGGCCAGTCCTGGGTGACCAGTTATCTGTTTTTCTGGAACTATCCTGATGTGAGCGCTGAAAGCTCTGCATCTGAAGAAACTCCTAGTCTGGGCAAACCGGGGGAATTAGCCACCATAATTGGTCTAAAGAATACAAAGTGTTCATATTTAATGTGTGCAATCTTTCACAAAACTCAAGATTGACCATTTAAAATGTTATTTACAAATTACTGTCTTAAACTACAATTTCCTTGAGCTTTAGGGATGTGATCTGCTGCTCAGCAGTGGACTCTACTTGAATTTCGCATATAAACTCTCATCATAATGCTCTGGGTTAAATAACAAGCAGGAATTTACAAACTTTGTGAAAAGTCCAAAAGAGCTGCTTATACATACTTGAGATCTCACTAACCATTTAAAACCTAATACAAAAACACAAAAATGGGAAAGTTTTTTTTACTGATTTGTTATAGTGGACATTGTTTAAGTATCTAACTTTTATCTCATTTCCAAATGCTGTCTCTGAAGTAATAAATGAATATCTTAATATTCACTGTTTTCTTCTAAGTACTTTAGAGCCAGTAGTTAAAAACTCATTCCTAAAAATAATCTTCACTCTCTTGTATGTGGACCCTATTTGACATATATTGAGATAACAATAAACAAAAGCAAAAACCTAATTTTGACGATGTAAGAATCAAATGCAGTTGCTGATTGGGAGGTATGTCATTTACACAAATACAAAGCAGCATATTTGTGATCTCAGAAAGGCCCACTCTACACTGAGGAAGAATGATTTTCAGGACCAACCTGAGGACAAAGTGGTTGCAAATAATTTCTTGAGAGAAATGATATATATGGGACACAGCAAGGAAAGGCTCTCAGGTATGACTTAGCAATTATATTAAAGTGATTTGCAGTAGATTGACCTCACTGGGGCAGAAGTTATCATTGAACTAATTATTAGAAATGAAATTGGAGAGATTAAATGCTTAACTGTCAGAGAGAAAATTTATGCAAGTTTTCTTATTGGTCAGAGGATTTTCTATCTAACCTGAGAGCACATTGACAGACAATTCAGTTCTTAAATTCACATTGTAAGTCTGGTATTTGAAAAGGCACACTTGTATAAAACTAGAGGCCCAGTGCATGAAATTTGTGCATGGAGGACAGCGGTGTCCCTCAGCCCCGCCTGCACCCTCTCCAATCTGGGACCCCTTGGGGGATTCCGACTTTCTTAACAGATATGTTCTCTTCTGTTTCATTTCCTAAGCCAATTATCTACTTCAGTGTTCTTTAAACCTATTAGAAATACATTTCATATTGCAATCCCTGCCCACATGCAACTGAAAAAGAAGTGTCATAAAATATTATTCACCTTTATTAAAATGTAACACATCTAATACCGTATTTTTGTTCTATTAAAAACACTGTCCTAGCTTTTCTTTCATAACTGTATTAGTGAAGCTGCCTCTGACCTTCCATTAATTCATTACATCCTATATAATAAAAGCCTAGGT
>NW_005370718.1:6007-8537 GCF_000412655.1 Myotis brandtii
TGGACATTCCTGGCTGTCAAAACCCCATATAGCTACATTAGAAAACAGTGTTGTGGAAAAACAGAGGTGTGGTGGGTATGATAAGGTTTAGAACTTTTTCTAGAATATAAAGAAACTAGAGGCCTGTTGCACGAAAAGATTCGTGCAATAGGCCTTCCCTTCCCCTGGCTGCTGGCACCTGTTCTCCTCCGGCACCCGGGACCCAGGCCTTCGCTCCGGCCGGAGCCGCTTTCAGTGCCTTCGCTGCTCCACTTCGTGCCTACGTATGCAAATTAACCGCCATCTTTGTTGGTGGTTAATTTGCATATCTCACTGATTAGCCAATGGGAGGCGTAGCGAAGGTATGGTCAATTACCCTGTTTGTCTATTATTAGATTAGATTCTATTAAGCTCCTGTAACAGGTGAAGTGCTAAGAAAATATGAGAAGAGACCTCAGGGCAGGATAAGGAGGCTCCTGAATAGGACGAACTTGAGACACTTGGGAAAGCAAGACCCACATCACCAGCAGCAGTTGCCAGTTTCATGCAATAGACTCCTGTGCTGGAGTCCAGGGGGAATAGAGGCATCTTGGTGGAGGTCTGCAAAGCTCAAGGAAACAGAACATCAGCCAGGCTAGAAGAGCCTCCCCTCACCAACATGTGGACACTGAACTTCCCTGTCATAGGCCCGTTTGGGAAGGAGAAATTAGAAGATCTGTTGAGTGCTATAATGTAAATCAGTGAGCTAAATATAGATGCCTTAACAAGCCAAATTAATTAGGAGTCTTTATTATGCCAGTAGGCTTAGAAGAATATTGCTTCTCAAATTCTGAGCAAAATATGGAGGAAGTTTTCCTTCTTAATATCTTTCTAGCCCTTTGTTTCCCAAATAAGGGTTTTTCCGGACCTTCTGCAGACTTTACAAAGAGCTCTGTGTAAGTTATTTTTGCAGGCAGCTTGTAACCTTGAGCATAGTACATTTCAGATAACTAATAAATACCTGGCATGAGAGTATGGGAGTATTATCATCCCCTTATGTTAGATGGCAGATCAGACAGCTAAGTTTATCTTTCCTATTATTCAATCAAGCTAAAAAGCAACTGTAATTTTCAGTATAAGGGACTGTCTAAAAATAACAGAGTTGACTCATAGAACAAGGGATCATCTACAAATAGCAGAGAATTTTAAACAGTAATTTTACAAAATAGAGATTATTATGCTTCAGAGAGGGGAGAAAAAGCCCTGACAGGAAGTTTTAATTGTCATTAAATTTACTCGTCACTGTTTAACACTGAAAGAGACATGTGATCTTTCATCTATAGGCTTAAATTATTTTTATAGTTGGAAGGAGGATTTGAGAATAAGATGAGATTGGTTATAGATAATAGAATATAATCTCCCCCTCCCCTCCAAAAAACTGCTGAGCAATAGAGTGTAATCCTTTTACTGGACTGTAGGAGAATTAAGACACTATAATCAAAACCTTGGCTTGAGTTTGAATCAATGCTGGGAGGTGGCTTCTAGGGAACAAAGCCTTTAGTTAATGGATAAGCATAGAGAATACTCTATGAAAGATACCTGAGAATATGGAAATCATGTAGGTCCTGCAGTTACACTTCAAGAATATTAAGTGATAGTTATATAAAAAAGATAGTGTTGAAGCAAGTATGATTTTTTCTTTTTTCCATTCCATATTTTTTATGATGCAAAATTCAGCACATGCCCAAAGCTTGTGTTGTGGTTGTGAATGGGAGAAATGAGATTTATGTGAATTTTATTCTGAATTATCATATGATACAAACACATTTTTCCCATTTAATAAGAATTTTTTGTTCCTATGGAGTTAGTCCATTTTGCTAAAGACAGCATGTATTTCTCAGATTGCTTTTTCTAATGAATCCTATGTAATAAAAGGCTACTATGCAAATCAGCCAAATAGCAGAATGACTGGTGGCTATGGTGCACACTGACCACCAGGGGGCAGATGCTCAACACAGGAGCTGCCCCCCTGGTGGTCAGTGCGCTCCCACAGGGGGAGCACCCCTCAACCAGAAGCTGGGCTCACAGCTGGCCAGCGCAACAGGGATGGCGAGAGCCTCTCCAACCTCCATAGCATAGCTAAGGATCCCCTAGGGGACGTCCCGGGGATGTCCCCCTGCCAGCTTAGCAGGGAGCAGGCCTAAACTGGCAGTCAGACATCCTTCATTGGGTCCCGGACTGCGAGAAGGTGCAGGCAGAGCTGAGGGACACCGCCCCCCACCCCCCAAGTGCATGAATGTCGTGCACCGGTCCTCTAGTATCTAAATAGTATTAAATTTCCATACCTCTTTTAGACATGACAAGGACACCATTGCCATCTATTAACCAAATTCAGTAAATTGTCTTGAAAATATCCTCACGAGTGCCATCTAGTGGTTAAAGAATCTATTGCATTTTTAGCTGCCACTATTTTTCTGCAGCTGAGTCCAGCTCCAGAGACAGAAGGCAAAAAACTAAAACAAACAAAAAAACAGAAAAAATTTACCTCCCATCCTGGCCACCTCTTCAAATT
>NW_005370719.1:0-4941 GCF_000412655.1 Myotis brandtii
GGCATTTGTCTTTCTGTCTGTCTTAGTTCACTCTGCACAATATCTTCTGGGCCCATCCATGTTGCAGATGGCGAGGTTTCATTCTTTTTTAGGCTGAGTCATGTTCCATTGTCTGTATGCACCCCCTCTTTATCCATCCCTTGATGGGCATTGCTTCCCTTGTGATTACCATGAGGATTACATCTAACGTCCTGTTAATGTTGAGTGAGTTTATCAGCCTAACTTCAGTGACATACAGACACTCTGTTCCTACAGCTGCCCCCACTCCAGTCAGTGGTTGACGTCACAAAATCCCACCTTTATACATCGTGCAAAGACATCAACTAATAGTTCTTCTAACTGCACCAATCTCCTAAGTTATGTGGCTGGGCTTTGACAGGGCTGGGTCTGTGCCAAGCAACTGTGAAGGCGGGGCAGGGGCTGGGGGCGTTGGGAGGAGCCCTGGTGTCCTGGCCCAGGGATCCAGAGCTGGGAAAGAGTGTGAGCACAGGTGTGTGTGTTTTATATTTTTTTTAAAGTTATTCCCTTTTTTTTCTTTTTAGTTTTGTCAGACTGGGAGAATTCAGTGCTGTATTTATTTATATTTTTATTGATTTCAGAAAGGAAGGGAAAGGAAGAGAGAGATGGAAACATCAATGATGAGAGATTTATTTTTTTAAAGTTATTCCCTTTTTTTTCTCTTTCTGGTTTTGTCACACTGGGAGAATTCAGTGCTGTATTTATATTTTTATTGATTTCAGAGAGGAAGGGAAAGGGAGAGAGAGATGGAAACATCAATGATGAGAGAGAATCATTGATTGGCTGCCTCCTATTTGAAGCATTGCTGCCGTTCCACAGAGGAATGCACTGTAAGGACAGAGCTGGGTCAGAGGGGATCTGACCTCAGGCCCTCAGAGGCGCAGTGATTGCTGCCCTCGCCTGGGAGAGGCTCACGTGGTGCCAAGACACGGCCTCGAGCCCGGCCGGTGTGGCTCAGTGGTTGAGTGTCGACCTATGAGCCAGGAGGTCACGGTTCAAATCCCTGTCAAGGCACATGCCCGGGTTGCAGGCTCGATCCCCAGTGGGGGCGTGTAGGAGGCAGCCAATCAATGATTCTCATCATTGATGTTTCTATCTCTCTCTCCCTCTCCCTTCCTCTTTGGAATCAATAAAAATATATTTAAAAGGCACCTAAAGGTACTATATTAAAAAACAAAGTAACAGCCTCGGAGAGGGGGGCTCAGAGAAGTGAGACCAGCGGGAGGAGGCCAGTGAGTGGGGTGCCGACCCTGGAGGAGAGGGGTGTCCATCCTCAGGCTGCAGGGTGCTGACCTTGGGAAGAGGGGTGCCGACCCTCGTGAGTGCGGAGAAGCAGCTCACGGGGCCGTAGGAGTAGAGGTGTTACCAGCACGTGGTATGAGCTTCAAAGGAATTGATGTTTCTAAGGAGGCAGCGTGGTTTAAAATAGGGAAACGGAGAGTTAGGACGTGGATTACGGAGGAAAATCAGACAGCCTGTACCTGGGAGAGCTCGGGAGCAGGTCCCCGGAGGGGAGATAGCTGTGCAGGAGCCGAGGCTCCGTGAGGAGAGCTGAGGGGGAGGGAGGAGGCGGGAGGGGGAGACGGACAGACTAGGATGTGGCCCAGTCGGCTGGGGGCCTCCGGCAGCGCGTGTCGGTGCTTGGTTCCCTGGTCTGCTCAAGTGCAGAGCAAGGGCCTGCTTCTCTGTGGTGGCCTGGGGTCAGGTCAACTGGAGGCTGGCCACATGCAGGCCCCTAAACGCCGTTTGTCCTGTCTCAGGCTGGGCTGGGGCCTGTGCTGAGGGACACCCTCCGTGGGGCCCTGGCCAGAAGCCGCCCGGGGTTCAGTGGAGTTAGCCTACCTCACGCCTGTGCTCTCATCTGAGAATCTGTTTCTCTTCCTCAGTTGCCATAATTAGGTTAAGAAGATAAAGTCTCTTGCTGTTTGGTGAGCATTTTTAAGCCAAGGTCATTTTGGGGTGGGGTTGGGAGGAGGGTGTAGCATTTCTTTCTTGCTCTGCAGGTCACAGCTTAACTGTCAGTCACTTCTGCCAACGGGTCGTCACTGGGGACCTCATGGGGGAACCTGTGGCCTCTCTGGAGACATTTCTGGCTTCATCTAGAGCAGCGGTTCTCAACCTGTGGGTCGCGACCCCTTTGGCGGTCAAACGACCCTTTCACAGGGGTCGCCTAAGACCATCCTGCATATCAGGTATTTACATTACGATTCATAACAGTAGCAACATTACAGTTATGAAGTAGCAACAAAAATAATTTTATGGTTGGGTCACAACATGAGGAACTGTATTTAAAGGGCCAGAAGGTTGAGAACCACTGATCTAGTGGGAGGCGGCCAGGGATGCTGTGAACCCCCTCAGTGCACAGGACAGGCGGCAGGTACCCCGCCCACACGTCCGCAGTGCTGAGGGTGAGACCGCCGGGGCCCCATCTTCCTCCCGTCCCACTTGCTCACGGGAGCCCTTCCTGGCTCTGCCTGCAGTCTGTGATCTGGATGGCTGACATTCTGGGGGAAATCCTCTCATTGTCCTGGGCGAGTCCACGGACGGCAGGCGTCTTTTCTGTCTTGGTCTCTGCCGCATGCCCAGTGCTAGCACGATGCCTGGTATACAGTCGGTGCCCAATGACTACCCGTTTTTGAGTGAATGAAAAGGAACCTGTAATGAGGGCTTTTCTCTATGGATTTATTTCTCTCTGTCCAGCTTGTAGAGCTCTGCCTAATACATCAGGTGAAACTTTGCTTCACTTCAAATTAAACTGATGTTAGTCCCGTCAAATCCTCTCCCGGGCATCATGTCAAATGGTGAGTGGCTTTCAGAGATGTTTATAACACGCCGAAAACCCCCTCCCCCGCTGCGGACAGGAACGGAGGCGAAGAGCAGAGGCCATGAACTGAGTGCTTCATGTATAAAATGTCACCGTTTTTATTTATCATTGTAAAGAGGTGTATCTCCACCAGATTGTAACAAAATTACCACAGCTTGTTCCAAAAGAAAATTTTAATACAAGAGATTTTAGAAAATTAAACACATTTGTTTAAAAATTCTATCATGTAAACCTTAACATAACAGGGTAGTTACGATAATACTACACGTTTCAGAGCGAACCCGCCCACATCCAGGCCTGGGCACCGACAGTAGCCCGGACTCCACATCGTTGCCGTATTACCCCCGACGGCGTCCCGGGGACCCAGGCTGAGGCCTCCCACAGTGGCCCCTGCACCCACAGCCCCTCCTCCCCGAAGTCAGTATCTAATGAGTCAAGCCGTGCTTACTGAGCAGCTGTGCAGGGGGTGGAGCTAAGGCTGCAGAGGTGAAGACGGTCAGGATGAATCCAGATAATAGTCAGCCCCACCCCTCACCCCTAGAAACCGCCCCCAGGCTGGGTCAGAGTGGTCAGCACTCTGCTCTCCTCCTGAGTCCCCGGCCCCGGACTTCGCAAGGGCAGCTCCTGTCTGGTCTCTGGGTGGAAAGTCGTGAGGGTGAGCGAGTGGCCTCTCCCTCCACAGCTCACGTGGCCAGAGGTGACCTGAGCGGGCTCATGGGCAGGTGGCAGCCTGGACAGGTCAGCTAGTGGTTTCCCAGTTTTGACGGGAAGATGTTCACGGGCCGGTAAGAACTGACCCCTGGACATTGAAATGCTAATGACTCCAGCATTCTCTACCGTGGACGGTCGTCCAGGCGCCATCGTATATAGAAATCAGATTTTTTCCTAAAGAAGCTGACTGGGTCGGTCGGAAAGCGACTCAACATGGCCTTAGGGCTCTGTGACTGAAGTCAGGAGTATCCACTGGCAGTGTCCTGGCGGAAACGGTGAGAAGTCAGGAGACGGACCACGGAGGCCGCTCTAGGGCCTGTGGGCTGAGCAGGGGGTTCGCTCAGAGCTCGGGCTCGTCGGCCTCCACCCTCATGCCTGTCGATCCCAGAGCTGATGTTTTAGCTTAGAAACATAATTAAGACCGCGTGCTACAGAAACATGAAAACGAACTTTTGGCACGGAAATCTGAGATAAAATATACAGTGCTACAATTGTGCAAAAATAGCACAGAAGCTAATCTGAACAGCAAATATTTAAGGTTAGCTTTAATGAGACAATGCACAATATTTGAAACATGATCGCTGCAAACCCCTTGCTCAGAGGCAGACGCTGCCCAGGGAAGGGCCCTCTGCCAGGCCCGGCCTGCAGGCTGGGGCACCACGTCCCGAGGGAACCGCCAGAGAGGTCCAGACAGGCGGTGTGCCCGTCTAAGAGGTACCTTAGCCAGACTGATGTCCTGGCAGGTGTGGCCGCTGGCAGGGCCCTTCTCAGGCAGGTGGGCACACCCATCCTCAGGGCGAGGCTGAAAGCCAGCCTGTTCTTTACAGTCAGTTACACGCCTGCCAAGGTGTAAGTGCCTCCCGGTGGACGGACGCTGGGCTGGTGCAGAGGAACCAAGAGGAAGGAAGGACTCTGGAGGGACTGGTTAGAAGGCCCTGCTGGGACCCAGAGAACAGGCCTGGCCCCAGGTGAGGGGCGGCCGGCACCTCTGGGCTGCCACCACGAGCAGGTGGGGTGGGCTGAGACCTGGGACCTGGGACCCCGGTGCTCAGGTGGGCAACCTGTCCCATGTGATACCCAGAGAAAAAGGAGGCCACCAGCTTGAGGCCACACCGGTGCTGGAAGCCGGCAGTGCTGCGTCTCGTCACCTGGCTGGCGGGCGGTGTGCTGGCTCCAAACCTGGGGACTCACTACTGGGCCTCCAGGGCCTGCTGCCTCGTGCACTGGTAACAATGGTGTTATCGATCCTACGATGTGATCAGCTTTGATTGCCTCTGTTTTGTTATAGGCACAACACACAACCTGCCACCCTGGTAAATTCCAGTGGTTATCAAAGGACTCATCTTAATAAGCTCCCAGCCGGGACAGAGCCGAGCTCTATGATTAGG
>NW_005370719.1:5078-19553 GCF_000412655.1 Myotis brandtii
CCCTTCCCGCTAGGTCTCGTATGATGGTATCCTGTCTTCACTACTCAATCAGGTGACCCCGTTTGTAACCAGGTGACCCCAATGTGCCCAGCTGTTGGGTATTAAAGGTGCCACTGTGGACAGGAGAGCCACCTCCTCCCCCAGGGCCCGACTGGACAAACGCTGGGCTGTTCTAACTGCGGCTCGGTGCACTGCAAGGGATTACCTGTCCCTCACATGGAGCCGTGTGCCGGGGATGGATGCTGAGCTGGAGCCAGCCATGCCGAGCCAACTGCGGGCTGTCCTTTCTGCGGATGGTCACGGGCTGGGGGGTGTGCGCAGGGAGGTCGGCAGCCTGCCCTCGGAAGTGGATCTGGGTTGAAGCGCAGGGGAAAGTCCCGAGGGGCTGGCATCTGTGCACCTGGCTGGGCCTGGGGTCTGTCTTCCTGCTCTGGGAACAGGGAAGTCCCTCCTTCCACACGCACAGCAGCTGAATGGACTAAATCACTGCAGAACAGTCTGTTTCCAAAGTTAAGGCTCTGAGGAGTTGCTGTAATGTGCATGTCACATGCATATCTGAGCTAAAATTAGGGGTGTCTGTACGCTAAAGGTGACTCCAGGGTTTCTGCATGATCACAAAACAGGGTACAACGAGCAAGCAGCGAAGTTCCCGTGTGGTCCTAGGAATGTGCTTTTACAACCAGTGGGAGAGCAGGGCGAGTTTTCCATGAAAAATTCAGCTTCGGAAGATGGGAGGCAGGGTTTCTCCTGTTTGAATACAGGCTGAGCACCTGTCCGCCTGGCTGTGGGAGCAGGTTCCTGGAGGATCGCATGCGGACGTGTTTCGGGGCAGGTGCCGGCAAAGGCTGCTGGTCAGAGCCCGTGGTCCCGGGTGGGGCTGCCGGAGGTGGGTGCTGACACGACCAGAAGGAGAGATGTCGGGGAGCAGGCTCCGCTGTCCAGACGGCAGTGCTGGAAGGTCTCTCGGCTCCGTCACGACGACGGAGGTGGAGCAGACAGCGTGTGGCGCGGGGCAGCTGGAGTGGGGCACCTGCCCATTTCGGAGGGCGGCTCTGTCCAGAGCAGCTGCAGCGGCAGGGGCGCAGTGGGGCTGCGAGTTGAAACGAAGGAGAAGGTTGACCCTGGACTGACTGCAGGGTCCCCTGACACTCACTCCTGCCGCCCTGAGAACAGCAGGCCCTCGGCCCACCTGGCTGTCCCCAGAAGGGAGTCGGGCCTGTAGCTCTGCGGGCTGTGCGGCTGTACACAGGAGGTGGCTCTCTTGTCCATGGGGCACCTCTAATACCCTGCACAGGTTTCTTCCCAGGGACAGCCCACCTGGGCCCCCTGAGGTCTGAGTGGAGCTGAGGGCTCCGGGACGCGGAGGTGGTTAGCTCCACTGACCGTCCTTCACAGGGTCGTCATCCAGTTCCCTACGGATCTGTCCTCAGGTTTCGCTCATCCCCGCGCAGTCTCTTTACAAACAACCTCACACCTGCTTTCTAGTATCTCCCAGAAATGCAGCCTCCTCCTCACAGTGCTTGCGCCCAGGGGAGAGGCAAGTCCATGATTCTGCACAGCCGGCGGCCCTGGCCCGGGAGGGTCTGACTTGGAATGCTGGGGGGAGCCGGGGGGAGGCCACGCTCTCATTTTATCAGTCCAGGGGCCCAGGGGCCTGGTGCCCTCCAGTCTGTCTTAGGGAATGACCATGATCTGTTCAAGGGGGACGTGCGCCCCAGTTCACAGCGAGCCATGTGGCGGCCCACGAGCTTGGGGGCCAGGTCTGCAGGCCGAGGGCCTAAGAGTCTCTGCAGAACCAAGTCTCTCACAGCCCAAGGCCTCTCGGCTGGGAAGGCGAAGCCACCGATTCCTGGGCAGCCCAGGGCGCTCCACCGTGGGGACACCATGTTGCCACCGATGGCTGGCTGGGTGAGGTCCCCCAAACCTCACAAGGTGCCTGTGGATCAGGGTCCTTGGGTTTCCTGGGGGCCACTCCTCCCAGAAGCCAGGCATCACCCGGGAACCACAGTTCAACGTCGCCGACGGGCTCCTTCTCACACAGGCCCCGGGGTCTCCTGTGGGAGGAGCCGCAGAGCTGAGGCTGGCCATGGGGCGCTAACAAGGGGTCGTGTCTAATGGCTACTGGTGGGGAGTAAAACGGCAAGGAAACCGCCCCCACTGGGCCGCAGGCTGCAGCAGGCAGTTGCAGGAAAAAGAGAAAGAAAGACTGTAACAGTCATTCCAGCTCCCAGCGGGAAAAGCCAAGAGGCCGTTTCTGAGGGAACCAGGGGCTCCACGCCCACCTGGCCCTCCGCCGGCCCCTGGGCTGGAGGGAGAGGAGGAAGCCTGGCTGCTCGGGCAGACCCGGGAGAGTGGTGCCCACGTGTCCACGTCTGACCAGTTTAATCGGTGCCATGTGACCGGTGGAAGGTGTGCTCTCAGGTTCACCGGTGCGTGTGGCTGTCACTCCAGGTGGCAGGTCCGGCTGCCGTGGCCGGACTGGGGGCAGGTGGCCGGGGAGGCAGCAGCGCAGCACGGAGGCTGAGTCTGGGAGTCCACGGAGGTCAGAGGTCGCCGCTCTGGGGCTCCACGTTGCGCATCTCCCTGGGGTGGCTGCGGGACAGCTTGGGGAAGCGGGAGGCCACCCTGGGCCGGCTGCTCTTGTTCAGTGGCTCTCCGGGCGGGGCGGCGTCACTGTAAGAAGAGGGGAGAAGGGTTAAGTGGGGCTCCGAGCGCAGGGACGGGACAGCGGAGCAGGGCTCACGGACAGCTGCTGCCCAGCTGGCTGGTGATGCAACACGGAGACACTGAGAGGCCACACTGTTAGGTACACTTTCTCTTTCCAAAGCACAGCTGTGGGGCCACCAGCTCTGGACCGTGTTTAAAGGCTGTGAGAGAAGGTACCAGCCATGGCCTTCACCCCTCCCCACACTCCACCCCTTTTTCATTGATCTTCCAGCAAAGGCACATTCCAGTCCGAGAAGAGAGAATGCTGTGGACACACTGCACGCACAGTCGAGAGGTGCAGCACAGACATGGGAGGGGCTGGGAGAATTCATCCTAAGAGGGTAGTCAGGGCAGATGCCAGTGTCGAATAAGGGCCTCCTCCCAGGGGGTCACTGACTGGTTATCACACACGGGGCGCGGGGCGGTGAAGAGGCGACAGGAGCGCATGTGCTGACCCACCCGTAGAGCCTGCGATGAGGACGCAGCTACAACCAAGTGGGGTCCGGGGCCTCCTGGCTCGGCTGTCAGCTGGAGCCTCAGAAAAGACCGAAGAGTAGGTTGTAGAGAAAGAGAAAGAGAAGCAACATTCGAGGACCTGGGTTACAGGGCTCCCTCAGCTGCAGCCGTGAGTGAGGGAGCTGCATGGTTCTCGAGAGATCGCTGGCCTGTGCGTGACCTGGGCACGTGGTCGGGGCCCTGTCATGAGACGGGGGAAGGGAAAACACAGTATTTCTCCAGCAACACGGGAGAGGTGGCGATCGGGGAAACGGAGCACACGGAGTGGTGATGTCAGTCAGGACACCGCGCAGGGTGTCCGTGTTCCCACCCGCCTCAGAGGCGTGGCGTATCCGCATGGGAAAAGGGTCGTGGGTTCATGTGGGAGGGAAGGGAGACAATGGTGCACACGTGGATAAAAACAACGTGAGGGGACGTGCAGCAGCACTCACAGCCGACATTGTAGTTCTGGGCGACCAGACAGGAGGTGGCGCTGAGTGGGCCTATGCGATGCTGTGATCTGTGAGTTTCTAAGGACAGGACTTAAAACACTCTTTTAGGGAGGGCATACCCTGCCATGTACAGGGAAACCCTGCAGGACATTCATGCCTTCCTTCATCCCAGGACCTCTCTCGAACACACAGTGGGAAGCGCTGTCCCAGTCATGGAGGATGGAACGGGGAACAAGGCAGGTTCTCCTGGCCCTGGAGCTCACAGGGGTGTTCGCATGTCATCTATATATATAAAAGCCTAAATGACTGAACGACCGTTCGACAGGTCGCTTGACGTGCACTGACCACCAGGGGGCAGACACTCAACACAGGAGCTCAGTGTGCTCCCACAGTGGTAGCACCGCTCAGCTGACCACTGGGCTCCAGACGCCGGGCTCACAGCTGGTGAGCACGCTGCGGCGGCACTACCGAGCGGCAGCAGTGACAGGCACAGAGGGGCCGGATTGAGCGGGAGCAGCGTGGCACCCAGCACAGACTCGGGCTCCTCCCTGGCTGCCTGCCGCTTCACGCACTACTACATCCCTCGGGGGATGTTGGACTGCTGGTTCCAATCCCCAAACTGGCCATCCCACATCCCCCAAGGGGTCCCAGATTGTTAGAGGGTGCAGCCAGGCTCAGGGACCCCACTGGTGTATGAATCCGTGCCCCAGGCCTCTAGTATAGTATAAAGGTTTAGGTTACAAATGCAGCCAGAGCCCCCCTGGGGGGCCAGCTGCCTGAAGATGGCAGGAAGTGCCCTGAGAGGGGCAGGGAGTGAAGGGCGCAGCTGAAGGCTCCCGTGGGGAACCCACAATCTGGTTGTGTTTTAAGTGGCTCCTGCCTGCTGGGCAGAGGGTGGGCTGGAGGGCCAGTAGTCTGGGCCCAGGGCGCACTCGGAGGATGGGCTGTGGCTGTGAGCGCAGGGCTGGTGAACTCTGACCTCCCACGGCTACCGTCACACACTGTGACACACTTAGTGGCTCAGGACCACACAGCTGTGATGCACTGTCCTACAGTCCTGGAGGGCAGACACCCAGACGGGACTTCCAGGGTGGAAGTCAGGGCGCATCTGTTTCCCCACCTTTTCCGGAACCTCCAGCTGGCGGTCTCCATCACCAAAGCCGCAGTACAGTACCCCCGATCTACCCCCCTCTAAGGACCCTGTGACCACACCGGGCCTGGGTAACCTCCCTCTTCCGAGACCCTGAGTCACAACTGCGGGGTCCCCTTTGCCACGGAAAGGGGCACATTCACGGGTCCCAGGGAGCAGGGTGCAGGCATTTTGGGGGTCATTATTCTGCCTAGCACAGATGCTTCTTTCCTTCCTTTTTACCAGCATTTATTATCGTTACTTCTTAACGTTGTATAACTGAACAGTCCTTACTCCAATGAACCTTTGTGAATATTTTGGTTTGAAACACTTTAAAGTACAGCAAAATATTTCATTGGTGGCTTAGGTGCTGCTAATCTGTGCATTTTCTTTTTTTTAACTTTTTTTACTTTTCAATTATAGTTGACATACAATATTACTAGTTCGAGGTGTAAAACATAGTGTTTAGACATTTATATGCTTTATGAAGTGCTCACCTATAAGTCTACAACCACCTGACACCATACATAGTTATTACGATATTATCGACTATATTCCCTGTGCTGTACTTAACATCCCTCTGACTGTTTTTATACCTGGCAATTTGTACATCTTAATCCCTTCACCTTTTCTCCTAACTTTTTTTACTTTTCAATTATACTTGACATACAATATTATATTAGTTCGAGGTGTAAAACATAGTGATTGGGGGGTAGGGGGGAGAGGTGGGCGGCGGCTCCTGCGCATGCGCCCCCTGACAAAAAACAAAACAAAACAAAACAACATAGTGATTAGACATTTATATGCCTTATGAAGTGCTCACCCATAAGTCTACAACCACCTGACACCATACATAGTTATTACAATATTATCGACTATATTCCCTGTGCTGTACTTAACATCCCTGTGACTGTTTTTATACCTGGCAATTTGTACATCTTAATCCCTTCACCTTTTCTCCCAGTCTCCCAAGTCCCCTCCCCTCTGGCAACCATTAATTTGTTCTCAGTATCTATGAGTCTGTTTGTTTTTATCTATTTACTAGAGGCCCAGTGCATAAAATTCGTGCATGCGTAAGGTCCCTAGCAGCTGCTGGCCGAGGCCTCCCTTTGTTCCACGCCGCCCCATCGTGGTCAGTGCGCATCATAGTGAGCGATCAAACTCCTGATGGGTCGAACTCCCAAGGGGACACTTTGCATATTAGGCTTATATATATAGAGATTTTGTTTGTTTTACTAGTAGATTCCACATATAAGTGAAATCATGTGGTATTTGTCTTTCTGTGTGTGACATATTTCACTCAGTACAAGAGTCATATTCTCTTATCTGTCTACTGATGGACACTCAGGTTGTTTCTATAGCTTGGCTATTGCAAATAATGCTGCAATGAACATATGGGTGCATATGTCTTTTTAATTTCTTCAGATAAATACCCAGAAGTGGGCTTGCTGGATCATGTAGAAGTGTTATTTTTAATTTTTTGAGGAACCTCCATACTGTTTTCCTTGGTGGCTGCATCAGTCTGCATTCCCACCAACAGTGCACAAGGGTTTTCTCTCCACCTCCTCACCAACACTGTCGTTTGTTGATTTATTGAAGGCAGCCATTCTGACAGGTGGGAGGTGATATGTGTGGTCTTAATTTGCATTTCCTGTTAGTGACATTGAACATCTTTTCATATGTCTATTGGCTGTCTGTTGACATATTTCACTCAGTACAAGAGTCATATTCTCTTCTTTATCTGTCTACTGATGGACACTCAGGTTGTTTCTATAGCTTGGCTATTGCAAATAATGCTGCAATGAACATATGGGTGCATATGTCTTTTTAATTTCTTCAGATAAATACCCAGAAGTGGGCTTGCTGGATCATGTAGAAGTGTTATTTTTAATTTTTTGAGGAACCTCCATACTGTTTTCCTTGGTGGCTGCATCAGTCTGCATTCCCACCAACAGTGCACAAGGGTTTTCTCTCCACCTCCTCACCAACACTGTCGTTTGTTGATTTATTGAAGGCAGCCATTCTGACAGGTGGGAGGTGATATGTGTGGTCTTAATTTGCATTTCCTGTTAGTGACATTGAACATCTTTTCATATGTCTATTGGCTGTCTGTGTGTCCTCTTTGGAGAAATGTCTATTCAGGTCTTCTGCCCATTTCTAATCAGATTGTTTTTGGAGTTTAGTCATATGAGTTCCTTACTAGTAAGTATTTTGGGTATTAACTCCTTAATGGATGTATCATTGGCGAGTGCCTTCTCCCATTCAGTAGGTTGTCATTTCATTTTGTCATTTTGTTGAGGTTTCCTTTGCTGCACAGACTGAGATTTGAATAGGAAGTGGTGAGATTACAGCTGGTACAAAATATGAGAAATAAGAAAAAGACTTGTATAATACATACCTCACTGGACCAAAACACTTTAAAAAACAAACCTAATTAAGATGAGCTCACTCTCCTGTCTCTCACTGCGTCCTGAGCCACACTGGGCTCTACAGGCAGAGAATCGCCTATGGACGGGCCCTGGGCTCGGGGCCAGGCCTCCCGGGGAGTAGGTGGCAGATCCGGCTCATCCAAGCCCAGTCCCTCTGAGCGAGGGAATGAGACACACCCAAAAGGAAGTGTGACCCCGCAGGGTTCCTTCCCTGGTCTTAGGGGTGGTTCTGTTTAGGATGATCTGATTTTCACGCCTCTCTAGGGACGCGGCTACTGTGCTCAGTGAGACTCCCCTTGTGTTGAGTTGGGGACAGTAGCTCAGTATGACGACAGATGAAATCCCTCTGCTGTTGCCCTGGGAGCCTGGGTGTGCTTTCCTTCTGAGTGCGGAAGGGAAGGAAACATCTGACCTTGACCAGGGCGGAGTCCCCCTCCCGAGAGCCATTTCTGCGGCCAGTCCAGCTGCTTGCCGCTTGGTCCTCCTTCAGAAGGGCATTTACCGAGGGCCCAGAGACAACATGGCCCTTTCTCCTTTCCGTGTTACCAATGCCTCTTCCTCCCCAAGTGCCCCGGAGGACGGGTGGAAGATGCTGGAAGGAATGTCCCCTCGCCCTGCGTAGGTGGGCTTACGTGTAAGTGTCCTTTAAACCACCCCCCTCGCACGGGGCCCGACCCTAAGCCTTGGCCATCACTGGGCGTGACAGGCAGGCAGGATGAGCCCTGCTTGCTGTGACCAGAGCCACTGGGCCTGACTTAGTGGCTTTTGGGGAGGGAGAGTCACAAGTCAATGGGGCCAAGGACAGCGGCCACTTCATTTTGTTTTTCAACCAATGGCACCGACTGTGTGGGAAGGCAGCCTGGGGCAGGGGGCAGGACGGGGCTCTGAGCCAGGTGCCCGCATCCAGTCACGGCCCTGCTGTCTTTGAGACTCATTCCCTTGTCTGTCCCATGGGGACGATGATCAGTGCTGTGACAGGGATGAGAGTGAACCCATGCAAAGCCACCTGCCAGCCGCATTTCCTTAGATAAGTTCCTTGCTCTCGCTGCTATAACAAAGATGGGTGGTTGTGAGCGTTATGTGGATAAAGCTGGGACAATAACCACTCAGAACTGTGGGCTTTGCCAGGTGCCATGCGAGGCCCTGTTGTACAGAGGTGAACAGGAGTCTGAGGAGTCCACAGCCTCGTTGGGGAGCAGGCAGGGTGGGCCCAGAGCAGACTGTGACAGTGGGACACGGTGGCTGCTTCACACCGGGAACACAGGGTGCTGAGCACCGGCAGTGAGAGGGCTTCCTGGAGGGGAAGAGCGAGAAGGACGGGCAGTGGGAGTTGGATGGTTCGCCGTGAGAGGGCTCTTTAGATTTGCCTGAAGGCTACAGCCCTGAGGTGGCTGTGTGGGCCCAGCGACTTCCCTCCCTGGAAGCAGGACTGACCTTGGGGCTGTCAAACACCCACGGCTGACTCAGTGAGTGCAGCTGGTACCCAGGGTGGACTGGAATGGGGGGGGGGTGCCAGGCACAGCTCAGTCTAAAGGTCAGAGCAGCAGTGACAAGGAGCTAAGCCCACTGGGGTTGGGTGAGTGGGCAGGACTATTGTAATAATCCCCACGAACAGGAGAGTGGATGGCGCCGAGGCTCCCGGAAGATGAGCTAGCTGGGGCCAGCTGAGTGCAGGCGCTGTGGCGGGTCCATAACTAGTGGGTGATGGGTGACAGGGCAGCTGACGAGCAGGGCTGGTGCTGTTGAAAGCGCTGAGCTGGAGCGAAGAGAGCGGGGACAGGACTCACTGGCACATATGAGGCCAAACCACAGGAAACTGACATTTATTTTCCAGGTCAAAAACCATCTAATAGTTTCATGGACCTGTTGGCCATTTGCATGTCTTCTTTGGAAAAAAAATGTCTATTCAAGTCCTTGGCCTATTTTTAAAACAGAGAAATGCAAAACCACAGTGATACTGCCTCACACCTGTCAGGATGGCTGGTATCTAGAAAACAGGACAGCGACTGTCGGTGAGGGCGTGGCAGACTCGGTGGGAAAGCAAAACGGTGCCGCCGCTCTCGCCAACGGTGTGGAGGCGCCTCACAACTCACAAAAGGGACTGCCTTCCGACCCAGCTATCCCACTGCTGGGTTTTATCCTAAGAACTGAAATCGGATCTCAGGGAGATCTCTGCCCTCCTACTCACTGCAGCGTTATTCACAACAGCCGAGATTCGCAAATCCCCCAACCCCTGGGTGGGCAAGTGGATAAAGCAAGTGTGGTGTGTGCACACAGTGGGACAGTCAGTCTGTGTGACACCTCGGAGGACACTGTGCTGAGTGAACCGAGCCCGTCACAGAAGGACAAACACCTCAACACCGCATCTAAGAGTCAAACTCACGGAATCAAAGGCTGGAGTAGTGGTGGCTGGAGGTGGGGAGAGGTGAGGGTGGGGAGTTACTAATCAACAGCCACAGGGTTTCAGTTGAGCAAGAATAAGCTTTAGAGATGTCACATAGCACGGTACCCACAGCCAACAGTAATGTGTGGTACACTTAAAATTTGCCAAGAGGGTAGAGTGCATGTTACATTCCTGGGGTTTAAGAGTAGTTCCTGCAGGCATGGGGTTGTGGGTGTGTGCAGCCTGGTGGGGGAGGGGGTTGGGGGATGGAGGAAGAGGAGGAGCCTTGGCCAGGCCTGAGGTGCATCCACAGAGCCCAGGGCATGTGCGGGAAGTTCCAAGGCAGAGGGAAGACCTCAGGTTGATGAGGAAAGACTTAAATAAGGGCCACTGATTTTTTTTAAACTAAGGCTCACTGGAGCCCTGCAGCCACTGCCTCCAATCCCATCACCTTCTCTGTCTTCGAAATTAAATTCTCACTCCTCACAGCCCGCGTTAGCGCCAACTCCCTGCCTCGCGCCCTGGTGAGACCTAGGGAGGGGCAGTGCCGGTTTACCCGCCGCTCGAGCATCAGGCCACAGAGAAAGCAGCTGCCTCTTCCCCAGCAGCCTGTGCTTCTGTGACACGGTGGCTCTGGGGCTGGGCAAGAGCCGAGCCGGTGAGCAAAGCACCACTGCATTCCCGACTCTCCTGACTGCTCAGTGCCGCGCTGTGTCTGCCCCAATTTTACAGACAAGAAAGGGGGGTCTGGAAGGCAGGAAAGGGCCTGTCCCGCAGAAGGGATTTCCAAAGGCCATGCAGTCATTGATTGAACTCCGTATGCCGAGTCAGAAAACCTGCATTCCTTCCGTTAGACGGGTTAGGACCTTGGGAAGATGCATGACCCTCCCAAGACTCAGTCCTGCCTGCCATTCACGTATCGTTGGCACATACGTCTTGAGCCTGTTAGCGTTAGGAATCGTGGTGGCTCTTTCGAGGCCCTGAGATAACTGACAAGAATGCGAGCAGCACGGGAAGTCTGGCAGAATTTTCGGAACCTGGGTTGCGTGCCATCAACATATCAAGGGACCCGGTAGAGGCTTTTTACAAAGACTTTACAAACTACTGAAATACAGCGAATTCCCAAATCTCCCATTCCCTCTTCCTCAGAGCCACCTCCTCAACGCCCTCATCGTCGGCCGGGGGAGTGGCTGCGAGGCCCTTTCTGGAACACAACCAGCCTCTTGGTCTGGATCCACCTGAGGTGGTCTCGTGTCCCAGCAGGGCCTCGGAGCTCCGGAGATGGAGAGAGGTGGTATTTGGTGGGGGGTTTGGAGACAACTTGAAGAAATGTCAGCGAACAAACGGGCAGTCAGCCTTAGGATGTGTCTGTCAGCGACGAGGGCGAGAGAACTGTGGGCCTGCCATCATGAAGACCTGGTGACAAGCACTGTTCCCGGGCCGGGGCTGGACCTGGTGCCGGGCTCTGGGAAGATCACAGACTCAGCTCTGGCCTTCAAGCTGCTCAGACTAGGGATCTGACTTGGGGGGCGGGCAGGGAACACAGCAACCACACAAGCCAAGCACGGCGCTGGGGTCAGAGGGAGCTGGGAGGACCGAGCACCGAGGGATGAGGAGGGCTCAGTGAGGACCAGGGAAGGAAAGGGCTTCCGAGCAGAGGGACGGCCTAGAACAGGCCCCAGGAGGAGAAAGACAGGTTGTGGTGAAGCTGCCGTTGGATGCAGGGCAGTGTTTGGGCCAGGAAGGCCACGAGATGGCAGACAGGTGAGGTCCATGCCCTCGGCTGATCCACTTTCCAGAGGTGCAGACCACTCAGCCAGTGGAGAGCCAGGGCTCAGCGTTTCCATGGGAACAAAACTCATGACATTCAGACTTGGGCAGTTTCCCCGTCACTGGGTCACTTCTATGACCAATATGCACGACCACTTTAGGTGCCACACTTGCCAACTAAGGACATGACACACATTCCACAGCCCAGCTGCCCCTATCTGCACTGTCGCTGATGCCGACGTGATAGAAAGCACAGGCTCTCAGAATAAAGGCCACTCCCTCAGCATCTGCACTGTCTTCACACGGAGGAGGCTGTCGGGACGGGCTCCAGGCCTCAGGCAGGATCTCAGAACCACTGTCTAGGTGACCCGAAAGCTCCCCCGGCCCCCAGGTCAGTGTGAAGGGGAGGCCACTTGTGGGGGCCCCGCATTCTTATCATGGGAAGTGGCCAGGACTGAGGCCCGGGCCCTTGTGCAGGGCTGTGACGACATGTGCAGTGTCCCCAGATTACACCTCTGTCATCTCTTACGCTCTCCTTCCTGCTTCCCCACATCGGCATATCCCCATGTAATAGGCAAGATGTGTCTTTAAATACCTTTGGCCTGTATGTAAAAATCCATAAACATGGGTTTAATACACATTAAAACAATAAAAAAAGACATTTCTAATGTATCACCATGGTTCACTTACCACCCAAAGGCAGGGTGAGTGTTCTCTTCTTCACAATGTGTGTTTTGGGCAGGTTAGATGCACCTCAGAGGCATCATGCTCCATGGAAGGAGCCAGACTCAAAGGCTGCACCGTCTGCCTCCACTTGTGACGCCTGGAAAAGGCCACGCTGCAGGGGCGAGGGCAGGTGGAGAGCGCGAGGGGCTGTCCAGAGCCGGGCCCTAGGGAATGCTGGGGAGAGGGAGCTGTTCCGGCTCATGGTGCTGGTGCTGGTGCATGACTCCATGCATTTGCCAACACACACAGAACTGTATACTAATAAAAAGGGGAACTCTGACCACATAAGTTATACCTCAATCTCAATAAGCTTGGCTGAAAAAGGCCGTCTTTTTACATTTCCGCTTTCCCAGCATGAGTGAGCGCCTCCCATTGGCCTGGGTCTCCGGGAGACAGTGACCTCTCCTTCCCGGGGTAGAAAGGGCAGGGCACTGGGGACAGAAGTCTTTGACTTGGTTGATTATGAGCTGAGCTACCTGGACAGGTCGCTGATGCTCCACTGGACTCGATTTCTCACGTGTAAGACGAGATCACAGTAAAAAGATAAATGGCAATTTAAAAATGGACAAAGGGTTTGACAGCCATTTCTCCAAAGAAGATATACAAATGACCAGTCAGAATATGAAAAGATACTCAACATCATTAGTCATCAGACACCACTTCACACCCACTAGGACAGTGGTTTTCAACCTTGGCTGCACATTAGAATCACCTGGGAATCTCTTTAAAATCCTGATTTCTGGGCCCCACCCTCCGGAACATTTGTTACTAATGTTGTGGCCCCACCCCATAACAAAGAAACAATTTCCGGAGGATGAGGCCCAGAAATCAGAATTTCAAAAAGATTCCCGGTGATTCTACTGTGCAGCCAAGGTTGAGAACCACTGCACTAGGGGCTGCTCTCAATAGGTCACACGATAGCAAGTGCTGGTGAGGACGAGGAGAAATCTGCTGGTGCGAGTGTAAAAGGGTGCAGCCGCTTTGGTTTTTGTTTAAATAAATTTTTACTTTTCAGTTACAGTTGACGTCCAGTATTATTAGATATTATTAGTTTCAGGTGTACACCCCAGTGATCAGACATTTATATAACGTGTGAAGTGATCATCCTTGATAAAGCTTGTACCCACCTGGCACCACACATAGTTATTACACTATTACTATTCCCTATGCTGTACTTTCCGTCCCTGTGACTAACTGACAATGTGCACTTCAATCCCTCACCTTTTTCACCCATCCCCCCGAGCTCCCTCCCATCTGGCAACTGTCAGGATGGTCTCTGTATCTGTGAGTCTGTTTCTGTTCTGCTTGTTCACTCATTTATTTTTTATATTGCACACATCAGTGGAATTATGGCATGTCTTCCTCTGTCTGACTTACTTCCCTCAGCCAATACTCTCTAGGTCCATCCATGTTGTTGCAGACGGCGATTTCATTCTTTTTAAATGGCTGAGTCACATTCATTGTGTATACGCGCCACTTCTTTACTGAGGTTGCTCCCATATCTTGGCTCTTGTAAATAATGCTGCAATGAACAGATGGCTGTGCGTCATTTTTTACTTAGTGTTTTGGGTTTTTTAAATACCCAGAAGTGGGCTTGTAGGGTCCTTCTTTATCCCTTATTACAGCCTTTGTTTAAAGTCTATTTTGTCTGGTATAGACATTGCTACCCCAGCTTATTTATTCATTTTCATTTTCACGAGATATCTTTTACCATCCCTTTCAGTTTATGGGTGTCTTTCTATCTGAAGTGTTCTGTGGACAGCATATGGAAGGTTCTTGTTTTTTTTTTTTTAATTAAATCTTTATTGTTCAGATTATTACATTTGTTCCTCTTTTTTCCCCCCATAACTCCCCTCCTCCCAGTTCCCACCCCACCCTCCGCCCTCACTCCCCACCCACTGTCCTCATCCATAGGTGCACGATTTTTGTCCAATCTCTTCCCGCATCCCCCACACCCTTTTCCCCCCCAAGAATAGTCCGTCCATTCCCTTTCTATATGTCCCTGATATTACAATCACCAGTTCATTCTGTACATCAGATTATTTATTCACTTGATTCTTAGATTCACTTGTTGATAGATGCATATTATTTGTTCACAATTTGTATCTTTACCTTTTTCTTCTTCCTCTTCTTAAAGGATACCTTTCAGCATTTCGTATAATACTGGTTTAGTGGTGATGAACTCCTTTAGCTTTTCCTTATCTGTGAAGCTCTTTATCTGACCTTCAATTCTGAATGATAGCTTTGCTGGATAAAGTAATCTTGGTTGTAGGTTCTTGCTATTCATCACTTTGAATATTTCTTGCCACTCCCTTCTGGCCTGCAAAGTTTCTGTTGAGAAATCAGCTGACAGTCGTATGGGTACTCCCTTATAGGTAACTGACT
>NW_005370719.1:20700-26120 GCF_000412655.1 Myotis brandtii
TTTCCTCTTTCCTCCTAGTTGTAGAACTTCCACTCAGCCAGCCTTCCTGTGGTTCTGGATGATGTCCGTTCCGTCTTTTAGTTGTATTTTTGAAGTGGTTGTTCGAGGCAGCAAACTCCGGCGTTAACCTATGCCGCCATCTTGGTTTCCCCTGGAAGGTTCTTGTTTTGAAGGCTCTTGTTTTGTTATTAAGCTACCTTATGTCTTTTGTAATATGTAATCAATTTGCATTTAAAGTAATTGTTGATGTACGTATTGTCATTTTATTATTCATATTTTAAAATCTTTTTTTTTAAAGAAGACCCTTTAACATTTCATATAATACTGGTTTGGTGGTGATGAACTCCTTTAGCTTTTTCTTGTCTGTGAAGCTCTTTATCTGGCCTTCAATTCTGAATGATAGCTTTGCTGGGTAGAGTGATCTTGGTTGTAGGTCCTGCTTTTTATCACTTTGAAAATATTTCTTCACTCCCTTCTTGCCCACAAAGTTTCTGTTGAGAATTAGCTGACAGTCGTATGGATACACCTTTGTAGGTAACTAACACTTTTCTCTTGCTGCGTTTAAGATTCTCTCTTCGTCTGTAACTTTTGGCATTTTAATTATGATGTGTCAGGTGTGGGCCTCTTTGGGTTCATCTTGTTTGGGACTCTCTGTGCTTCCTGTACTTGTAAGTCTATTTCTTTTATCAGGTTAAGGAAGTTTGAAGTCATTATTTTTTCAAATAGGTTTTCAATTCCTTGTTCTCTCTCTCTTCTCCCTCCATGATGCAAATGTTGGCTCTTGAAATTGTCCCAGAGACTCTTTATTCTCATTTTTGCAGGGACTCTTTTTTTCTAGCTGTTCTGATTGGGTGTTTTCCACGTCCTTATCTCCCAAATTGCTGATTTGATCCTCTACTTCATCTACTCCACTGCTGGTTCCCTGTAATGCATTCTTCATTTCAGTTAGTGTATTCTTCATTTATGACTGGTTCTTTTTTATGTTTTTATGTCTGTTTTTATATATTTCCTATCTCTTTGTTGAAGTTCAAAGTTCATCGAGCATCCTTATAACCAGTGTTTTGAACTCTGCATCTGGTAGATTGCATATCTCCATTGTGTTTAGTTCTTTATCTGGAGTTTTGTTCTGTTCTCTCATTTGGGACGTGTGTTGTTTTTTTGTCTCCTCATTTTGGCTGCCTCCCTGTGTTTGTTTCTTTGTATTAGGTGGAGCTGCTATGTCTCCAGTCCAGTAGAGTGGCCTTAGGTAGTAGGTGTCCTATAGGGTCCAGTGGCACAGCCTTCTCAGTTACTTGAGCCAGGCACTCGAGGTTTGCCCCTCCTTTTGTAGTTGAGTCCCGATTGCTGTTGGAACATCCATGGGAGGGATTTACCCCCAGGCCAATCAGCTGAGAGAACTGGCTGCAACCACATTGGAACATCTGTTGTGCAGGGGCGGGCCCCACGGAGCAGACATTGCTTCAGTGGGGCTCTGGTGCCCAATGATTCTGCCCATTCAGTGTGTCACTTGTGGAGGAGGTTGGGTGGTGCTTCGGCATGGCTGTCACTGTCCCCTGGGTACACTGGCTCTGGGGCCTCCCGAAGATGCAGGCCAAGGTCAGCTGCTGCCTGTGCCCTGCCCTGGGCCACCCAGCATGAGCTACAAAGTTATCTGCAGATGGTTGCTACTTGTGCTGGGCTTGGAGGTGCTGGGAGAGGCCAAGCTGGGAACCAAGGCCGGCTCCCACCAGAGCTGAGCCTGGTACCTCTTAGCAGAAGGTATGGGACATGCCGAGACCATTTTTTTGTGTCTCCATTTTCTTGAGGATTCCCGTGTCATGTATCAAGCACATAAATCTGTATGCTTTTCCCTGTTACTCTGTTTTATATTATTTTAATTCTTAGGCCCAGGCACAAACACCCTGAGAGGGATGAACCTTGACAATATTGTACTAAGCCTGAGAGGTCCACATAGTAAATGAGTCCATTCATGTGAAAGTCTGTAGAGACAGGAGGTACATTTGTGGTTGTTTGGGGAGAAGGGGTGGGGTTTCTTTTTGAAGTGATGAAGATGTACTAAGAGTGACCATGGCGACAGTGGTGTACATGTGTGAATATACTAAACCCTATTGATCTGTGTACTCTTTAAGTAGGTGAATTGTATACAGTATATGAATTATATCTCAATAAGGAGGTTTTAGAAAATGGCACGAGCCAATAAAAAGGAAGAAGGATATCACAGGCGCTTCTCTGGCAGAGTTTGTGATAAAGCTGAGGGATGACATTCAATGCCAGGACCGCATGGCACCATTGGGTTCTTAGTGAACGCCCCCTCCCTTCACCGCTTCTGAACTTGGCCCTGGCCACCTGCTGCCTGGCTCAGGCCCTCTCTGAGAAAGCTGCCCAGGTGATAACTGAGTCTTGTCCTTTGAATCTGGTGCTGTTGGGGGCATTTTGGGGTCCATGAGGGGATGGTCTTGGAGACCCAGGTCAAATCAATAAGCAGGAAACAGGGAGAAGGTGATGCAGAGGCTTCCTTCCCCCAACACTGGAGATCCAGCCTCCCCGGCTGTGGAGACGTCTCTGGGGCCATCACTTCCCCGTGGCCGGCACTGCACCTGGCCCTCAGCTGGAAGGCCGCAGGAGCTACGGCCTCCTGAGAACTGTCGGTCACAGGAGCTGGCCTGTGCCCCACTGGGGGTCTTCCCTCTCCTACAGGGATGAGGAGTGAGCCCCTCCCCGTCAGGTCTTCCGCTCCTGAGACGCCAGTTCGGTACTCATTTCAGAAACTCGCTGGTAGGATCAGTCTCTCCCTGCTGCTGGCTACCAGCAAGGCACCAAGGGAGTCCATGTCTGTGAAGTGGCCCCTTCCAGGAGCCCCAGACATGGCTGTTCTTTTTAATGAGCCTCCTGGGCACACTGCCATGGTGTCCCAGCCCCAGCATGCGGGAGGAATCGATCTGATGGTCTCAACCACTCATCAGTGAAAATGGCCACTGGGGGAGATCTGCTTTTCATTTCACTTACCAACTGGCTTTCGAAGGCCAGTCAATATTCCATTTGCTGGGAGCTGCCTTCCGTGGCTTAGAGGGGGGCGTTGCACAGGCCCTGACTGCTGCTGGGCTGGGCTATAGGACACAGCGGGACTGAGCCGTGTGCACCACCAACCTTCTCCACAAGTGACACTCAACGGGCAGACTCCTCAGGCACCAGAGCCTCACTGAGGCAATGTCTGCTCTGCGGGGCCAGCCCTGCACAGCAGATGCTCCAATATGGCTGCAGCCGGTTCACACATCTGTAGGAGGTGTGGCCACTGTCCCCCGAGACCAAGCTCTCTGATGACATTTGTGACTGGAGACCTTGGAGAACGGTGCTACCTCCAGAATGTGCAGACACGGAGGAGTGCTGCCCACCTGTCTGATGCCCTCAGATCTGCATGGTGGGAGGGGCGGCCTGGCCCCACCCAACGTAGGCTGGTTGTGAGGGCTGCAGGCGACAGGTTGGTCCAGGCGAATTCACCCCTATGCCTCACTCAGGGTTCAGGACCATGCAATGGGCCCCTTGGGGATCCCACTCTGCCCTGTCTCTCCTCTGACATCTTTGAGGTTTCTCTCTGGGACCCCCATCGAGTGGGTGATGGAAGAGGCCTCTGCTGCATTTCCTGTTTCCTGCCCTGGGGTTTGATCGGGTCCCAAGACTTTCACCAACCAGATGTGACCCAGAAATGGCTCCGGCAGTAACAGGGTTCCCCAAAGGCAGGACTGTGTCCAGTTCTTTGGGTCCCCACACTTTCTGACCCCGAAAGGCACCAGGTGATTTAGTTATTTTGGATGGATCAAAGAAGGCCACTGCTTGTCAAGTTTGGGGCTAAAAATTATACAAATTCTCATATAGTCTTTGCTCTGGCCTTGAAGGAGGTGCGTTGACTGTCATCTCAGGTTTACACATGTGGGCGTTAGAGCAGAGAGGGCCGGTCACTTGCCCAGGGCCCCACAGCAGGCATGAGCTCAGTGTTTAAGGACCACTTCTTTGGGAGTAGACGGTGGACGGAGAGGCTGCCCACCTCTGCGTGTTGCGGGGAGTGTCCACACGAGCCACTGAGCGAGGCTTCAATCACATGGATTGGCCCGAACCAGGGGGGCTGCTGGGATGTGACTGCGGGAGGAAGTGGCAGGACTGGGTCAGGGACAGGAATGCTTTCCGCAGCGACATCCTGGCCTTGGAAAACGGAACAGGGCACACCTGGCCCCAGGTAAGTGCAAACCCACCACCTACATTGTGTTATGGGCTCATCTTCCGTGTGCGCTGTCCATGGTGCTCCGATGTACTGTGGTCTGCTGAAGTTTCTAATAGTTCAGCGCTAAGCTTTTCTACTCCAAGCTCCACCAGGTCGTTACTATCCCATAAGCACAACTTAAATGAAGGTAAAAGGGAAGCAAAGGAATGTGGACAATCCTCTCTCATCATTAAAACAAGGTGAAGAAGAGTGATGCAGGCTTATTATTGAAAAAACAAAACAAGAACAATGACACAAAGGTAGGAGGAGGGAACAGAAACAGCTGTGACCCCACTGCATTTTCTGTGTATTTCTCATAGTGCATCTTTCAAAGTGAAAATGGTTTCCTGTATATACAGCCTTGAAATGTGATGTTCCTTTTCATCGGTATTCTGCTCAGGGATGCCACAGGTATTGGTGAGAGGGCCCGAGAACGGTGGTGACAGTGACGTCTGTAACTAGAGCAGGTGGCATTCGGAGCGATGGCTGTGTGGCAGGTGCAGGCCAGTCACCCTCTTACCTAGTTCTCCCTCCCATCAACCCGGAGGTGAGGGCTGCTTCACAGGGAGTGAGTTATTGCCAGCGTGGCTTCGGAGGTGTAGGGACTGGTGCAGGGCCCCTGCCTCCCAGGTTAGAGCAGGAAGCAAGCTGGGCCCAGCGGGCAGCAAATTCTCATTCTCTGGGCTAAGTGGCCAGTGACCGAGAAGCATTTGCAGAAAAACAAACAAACAAAAAAAACACCCCAAAATGGCCTAAAGGGTCTGGGAAGGTTCTGCAATTTTTGATTATGACTTTACTTGCCTTAAATGAGTTTGTTCATGTTTTTCCCCACTTGTATATATCCTGTATGATATCTATTTAAGAAATGTCTTTAATGACCTTAATTATTAGATTAGCCTCATCCTAAGAAAAGTCTCTTAAACTCTACTATCATCGTCTGAAAAACGGGGTGTGACGTAACGACACTGTGGGGTGTGCTCTCTGACAAGGAGGCTGGAGGAACGGGCAAGGGCCATCGTGTGGGTCCCTGCGGCCCCATTGGAGTGCGGCCTGCTCTGGATGGACCGAGTGTAAAGATCATCAGTGGGGCCGGGAGGGACAGGAGCTTTGTTGTAGGGTGGGTGCAGCTGCAGGATATAGATCCTGAGGTCAGCTCTTTCCCAGG
>NW_005370719.1:26272-46116 GCF_000412655.1 Myotis brandtii
CAGGACTGCAGTGAGGCACCAAGGGTGTTGGAAGGAGAGCAACCCCAGGGCGTGATGATCAGTCGGATGGGGAGGTGAGAGTAGGGTTCGTTTGTGCTTGGAGACTGGACCACGGGAGTGGCTGAACTGGAGGGGAAGGTGCAGAGAGTGACAGTGAGGCAGTGCCAGGGGTGAAGGCATGGCGCGCGTGTCCCTTGGTGAGTTATGCTGTTAAGAGAAGTAAAGATGCACTTGGCCTGGTTTGCCAAGAAGGAGAGGGTAAGTCCATAAAAGTCCGTAAAAACGCTGCACTGCCACCAGCGTGCCATCAGCTCTGAGTATTTTGGGCCACAAAGCACACGGTGAGGTTCAGATCCTCAATGGCCCTGATGCTGATGGGCTGCACGGGGTCCGGCTGGGAGCCTCTCAAGGCTCCTCCCTGTCCAAAGTGGGTGTCAGGGGCTGGCTCCTGAGCTAGCGCGGCTGACATGGCAGACGGTCTGTGCATGCCCGTCTACTGGGCTAGGGCCCGGCCCCTGAAAGGCCATCCTGAAAAGGGGCCGGTCATTCTCCCATTCACTCCCTCTAATACCCCTGCCAGCTCCTCATGGGATCATGCCCCGCTCTCAGTCCTCACTTTCCTTCTTACAGCCGGACCTCATCAGTCTCCATGGTGCTCACTGCCCACCCCGTGGAGTGCTCCCCATCACAAGGCCCCAGCCTTTTCAGTTCCTGGCTAACTCCACAGGCCCCTGATTTCCGCCTGGTGTACCCAACCATTCGCGTAGAGTCAACATGGCCTGCGCAGGCCATGCTGGTCCACATTGACCGCATCCCTGGCCTGAACGTCCTTGGACACGCCCAGCTTAGAGGAGGAGGTGGTTTGTGATGCTGGGATGTGGGTTTGGAATCCCCCGGGGCTCAATTCCTGACCCTGCAGGGCCCCCGCCTGTCACTGTGAGAGCCATTAACACATGAGGTCCAAGGACTAACCCACATATGCTTCTCAGACAAAATGGAGATAATACTTTTATGAGATCGTTAATAAGAACAGTAACTGCCTCCAAAGCGCCACCCAGACTCTCCCATCCAGCAAAAGCTACAGTGGTTCTAACAGTGTGGCCCCAGTGACCAGTCAAGTGGAGAGAACCATAAAGGGGGCGTTTCAGGTGGGTGTGCAGTGGGCAGACCTCTCACCATAGGCAAAAATACATGGAGAACTGAGTGCTATGACTCCCTTAGACAACGAACAGACTGGGAAAAGGCAGGTGTGAAATGTCCAGCATGTGTAAAGGGCCCTACAAGCCAACAAGAGAGCCGATGGTGCCGCAGACACGCAGGGGCAGATATGGGGAACACTCCACAGAAGAAAGCATGTTAAGTTTTTAATTCTGATGGTATCTGTTCAGGTCCTGCCAGGTGCCAAGTGGGAGGAGACACTGTGGTCCTGGGCACCTGCTCTCCCACGCCACCTGCTGCTAGTCCAGTCTTGACACGGTGCCTGAGCCATCCCGCTGGGGAAATTGGCCAGAGTGTGGCACTCTGCTCAAACCCTAAGGTTTAGCTGTGCTGAGCTGGGCAGGGCAACCAGTGTGCAAGCCACAGCTGAGGCCACAACTTGAAAGCAATTGTACCATAAGGTCAAAACTCTACCCCAGGATTTTCATCTGCTTTGTCCCCAAGAACCCATGTCATTTAACAGAAAGCCAGATGCTACGAATAACTTTGTGATCCCTCCAACTTTGTTCTTCTTTCTCAAATTGTTGTGGCTATTTGGGGTCTTTTTTGGTTTCTACAAAGCCTTTGTAATCAAAACAGCCTGGTACGTCACAAGAACAGGCATATAGAGTTATAGAACAGAAAGTCCAGACATCAACCCACCCCAATATGGCCAATTAATATTTGACAAAGGCGGCAAGAACATACAATGGTGTAAAGACAGTCTTTTCAATAAATGGCGTTGGGAAAACTGGACAGGTACCTGCAAAACAATGAAACTAGACCACCAACTTACACCATCCACATGAATAAACTCAAAGAGGACAAAAGACTTAAATTGTAAGTTGAGAAACCATAAAAATCCTAGAAGAAAACATAGGCAGTAAAATCACAGATATCTCACATAGCAGTATTTTCACCGATATGTGGCCCAGGGCAAGGGAAAGGAAAAAACAAACAAATGGAACTACATCAAAATAAAAAGCTCTGCACAGCAAAAGAAACCATCAACAAAACGAAAAGGGAACCTACCGTATGGGGGAACTCTTTGTCAGTGATATATCTGATAAAGGGTTAATTTCCAAACTATATAAAGTACTCATACAACTCAACACCAGGAAGACAAACAATCCAATTTAAAAATGTGCAAAAGACCTGAAGAGACACTTCTCCAAAGAGAACATACACATGGTCAATAGACACATGAAAAGATGCTCAAAGTCACTAATAATCAGAGAGAGACAAATTAAAACTATAATGAGGAATCACATAACACCTGCCAGAATGGCTACCATCAATAAATCAACAAACAAGTGCTGGTGAGGATGTGGAGAAAGGGAACCCTAATACACTGCTGGTGAGAATGCAGACTGCTACAGCCACTGTGGAAAACAGTATGGCCCTAGCCAGTTTGACTCAGTGGATAGAGTGTTGGCCTGTAGATTGATGGGTCCTGGGTTCGATTCCAGTCAAAGGCACATGCCCGGGTTTCGGGCTCGATCCCCAGTAGGGGGCATGCAGGAGCTAGCTGATCAATGATTCTCTCTCATCACTGATGTTTCTATTTCTCTCTTCCTCTCTGAAATAAATTTTATATATATACACACACATACACACATATACATATACATTTTAAAAAAGAAAAAACAATATGGAGTTACCTCAAAAAATTAAAAATGAATCTGCCGTTTGAACCAGCGATCCTACTTCTTGGAATATATCCTAAGAAACCCAAAACACCAATCAGAATATATGCATCCCTATGCTCATAGCAGCACAATTTACAATAGCTAAGATTTGGAAACAGCCCAAGTGCCCATCAGTAGATGAGTAGATTAAAAAGCAGTGGTACATTTACACCATGAAATACTATGCAGCTGTAAAAAAGAAGGATCTCTCACACTTTGAGACAGCATGGAGGGACCTGGAGAACGTTATGCTAAGCGAAATAAGCCAGTCAGAGAAAGCAAGTATCACATGATCTCATAAGTGGAATCTAAACAACAAAATAAACTTACAAACAAAACAGGTCCAGAGGAATGGATGCATGGAACAGAATAACAGATCCTGGGGGTGGGGAAGGTGATGGGAAGAAATTAACCAAAGAACATGTACGCATCACCCATGGACACAGACAATAGGAAGGCCTGGGTGGGGGCTGGGTAGAGGGGAGCAAAAAGGGAGAAAATGGGAGACATCTGTAATGCTGTCAACAATAAAATCAAATTTAAAAAATAATAGAGTAAGACCCAGCTGTTGTGCCTTCATCTGTTAGGTGAATGACTGCCCCAAACTTGTGAAGCTCAAATGAGATACTACATATAAGGTGCTGAGAGAAGGCTCTGTAACAAATAAGCATGTTTTAAAGATGAGGACTCTGAGGGTCAGAGAGGACCCACTCGAGAAGTAATGGAACTGAGATCCCATCGACTTAGCACTGGCACGCCCCCACTCCTCAAGCCGCCTGTCACCCTGGTTCTGACAGTTCCTTTGGATACACCACATACACAGGGCCAGCAGAAAACAGCGCAAGGGAGAGCAGCCGCCACCCTGGGTTCAAATCCTGCCCCCACACCTGCCAAGGGGCCTTGGGGTAGCTGCTCCAGCAACCCGAGCCTCAGGTTCCTCATCTCTTAAATGGCTGTACACAATGGTAAGTCCCCTCAGAGCCTTTTGGGGAGAAGTACTGAGACGGAGGACAAAAGCAGTGGGCCCAGTGAGTGGCCACAGGAAGTGCGCAGTGGCTGCTACTGGCCACGGAGGTCACCACACTTAGCTGGAAAGAGGAAACGAGGGTGCACTTCCCTGCTCTCTGCATGGGTCCTAACAGCAGTGGACTTGTTAGTCAGTCAGAAAAGGAGATTTCTCTGCCACCTGTGTCCTATACAGAGCAGGCTAACAGGCTGCAGCCCTCATGGACTTTGAGGCGCCCCTGTTGAGAGAAGAGCTGAGCAGGGACCGGGAAGGCCCAACTAGAGAGTCAGGAAGGTCTGGTTTGGAGTCTCAGCTGAGTCACTTAATCGGCGGAGCCTCAACTTGCTCACCTGTGAACACCAACTGCAGCCACATCGTGGGGTTAGGAAGATAGGAAGGGTCTTGAAGGCAGGGTGGGAGCCATGAAAGCTGTGATTATCCTACATAATAAAAAGCTAATATGCAAATTGTCCCCTCAGGAGTTTGACCAACTGGGAGTTCGACTACTTGCTATGATGTGTGCTGACCACCAGGGGGTGGCGCGGAATGAAGGAAGGCCCTGATCAGCCCTGATCACTGGCTAGGCTTAGGGACCCTACCTGTACACGAATTTCGTGCACTGGGCCTCTAGTTGTTATTATAAAAGAACTGCAGATCAGGTTCATCCTCAGATCCAGCCCTGCTCCACCAGCACCCAGAGCCTGGTCCGGAGGGCACGCTGACATCACTCGGGCTCAGGAGCTGGGGCTCCTCAGCAGTGCCAGCCATATGGCAGAGGGGAGAGTGACTGTGCACCAGGGTCAGCCGGAGGGCATACACATGGGTGCTGTGACAGCTGTCCCAATGGCTGGGCACTCTGGGTGGTGTTCTCCATGCCTAAGTAGCGACTTTGGGACCAAAGCCACCTCCCTGGGAACCTGCCTGACAGGTACATCAGCCAGTATGTGGCCAAGTGTCCTTGGACCCAAGGAAGAGATTTTACTTCCTTTCACCCCCTGCAAAGCCTGCACCTGCTCAAGGTAAGGCCCTGGAGAGTGAGGCAGAGAGGACCTGCGTTCTCTTAACAAGGATCCAGCCTTCCTCGCCCAGGGGCATCCCTCCTGCTCCTGCCCGGCTCCTCGCCGACATCGACTGCCTTCAGGAACACACTGCCCTGGCTAACTGGGGCCCTGGTTTAGGAAAGGGCCCTCTAATATCCTGGAAGCTGAAAAGGTGGAATGAGGCCCACAGAGCACAATCCTACTGATCCGGTGGCTGCTTTCACAGGTCAAGGTGCCATCTGTAAAAGGATGAAGGTGACGGGGTGAAGGCGAGGCGGGCAGCCACGTGGACGGTCCTGCTTGGCCTGGACTAGACTATGCCAACCTCATGCTCTCCCTTCTGCTCCTCCCCCACATGCCACACTCTGCTCCAAGTCCTGCGTGCAGGTCTGCTGGAGCAGCTGGTTACACTGGAGGGTCAGAGACTGCCACTGGACCCCACTGGCCACTTTGGGACTGAGGCACCACCCCAGAAACCTCCCTGACGTGTACATCAGCCACTGGCTGCAGAGCGTGTGACTGCATCTAGGCTCAGTCTGGACAAAGTTCAGAGGATCCCCCTGGAGGGGAAAGCCTGCTGTCTGCCTCCCAGACATGCTCTCACCACCACATCGCAGCCTCCGGACAAAGTTCAGAGGATCCCCCTGGAGGGGAAAGCCTATAGCTCACTGTGGCTGCCCTCCTCCCAGCTCACTCTCCTTTCGGAACTCCTTGGCTGCCCTGCTGGTTCCTCTCAGGGACCAGCATCTACAAGGTGGGCAAGCCCCATTCCCAGGCTTCCCCTCTTCCCTCCCCCCTTCCCCTCTCCTTAGCAGACTCACTCACGCAGGCTCATGGCATGAAGTGCCACCTACATGTGATGACTCCTGAGATTCTATTCCATCCAGACCTCCATCTGAACTCCAGGCTAATCTTAGACTCCGTGCCCACTGCAAATGTAACACGTCCAAGGCCACCTCTTTATTCCATCGCCCCTGGCTGTCCCCACTTTGTAAATGGCAATTCTTCTTTCAGTTCCTTACACCAACATCCCAACTCCTCTCCGTCCCTCACACCCATGTTGGCCCATCTACAAATCCTGTCCACTCTACCTTCAGAATCCATCCAGACCTGGCTGCTGCTCACCACTGCCCCTCCAGCCTCACTCAGCCACCATCTCCGCTCACCTGGTGACTGCATCATCCTGTACGACAAAGCCCTTCCCTGGTGATGGCTCCCATTTCACTCCCCGGACTCAAGGCCCTGTGTGACCCAGCTTACCTCATCCCCACCGCTCTTCCTCCTCCTTCACTCTGCGCCTGCTGCACTGGCTTTCTTGCTGTCTCTTGAGCACACTGCCTCAGGGCCTTTGCACTCGCTGTTTCCTCTACCTCAGTTCCCTGGTCTCCACACTGTGTCAAACTATCTTTGTGGCCTTCCCCTCCCATAGATAACACAACCCCTACACGCCCCCCTCCCCAGGATGTCCTCTGTTTATTTTTTTTAAGCACGTACCACCTGACATACATATATTGGTATTTGTTAGTTTGTTTAATGCCTATCTCCCCCACCAGAATGTCCATTAGAGCAGGAACTTTGTTTTATTCACTGGTGAACTATCAGTATCTGAAATGGTGCCTAGCACACAGTAGGTGCACAGTAAGTACGTGCTGGGGAAAGGGATGGACAGAGAATTCCCGCACACCATGCCTGCTCGGATCCTGGCTGCTTTCCTGGCCCAGCCAGAAGCAGCTGTGCTCCTTCCCGGAACTTGGACAGATCCTGGGAGAACCAAGCCAGCCTCTTACCTTCAGGTGTTTAGACTAATATAATCTCTTTGTTTTTACGTACTTTGAAAGCAGTCCTAATCGTTTATATTTAAGATGTCCTTTAATAAAAATGCATGCATAGGAGGCAGCTGCATGAATGCCTCTGTAATTTTCTCATCATGATTGCTTAGTTTTCCAGTCAAAACAACAGCCTGAATCACAGCGGTTCTATATGTATTAAGAACTAAAGATTCCCCCTTGTTCTCCATAATTGTCTAAAATTATTAATAGATCAATCTAGTATTTATATTCTACTTATTCTTGGATTGAACAAAGGATGGAGAAGGGAAATTAATTTTACTTATGGCATTGAACACCTACTATGTGCCTTGTTGCTTTATATTCACTGTGTCACCATTCTGTGAGGTCTGGGTCATCAGCCCCCTTTTATGGATAAAGAAATATGAGGTGCAGCATAGAGAACAAACTGTCCAAAGTCACACAGCCAAGTGACAGATTGGGGACCTGAACCCAGACTGCTCCATTCTTTCCACTAGTGTTTTGGGTTTTTTTTTTTGACATTTAAGTATACAAACTATAGTTCCCCACTCCCCAGAGTAAAGAATAAATAATGATCCCCAAATACCTGGGCTACTCAGGCTCTCCCACCACCTCTGCCCCGCCCCCCCCGGGGTAGTCTTGAGAGCCAGACTCCAAGGCCCCTGTGATAAGAGAGGCCCCGCCTGGCTGAGTACCACACACTGAAGGGTGGGGCAGGGTGCAGTGGGTGGAGCCGGGTGCCCTGTGTTCTGCCGAGGCTAGAGGAGCAGGGTCAGGGAGCTGGGTGAGGCTGCTGTGCAGGGGAGACCGGGCCTGGTGTCCGCAGGACCTTGCACAGAACGGCACTCGGTGTCTGATGGGGAAGCCAAGAAGAGCCTCCACAAGCCCAGTGAAGAGAGAGCTGTTTCCAAAGGCTGCCCCTGGTCTCTGGCAGGAATTGGAAGGCCTCATGGTGACCCTTGAGGCCCTGCCTAGACTCTGACCTCACCTTCTACCACCCCTGACCCTGGCCCACGGCCCCCATCCTCTGGCTCCAGTGTCCATCTCAGAGCAGCTTGCATGGGTCCCTTGTGAAACTTTCAGGCATAACTGACACCCTTCCCTGGGTAAAGGGGGCATGACTCGCTCACTCTAATGGTGGCAATGCCAAGGGGCCACCCAGTGACACCCACCCCCAGTGTGGGGCCTGCAGACAGACACCTGCATGGCTATGCCTCCTGCTCCATATGGAGCCATCAGGCTGACCCGGAAGCTTCCTGAGGACAGAGACTGTCTGTGCATCTTCCTAAGGCTTTGCTCAGTGGCTACAAAGGGGCAGAAGAGGCTGAACAAATGTTTTTTTAAATAAAGGCATGAATCTCAAATGCAGGGACAATGGTAAGTCTCCTTTCGCCCGTATACCCTTGACACGGCTATACTAATATCAGACAAAATGGGTTTTAAATAACAGGTCACAAGAGACAAGAATATTATATATTAATGAAAGATTCAATACAGCGAGAAGAAATAATTATAAACATTTATCTACCTAATAACAGCCCATCAAAATCTATGAAGCAAAAACTTGACAGTTGAAGGGAGAAATAGATAGTCCGTCAATAACTCGCTCAGTAATGGAGAGAACCACCAGAGGGAAGATATAAACAGCTCAAAAACCCACTAAATCTAACAGACACATACAGAACATGCTACCCAATAACAGCTGTGCAGGTGCACATGGAACATTCTCCAGGGTAGACCATATGTTAGGCCACAAGTTAAGTCTCAACAGATTTAAAAAGATATCATACAAAATACCTCCTCTGATGACTGTGGGATGAAATAAGATCAATACACTGTAAAATTCACAAATTGTTATGGACATCAAATAACACACTCTTAACCAATGGATCAAAGAAGAAATCACAGGGAAATAAAATACTTTGAGGGGAATGAAAACAAAAACCAACCCACCAGAACTTACAGGATGCAGTGAAGAAAGCAGTATAAGGGGGAAATCTGCCATAAATGCTTACATAAAAAAACTAGAATGATCTAAAATCAGCAATCTAACTTTACAACTTCAGAACCAGAAAAGAACAAATTAAACCCAAAGTTAGCAGAAGGAGAGAAATAATAAAGATTAAAGGAAATAAACAAAATAGAGAACAAAGAAGCAACAGAGAAAATGAATGAAACCGAAAGTTGGTTCTCTGAAAACATAAAAAAAAATTGACAAACCTTTAGCTAGATGGACTAAGAATAAAAGAGAAAATATTTAAATTACTAAAATCAGAAATTAAAATGGGGACACATTATAATTGATTCCACAGAAATAAAAAAGATTATAAGAATACCATGAACAATTGTCTACCAACAAATTGGGTAACTGAGATGAAATGGACAGATTCTTAGAAAGACAAAACCAACTAAGACTAAAGCAAAGAAGTAGAAAACCTGAATAGATCTGTAACAGGTAAGGAGATGGCACCAATAATCAAACACATGACCAAGGAAAGGCTGGGACCTGATAGTTTCACCGGTGAGTTCTGCCAACATTTAGAGAACCAAGACCAATCCTCCTCCAACTTTTCCACAGAACTAAAGAGGAGGGAACATTTCCTGACTCATCTGTGAGGCCAGCATTGCCCTAATACAAACCAGACAAAGATACTACAAGGAAAGACAATTAGAGACCCATATCCCTGAGAACGTAATGAAAAATCCTCAACAAAACACTAGCACACAATTCATCAGCATAGTAAAAGGAATATATGCCAGGACCAAGTGGGATTCATTCCTAGAATGCAGGGATGGTTCAACACACAAAAATGTAATATACCAAGCTAGCAGAATGAAAAAACCAACAAACACGGTCATGTTGCCTTTTGCCTCATTGCATCCGGGAGAGCAAGAAAGGTGACCAGCAGGTCCTTCCAAGAAAATTCAGCCAAGGTTCTTGCTCCTGCACAGTCTGATCTGGAAATATGGCCTCCATATGTGCCCAGTGTTTCCATCAGTATAAAGGAAATAGGATATAGGCTTCATTAAGTTGAAGTAAGTGTACTTCCTTGAATGGGTCATTCGAGACATCACCTTACTACAGAAACAATGCTAGCTCTTTGTACACAAAATAAATTTTAAAACTTCAATTATGAGTATTCTGATAAGAACGAAATAGTCCTTTAAAGAGATTACTATTATCTTTTGAACGGATATATCTTTAAAATTTGTGGCATATTTTCTCCCAGTTATATAAAAGTATTCATGCTGAACTCTGGTAAATGCCAGTTTTGTTTTTATGATTAAAAACACATATTTTGCTAAGTAAAGTGCCTGCTATATATAGAAACATCCAGCCTATAACCTGAGACAAACTGTCTCATGGGTTAGGGCAGTGACAATAAAACTGTTCAAAAATAGAAAAAAAAAACACACCCACAACACAACCATATCAATCGATACAAAATAAACAACAAAATCCAAAGCTTTCATTATAAATACTCTTGTGTCCTTAACTTCCAGAGCATAGCCCTGTGCCTGGCCATGTGGCTGGGACTTTAAATGCATTAGTCCAGCTCAATCCTCTTCTCAATTCTCTTAGCAACCCCGAGAGGAAGGAACTAGAGTTACACCCAAGTTAGGGAGGTAACTGAGGCCCAGTGATGCCTAGGGACTCACCCAGGTTCACACAGCTATTAAGCAACTGAACCGAGACTTGGACCACACTCTAATGTCGACTCCATGCTCCTGGTATTAATAATTGCAGCAGCAGAGATGGCAAAAGAGTACACATCACCCCTTGCTACAGCTAACACTCCTTGCCCTGAATTCAAAACAAATACAAACGGTGAGTCATCACCCTTCCCTGGAGGCCCAAGGAGCCCTTGCTGACTCCCGTGGCCGAGGCCTGGCCTGGTTCAGAGCTGGAGCTTTGGATCTCCGCTCCGCCATCCGGCAGCCAGGTGGCCCAGGGCGGTCACTTCACCTCTCCGGGCTTAATTCTCCTGCCCTTCTTGAGAGGATGGTAAGAAAGATCATTCTAGTAATAGCGCTCTCAAGGGCTGCTGTGAGAAATACACAGATTTCCCCGCTGGCCCCAGGGTCAGACAGAATCAGGAAGGGCACCTGACTAATCAATGCCTGCTGGGCCCTAAGGGGCTGGCCTGGCAATGCCCTATGCCACACAACCTGAGAACTCCCTCCAGGGCCCTGTGAGGGACCGGCCTCCTGAGAATGAGACGGGTAGAAAGGAAGTTCCCAGTCGCCACTGATGATGACGGACCCTTCACGTTTATCAGGCCAGCCCCATGACCCCTCCCACTGTCCAGTGCCAGCTCTCTCCTCCACCAGTCTTTTGATGTCTGCTGCCTCGCGACTGCCAACTGGGTCCACCTTCTGGACCTGCCGAGTGTCAGGAGACACGTCTCAGTCTGAGGTTGTGTCTGTGTGGGTCAGTGAGCCGCAGCCTGGGTGTGGTGGGCCGGGGGTTGGGGCTCCTGGCCCCTGGCAGATGCGCATGCTTCCCCTTCCTTCCTGCCTGTATTCCGATCAATGATGAAACCGTATTTTAAAGCTGGGGCTGTGGACTTACTCTCCACAACAGCCTCCAGCAGCCAAACCTGGACCTTTGCCCCTGGTGACGTGAGCAACAGTGATTCCTGTGGCTTTGGAATGTGACATCAGGCTTGGGTCTGGAGCCCAGAGCCACTGCCCTTCACTCACAGGACCTTGGCTAAGGCCCTGCCCTCCTGTGTAACAAGAAGGCACCTGATTCTACCTCTGGCGCCCAGGACGAAGAACACGAGAGTTCCTGCAGAGAGGTGAGAGGACTTCTCACCTAGACCTCTCTTCTCCAAGTATAGAGGCCCTCCAAAGTCTCCCCCACAGGCTGGGAAGAAGCCGAAGCAGCAGACACCTGAGAAATCTCCACATGCAGTCAGACCCAGGCAACCCCAAGTTCATGGCTATATCCCGGCTAATGCTCTACAGTAGGACTGCCTGCCACACACAGGCGGATGCAAGTCTAAAGACAGGTGACATCCACAGGGAGTGCCAGGCACTCTTCCACTCCATGGGAGTGAGGAGCTGGAGGTACAAAGGTTCCCCACAGAAGCATGGTCTCCTGGCTCAGGGGGCGGGGAAGGCTGGGCCAGAGAAGCACAGCTTCTTACTCAAAAGTGGCCACAGCGGCTGGCTGTGGTTTTACTGACAGCTGTCCAACAGACCCACAGAGGGGACCTGTTTGTCCACCACCTTCTCTTCTTGCAGGGACCACCCTCTCCTGAAAGAGGCTCAGTCCATGAGTTGAGGTGGCTGAATGCCCCTCCCCTTTTCCCTGGATTTGGCCAATCAGGGTGCTGATTCCCTGGCTCAGCCATTGGCTCGGAGGAGCTGAGGCCATCAGAACCTGCCTAGGACTTTGGCTGGAGCAGAGATAGGATGTTTGTTCTTCAGGACCTGCATCCATGGGGTCTCTCAGGCCTGCAGCTGCCAGGGGCCGGCTTCCCACCACACAGAGAAAAGGGGCTTGAAAGTGAAGCCAACACTTGAGCTAATAAGGACTCTTTTCAGGATAAGCTCATTCCAAGTAGGTTTCTGAAATTTTGCAAACCAGAGTTGCTCATCACACATACCTTGCTTCTGGGACCTGTAGAGACTCGGACACTTAGCATTTTGAGGACCTGACATAGGTCCAGATGCTGCACTAGGAGTGTTTGCCTCATTTCACCATTTGTCTGCTCTTTTTAAAAGACAGTGACAGTGTTTACATGTGTGGGCTCTAGGGTAAGAGACCTGGGCCCAAGACCTGCCTGGGCCCAAAGTCCAGGGGTCAGGGCCAAGTTCAAATGCCAGCTCTGAATGGACCAGCTCTACAATCGCGGTCAAGGCCTTTAATGCTCAAGGACCCAACTTTCTCACCCTGTAAAGTGGGAATAACAACAGGCCCTCCTCTCTCAGAACTGCAGAGTGAATGAGATCCTGCCTCTAAAATGCGCAACACAAGGCCGGACACAGCAGGAGCGCCAGGTGGCCGGGCTGAGTCAGAAATGGTGGTTCAATGTAGGGATCTGTCTGGGAGGAGACATTCACAGCATTGGAGCTAACTGGTGATTAGGTCTATTTTTGCTATACTAAACAGAAGTAGTGTTGCAAACATGAGCCCTTCTGGATTTATCAGACAAGCCACGTCTCCTTAGGTGGTTCAAACATCTTGTTTGGGGAGGTCCCTGTTGCAGGAAATCAATGGACAATAGCTTTTGGCTCATCGAGAAAGTATTCACTGAGCATCTCCCAGCTCTGTGCTCCACAGGAGGGGAGAGGCAGTGTTCCTGCCCTCTGGGCATTTAGACGGGAAGGGCAGAAGCACAGTCCACCCACCAAGTCAGCAGGAGGTGCTGGCTGTAAGGATGGAGGGAAGTAAGTACAGGTGGGAATCAAGAGAGGGGCCCACAGCCCTGCCTGATGGTTGTGGTAATGGGGTGTCGGACGGCTATGGGAAGACTGGATGGCCAGGTCCAAACTCAGGAGTCTGGCAGTCCTGACAGGGGAGGGCAGTTAAAACTGCAGGATGGAGTGGTTACAACTGGGGCCCTGGAGTCACACAGACCTGGCTCCATCACTCACTAAGTATGGCTCCTTTGGCAAGTTGGTTAGCCTCTCTGAGCCTCAGTTTCTTCATCTGTAAAATGGGCCACTCAGCCATTGGCTCGGAGGAGCTGAGGCCATCAGAACCTGCCTAGGACTTTGGCTGGAGCAGAGATAGGATGTTTGTTCTTCAGGACCTGCATCCATGGGGTCTCTCAGGCCTGCAGCTGCCAGGGGCCGGCTTCCCACCACACAGAGAAAAGGGGCTTGAAAGTGAAGCCAACACTTGAGAGCTAATAAGGACTCTTTTCAGGATAAGCTCATTCCAAGTAGGTTTCTGAAATTTTGCAAACCAGAGTTGCTCATCACACATACCTTGCTTCTGGGACCTGTAGAGACTCGGACACTTAGCGTTTTGAGGACCTGACATGGGTCCAGATGCCGCACTAGGAGTGTCTGCCTCATTTCACCATTTATCTGCTCTTTTTTAAAGACAGTGACAGTGTTTACATGTGTGGGCTCTAGGGTAAGAGAGACCTGGGCCCAAGACCTGCCTGGGCCCAAAGTCCAGGGGTCAGGGCCAAGTTCAAATGCCAGCTCTGAATGGACCAGCTCTACAATCGCGGTCAAGGCCTTTAATGCTCAAGGACCCAACTTTCTCACCCTGTAAAGTGGGAATAACAACAGGCCCTCCTCTCTCAGAACTGCAGAGTGAATGAGATCCTGCCTCTAAAATGCGCAACACAAGGCCGGACACAGCAGGAGCGCCAGGTGGCCGGGCTGAGTCAGAAATGGTGGTTCAATGTAGGGATCTGTCTGGGAGGAGACATTCACAGCATTGGAGCTAACTGGTGATTAGGTCTATTTTTGCTATACTAAACAGAAGTAGTGTTGCAAACATGAGCCCTTCTGGATTTATCAGACAAGCCACGTCTCCTTAGGTGGTTCAAACATCTTGTTTGGGGAGGTCCCTGTTGCAGGAAATCAATGGACAATAGCTTTTGGCTCATCGAGAAAGTATTCACTGAGCATCTCCCAGCTCTGTGCTCCACAGGAGGGGAGAGGCAGTGTTCCTGCCCTCTGGGCATTTAGACGGGAAGGGCAGAAGCACAGTCCACCCACCAAGTCAGCAGGAGGTGCTGGCTGTAAGGATGGAGGGAAGTAAGTACAGGTGGGAATCAAGAGAGGGGCCCACAGCCCTGCCTGATGGTTGTGGTAATAGGGTGTCGGACGGCTATGGGAAGACTGATGGCCAGGTCCAAACTCAGGAGTCTGGCAGTCCTGACAGGGGAGGGCAGTTAAAACTGCAGGATGGAGTGGTTACAACTGGGGCCCTGGAGTCACACAGACCTGGCTCCATCATCACTCACTAATGGCTCCTTTGGCAAGTTGGTTAGCCTCTCTGAGCCTCAGTTTCTTCATCTGTAAAATGGGCCACGTGATTACCCTCATAGGGAGAATTATCAAAATCAAATAAGACAATTCTGGCAGATGGAACGTACTCAGTAAATGCTGATCATCATCATTGCTAGGAATATTCCTGTTATTGAGCATTCACTGCGACATAATACATGTTCACACAGCACTCCCCTTCTTTGCCTGCACAGCTACTCGCTAATACTTTGGTGTAGAAACCGCTGAGGGGACTCCAGATCTTGGTACGATGGGGTAGACTCATTCCACCAGGTGCAGCTATGAAGCCTGGAGGGAAAGCACGAGGCAGCTACTGAGATTCTGGAACGTCAGTAATGGCAGGTGGTGGGGAAGACACCCAGAACCTGCTGTGCCATCAAACCTGCACTGAGTTGGTCATTTCCCCTCTCATGTCCTCCAGCCTGGGCTCGAGGCAGCCTGGCCCCTGACAGTGGGCAGGGCATGGACAGAGGGCTCAGGAGAGAACGCTAGTTCTGGCTCAGAGAACAGTGAAGCAGACAATTAGTGCTCAGAAAGAGTGGGGCCACCGTGTCTCTTCTCTCTCTTCTGTGTCCTCAGACCTCAGTCTGCAGGGTCCTCAAGCACCGACAGCTCCGAGGGAGGGGCGGTAAGACGAACAGTGGCTCCTAGGACATCCACACCCTAACCCCTGCTGCTTTATGGAACAAAAGGGATTCTGCAGGTGTGATTAGTTTAAGGATTTGAGATAATGTTGTCCTGCATTATCCGGGTGACCCAGTATGATCTAGAAGGTCCTTAGAAGAGGGAGGAGGTCACAGAGCAGGGGGGAAGCAGACCTGGAGTGTTGCAAGGAAAGAGATTCGGCCGGAGTCTCCAGAGGAACCAGCCTGCTGACACTGACTGGACCAGTGACAATTCTGGACGCTGGCCTCCAGAACTGTAAGAAAATACATTCGTGTTGTTTTAAGCCACCTACGTCTGTGGTGGTTTGTTACAGGAATCTAATATGGGGGAAATCTTCCTCTCCAATCAGAAGAGCTGGGGTCCCCTTTCCTCTCTGTTACCCTCCTCTGGGCCCTGGACAGGGGTGCTGTCATGGAAGTATTTAGCCTTGACCCAATCCTCACACCTCATACCAAAAACCCAGGAGAAATCTTTGTGACCTTGGTTTAAGTAAAGCATTCTTAGGCAGGACATCAAAAGCATGATTCTTAATAGGAAAATTTGAGAAGTTGGATTTCATCAACATCAAAGAGTTCTGTTATGCAAATGACACTGTGAAGAAAAAATGAAAAGGCAGGCTACAGACGGGGAGGAAATATGTGCAAATCACCTATCTGATGAAGGACCTGTGTGCAGAATATACAGAGAACCATCAAAGCTCAACAGTAAAACAACAAACAACCCAACTTTTGAAAATGGGCACGAGACTCGAACAGACATTTCCCCAAAGAGAACAGAGCTAAGAAAAATAAGAACATGAAAAATGAGCAATATCATTAGCCGTTAGGGAAATGCCAACAAGGCCACGATGAGAGTAGATGCCAAATGCTGGTGAGGGGGCAGGGTATCTGCAGCTCTCTCGTGCATCGACTGTGGGAATGGACCATGAACAGCCACTGCAGAACACAGCTTGGCGGTTTTTCACACTTACCACCCCACCTTTAGGTATCTACCCCTGAGAAATAAAGCCACGCACTTGTATTAGCTCTAATCAAATTGTCCACAACTAGAAAAAAATGTGTCTTTGTGAATGGATACACAAGCTTTGGTAGATCCATATATTTATCCATATAATGGAATACTAGTCAGCAGTAAAAGGAACTAACTACCGATACACCCCACCACATGGATGAGTCTCAAAGGAATTGTGCTGAGTGAGAGGAGCAGAGGGTTGCTTACTGTATGACTCCGTGCAGATGACATGCTCAAGAAGACAAAGCCGTAGCAACAGAGCAGATCAGCCGCTGCCAGGGCTCGGGGCCGGGGAGCGTGTGACCACAGGGAGGCACGGAGCTGTCTGTGTGATGGAACTGTCCTACATCCTGACTGTGAGGTGGCGGTTACTCGGATCTACATGTGTATTAACATGCATAGAACTGAACACCAAAATAGGTCCATTTTACTATCTGCTAAAAGTGTTTTTGTTTTTTGATGAGTCAAGGCAGGCAGGACTCCAGTCAATATATTAAGGCCCTAACTCGGCCTTCTGAGAAGACAGTGGCGTGGCCCCCCCTCTGAGCCCATTGATGATTTATGAGCCGTCTGGGCTCCAATCATTAGCCCTCCTTCCATCTTCTAGCTAGCTGAAATATCGTTTGCAGGATTTCACAGCTGTGCCCCCACCCCACCACTCATACCCTTTCCCACCCTACCTAGGATGAGCTATTCATCTGTGGTAGTTGCAAAACCAGCCCCAATTACTCACCCCTCTCTGCATCGTGTCCTTGGCCATGTGACTCAGAGCTGTCTGTGTGATGGAACTGTCCTACATCCCGACTGTGAGGTGGCGGTTACTCAGACCTACACACGTATTAACATGCATAGAACTGAACACCAAAAAAGGTCTATTTTACTATCTGCTAAAGTGTTTTTGTTTTTTGATGAGTCAAGGCAGGCAGGACTGCAGTCAATATATTAAGGCCCTAACTCAGCCTTCTGAGGACACAGTGGCGTGGCCCCTCTCTGAGCCCTCTGCTGATTTATGAGCCGTTTGGGCTCTAATCATTAGCCCTCCTTCCATCTTCTGACTAGCTGAAATATCATTTGCAGAACTTCACAGCTGTGCCCCCACCCCACCACTCATACCCTTTCCCACCCTACCTAGGATGAGCTATTCATCTGTGGTAGTTGCAAAACCAGCCCCAATTACTCACCCCTCTCTGCATCGTGTCCTTGGCCATGTGACTCTGAGGTGTCCTCCTACTCTAACCCTGGTCTCTGTCTTGGCTAATGGGATGTTAGCAAACATGACATAGTCAGAGCTTGGAAAGTGATTCAATGATTGGGCTTCCCCGGCTCTCACTCTCTGCTATGCATTCCCAGGCTTGCCCACTGGTCCCGGGCAAGGCCCTCCTGGACCAGTAGACAGGTAGCTGCTGCCCAGACATGGGAGCCAATGCAACCCAAATCAGCGGAGCCCTTAGCCCACCACCCAGTGCACAAGCAGTATGTCCTCGTTACTGAAGGCCACCAAGCACACAGTGGTTGTTTACAGCACAGCACTAACAGGGCCGCAGGTAACTGATGCATAACCCTTCCCAGTGATCACCCCTAGACAGCCTTTAAAAGTGCACGGCAATGCAGGGTCCTGGGAAATCGTGTGACCCACTGAGAAGAAAGCTATTCCAGAGATGGATTATACTCCGGTGGACGAGCTAGGGGTGCAGCCTCACCCCGCTGCTGTTAGAGAAGGGTTATCACCATTTCTTTTACTAACCCAAAATAGGACGGAGGTTACTGTGCCCAAAATAACCCAACCTGCTTCCCTGGCTCCAAACTGCATTTTCAGATGCTCTAATGTTTAAAAATATACGACATGAAGTAGGGCAAGCAATTGTAATAATAACTAAGCTTTCAGCTCAAATAATTTTGAGACTGAAGTGAGGGTCTGAACAAAGAAGGGAAATGTGACTGCAGCTGAAATAGTCCGCTGGGAGACGCTCCTACTAGGTGACATTTCACGTAATCCTCTCGGCCACCTGGCGAGGTTTACTGGCCCCCTTTTTAGACAGGAAAACTGAGGCATGGAGAAATCAAGGTCACAGTCCACTAGGTAGTAGAGCTGGCATTTGAACCTAGATCTGTCTGACTCAAAGTCTTGCTTTCAATTTGAATCATAAAGAAATTAATGCCAGAGCTTTGGCTTACCTGTGATAATGAACCTGACTATCCATCACACTGAACAGTTTACTGGGGTGAAAGGAAGGTCCGTTATGTTGGCGGAACCTGGCACTTTGCAGCCTGGTCTCTGGGCTCAGCAATTCTGGGCTTGGCCACGGGGATGCCACCTTGATGCTAATGAGATCAGAGAGCCTGTCTCCCGATCAACCTGACTGATATGTGGGAAGAAAAGGAGTGACTCTGGTGGGAGACTCGTGGAGAAATGTATGCTGTCTCCCGAATGCCCTCAGGGAGGTGGTGCTGTGAAAACCCCACACTCCAAGGTCTGCCCTGGTGGCAAGGGGCCAAGCATGAGCTGTGGACACTCCTGCTAACAACAGAAGCGATTACTGCTCTCACGGTGGCCACAGCTAAACTAGCCAGTGCTCACTAGGTGCCCGGTGTGAAGTGTGCTGGCAGTGACTTGTTAAATCTTAGAATCTGCCTCTTGAGGAAGGGCCTGTTATCTGCCCCATTTTACAGATGGGGAAACCGAGGCACACGTCCTTCAAGGGTGCAATCCAAGTTCACCACACCAATAGATGGCATGGCCTCAGGTGAATGCCAGGCCCGTGTGGCTGCAGCCCGTTCTATCGACAATGCCGTTCTGTCTGCACCTTCCACGTGACAGCCCTAGACCAGGCCACGTCCCAGACCCTAAAAGGATGGCTGTTTCCACTGCATTACTGACTTCTCCACCTGTCTCCCCAGAACAAGCCACTGCAAAAAACAGCCACAGCTCTGTCACGGCACGTTCTCATGTGTGAAAATAAAGCAACCACCGGAAATCCTGCTCTCACTGGCAGCCCTGACCTGCAGGACCTGCTGAGTGACGTGGCTGGGCCCGTAGCCTGCACTCAGAGGAGGGTTCCCAGGGCCAGAGCAGGACGCTGGCTCATTTTTTTGGTGCAGCTAAAACTTCCTGTGCATATTCGGTTAATGCAGAGCAAGGAGGGCCGTGGCTCACGAGCAAACGTTAGGAAGAGGAGAGTGGGGTGTGGTGTTGAGCTCAGGTGTCAGACCACCTCTCTGCCGGTCAAAGCCCTGCTCCTGAAGCCCCCTCAGCTCCATTTCCCAGGCCTTTCTGCGCAGCATTTACTCCAGGAGCTAGCCCCAGAGAGGGAGACGGGTAGGACCCTGGACAGCACCACCAGCAGCGGTGGGGTGGTGGGGTGGTGGGGTGGTGGAGGTGGAGGTGGAGGTGGAAGTGGAGGTGGAGGTGGAGGTGGTGATGGAGGTGGAGGTGGAAGTGGTGATGGAG
>NW_005370719.1:46342-71022 GCF_000412655.1 Myotis brandtii
TGGAGGTGATGGAGGTGGAGGTGGAGGTGAAGGTGGTGGTGGTGGAGGTGGAGGTGGAGGTGGTGGTGGTGGTGGAGGTGGTGGTGGTGGTGGTTGAGGTGCGGCGGCGGTGGAGCCTAACTAATGCGTGGGATGAGGCCACAGCAGGGACGGTGAAACCCGTGGCCACAGCCCACACCGAGGCCTTAGGGGAGAGGCAGTGTGGTCCATGAGCCGTGACGAAGCGTAGGCTTCTCAGTGAGGGGCAGGGAGGACCCACCTTCACACCCAGACCTTGGAAATGGGCAAACGTGGAGATATTTGAGTCTCATTACCCGCTTCATTCTGACATCATGGTGCAAAGATAGTGGCTGCCGAAGCCCCCGACTCAGCTCCCACACCCCCACATCTCAGCTGTGGGACCACGGCCACGTCACTGTCAGGGGCTGGGGAACAATGACACTACCTCACAGTAGATGTGAAGACAATACAAGAAGGGCCCCCAGTCTGATACCTGCCTCTTCCCCTCACCTCCTTCTTGGCCGTGGAGCCGGGGTTTGCAGCTGCTTAAACCAGGCCCTGGGACACACTGCTCGGCTGGGTCCGGGCTGCTCCACCTCGCACCACTGACCTCGGACAGGCAGCTATTGGGAGGGTGTCTAGCAGCACCCCTACACTCCACCACTGGATTCCAGTGGCACCCCCGCACGCCATTGTGACAGCCAAAGATGCCTCATTCATTGCAGCATCCACGGGGTTGGGGAGCAAGGCAACACTGCCCGCAGTTGGGAACCACGGGTGAGAGAACAAGGAAGCCCCATTAGCTTAGCAGTGAGTGAGAGTAGGAACACCAACAAAATAGGAAGAAATGGCCTACAGCAGCTGCTCTGCACGAAACCCTCCAGGTAAACTGTACCCATGAACAGAAGGTGTGCCTTGACCTTAACAGGTGAGATGCCCAACTGCCTTCAACCCTAATGACCAGGGACCAGTTCCCTGGAATAGACGCCCTGCCTCTGAGAGCCTCGTCCCTGTGAGCTGCTGGAGATGCCGTAATTCCGGGTGTTTCCACAGGTGCACACGCACCGGCCACGGCCTTGCAAAGGCCAGAGACAGGAAGAACTGCCAGAGCAGACCCGCGGGCAGGCCCTTTGCCCAGAAGAGGCAGCACTTCCACGTGTGGGGGTGGGGTTGGGGGGACAGGTGACGGGATGTGCTTGGGTCTGGAGCTAAATCTACCGCCTGGCTGGACGCACCCCTGAGCAGGCCCCAGCAGTTCAGGGAGCTCAGTCAGAAGGCCAGGGGGCTCTGGCCTGAGGGCCTGGCGTCAGCCACACGGTCGATCATCACTGTCCCCGGGACTGAGGGGTCTCTCCTCCTCCCACCTGCAGTTCTCCAGGTGCTGGACAGACCTAACACATTAGACTTTTAATCCCCAATAGGCCACATGTGGCCCCCAGAGATTTTGTTTGGCTCACAAATTAGTTTCCAGATAATTTAAAAATCAGATTTTATATCTACTAATCTGATATATCCGCCATCTCCTGAAAAATGCAAAGGGCTGACAGCTGCAGTCCCACACAGCAGTCATCGCCTGGGGTGAGCAGTGGCGGCCTCTCAGACGGGCTCTGTGAGCTCCACTCCCCACCCCTCCCTGCTGTCATACCGTCAGGCTTTATCCCTTAAATGACCGCCTCTTTCCTACAGGCGCCTGGGTCTGCCCTGGTCCCAGTCGATAGGGGTACACCGGGGTGTTGCTCTGCTGACCCCAGATGCTGGGAAGGTGCCAAGCGTCAACAAGATGCTGAAGGATCACGAAGCAGGTCAGGAGGGGCCCTCCCATGGGGGCAAGTCTGTCCAATGAGGGTGTCAGTCCTGGTGGAAGCTGCTTCCTCTCCCGAACAGTAGCCCCGATTAATAAAGGTGGGGAGAAGAAGTGGAAGCTAAGAAAGCCTCGTGGAAAAGCCTGCCATGGGGAAAAGGTTTCCCCTCTAGCTTCTACAGGCGTGTCCAGGGACCCCTGACCTGGGGGAGGCATCAGTGCCTGGCCCTCTGTCGTGTGTAAATGAAGCACCAACACATCAGAAAGGGCCTCTGACCTAAGATATCCTAGGACCCGAGCGACTACGGTTCCCGTCACTGATGTCCAGCGCTCCTGACAGAACTAACTGCGCCCACCTCCCCACAGGACCCGAGCGACTACGGTTCCCGTCACTGACGTCCAGGCGAACTGTGCACAGCGCTCCTGACAGAACTAACTGCGCCCACCTCCCCATCACCTCTGACACCTGCAGGCCCCAGAGCCCAGTCCCCGGGAGGCCGGCCTGTCAGAGGCGGGGCACTTCTGAGCAGGGGGGAGCGAACCCCTTCCCACTGGGAGGCATGCCGGGCGGGCTAGGGCTGCCAGGCTGCTTCCCCGCCACAGCCCTCGACGACTTGTGCACAGGGCTCTCCACGCGAAGAGGGTGACAGTTGTGCTCTGCCACCTGCTCCGTGGTCCCAGCCAACTTGGCAGCGAAGAAGGAGGACAGCTTGCTATTCTTGACGCTCTGAGACTAGCTGCTAATTCGGCGGGAGGCTTCTCTGGGAAACACCTCCCCTCGCAACCGACCCAGTTCCTCCATCTCCTCCCCCCTGTGCTGGGCTGGTGCCACACCGCCACCCGATCCCCAGCTCCCTTATTCCCTGGGCACCCGCCCCACCTCTGTGACTCCCATTCCCAAGTTTGTGTCAGGAAATTGCTCCCCAAGGAGTGGGTGCAATCCCTAATTCCTGAAAGAGATGACTCTGGGATTTGAGAGCACGAAGTCAGAATTCCTGGGATTCTCAAGAATTCCCCAAATCATAACTTAGCCTGAAGATATTCCCAACGTTCTTCATACTATTTATTTATTATGGTGGAAAACTAAAATGATTTGCTTAACAAATAGGAAATATTTAGCTTGGTAGTATTTACCCAAATCATAGCCTGGAGCAAATATTCAAACACTGGAAAACACCAGTGAACACTGATGGGTACACTTTTGAATGACAACGCACAGAACCTCTTGTCCAAATCGAAATCGCTAGTATAATCCAAAAACTGCTATTTCTCGGACTACCCCTCACATCAAGCAGGCCGCGCACATAAATGTATTAGCATTTGTTTTATTTGCAGGAAGGCTCGTCGTTTGCAGCAGACAGAGCCAGAACACACACCAGTAACAGGGCAGCAGCTGGAAAAGCAAGACTAATGGGATCGTGACCACTTCCCGCCTATGAGCTCCTGTCCTGGTTCCTGGAAATGCTGACCTTCACCTCCAACTCTGTGTCCGCTCTTCCTGCTCCCGCGTCTCTCTCCTCCGTGTGGGTTCCTTCAAACCACGAATATTGATTATTGCACTTATTTTTCACAGGAGAATTACAATACTGTTTCCTGATTTCCTGACTGATTTTCCTGAGTTTTGGAAACGTAATGTTTCCAACCTGAGGACCTGATGCGAGCTCAGAGTATGCAATCCTAGAGCCCTCACACCTCTCTTGCTGGGCTCCCAACCTGCCCTCAGGGCCTCACCCAGATTTGGAAACGTAATGTTTCCAACCTGAGGACCTGATTCGAGCTCAGAGTATGCAATCCTAGAGCCCGTCACACCTCTTTTGCTGGGCTCCCAACCTGCCCTCAGGGCCTCACCCAGACCAGTTCCTGAACCCAGCCCCTCCTTTTCACCTCCCCTGCTCCCAAACCAGCTCCCCTCAGCCTCTTCGCCATCATTTGCCTAGACGTCCCGCCTCAGACACGTGGCAGCAGCCCCTTCTCTCTGGGCTACTATGAAAGCCCCCTGCCCCGACTCCCTTCCCTCCATCCCCAGCTGCCAGTGCGAGCTCCCCCCTCCCCCCGCGACGAGGCACAGACCTGCTCTCAGAGGCCTGCCAGGGCTTCCCTACTCAGAGACCAGGAAGGAAGCGCCCTCAGACCTGCCACCCTCAGGGCCCGGCCTTGCTTTCCAGAACAGCCTGACCACAGGGCGAGCGCCTGTTCCCTGCCACGGCAGATGACATGAGCTCCTTGAACTTGGCAGCTGTTCTGCACATCTGGAAAGAACAGCTCCCCCTTCTGTGTCTCTGAAAACTCTGCATATCATATTGGTATGGGATGGTGGGGTTTGTGATGCCTGAAAAATTTAAAACTGCACATGCTACTGGAGCCAGAATCTCTCCTAAGAACCAGTCATACAGACCTACCTGCCGAAACGTGTACCTAGGGAAATGTTCCTGGCAGCACTGTCAGAGGGGAAAATACCTGGAAACATCCTAAATGTTCAAACAGAGCAATGGTGCAGTGAGTTACAAAACAGCCATTGCAGTGGATACTATGTAGTTTTCAAAAAGAATGAGCCAGCTTTATAAATTCAAAAGGCAAACTATAGAACACTGTGTAGAGGGTGGCTCTGGCTTACATAAGTATCGACAATTTCTGCAGTTACATAAGGAACTGACGGGATCACGGGTGGGGGTGGGGGCACGAGGCACCGCAGAGGGCGTGTGACTTTGATTTTATCGTACATCTCTCTGTAGTGCTTCAGGTTTTTAATACCATAAGTTTATCACTTCCCCCAAAACGTCTGCTCCCAGACTCTCCTCCCCCGGGCTCCCTTTCTGCCGGTAAAGATAGTGACACACACAGAGCGTACTATGCGGAAGGGCTGCTCTAAAAGCCTGACATACTGTGCTCACGTCACCTTCACGCCACCCCATCCGGTGGATGCTACTGATGTGTCCACTGTACAGATGAGGACACTGAGGCCTCGGAAAGCCCGAGTGACCTTCTCGGGGCCACCCAGCTAGTCCATGGCAGGGCTGGGTACAGACTGGGCAGTCTGACACAGAACTAGGCGCTCTGCAGATTCCTGTAAAATACAGGAAAGACGTGCTGCCTTGTGGTATCATGACCTATGCAGATGTTGGCCCCTGAGTGCTGGGCCCACGCTTAGTCATCCGGGCCCTATAGAGAGTAGGTGCTCAATACGTGCTTATTGACTTGAGTACAGTTTATATCGAGCAGCTTGGGGCATCTGTATCTCTGCCTGGCCCAGCAGGAGGCTGCATGTCATAAAAGGCCTCTTCTCTCACACCTGGCAGCCAGTCCTCGTCACAATTGCTCATCACACTGCCTTCTCGTTACCTTGGCCAAGTCACCAACATCTCCTGCCAGGACCCTAAAAAAGCCCCGCAACCTGCCCCTTCAATTCCATTCACTATCCCACACCCAGAGTAAGATTTTATAAACATAAACCACGTCATGTCACACCCTGCCCCAAACCTTTTGGTGGCTTCCCAACTGACCTAGAATAAATTGCAGTCCCTGCCATGGCCTCCGAGGCCCTACCTCTATGGTCTGGCCCTGGCAGCCTCCTCCCCAGTCTCACTGCCCTGCTCGCTCTCTGTTCTGGCCACACTGGCATCATCGACACATTCAGCTTGCTCCTGCCTCAGGGCCTTTGCACTTACCATTCCCTGTCTGAACGCCCTTCCCCAAGAAATCCACAGGCTCTTCCCTCAGAGAGGCCTTTCCTGACCGTTTTATGGGAAACACCCTGTGTGATCCTCTAGTCCAGTGGTTGGCAAACTGTGGCTTGCGAGCCACATGCGGCTCTTGGCACCTTGAGTGTGGCTCTTCCACAAAATACCATGTGCGGGCGCACACGTATAGTGCGATTAAAACTTCGTGGCCAATGCACAGAAGTCAGTATTTTGTGGAAGAGCCACACTCAAGGGGCCAAAGAGCCGCATGTGGCTCGCAAGCCGCAGTTTGCCAACCACTGCTCTAGTCTCTAATACTCCATGACTTCTCTTCAAATTCATTTTCATTGATCAGTATATTATATGCTCATGTGTCCACTTTCCACCCCCTAGTGTGTAAAGGCAGAGGATTTTTTGCTGTTTTACATTTTGCTCTCTGCTATGTCCCCGGCACTTGTTGAGCGCTTAGTAGGTGCTCAGTAAGCAGTGGCTGGATGAGAGAGATGTTTGCTGAGTACAGGCCCCTCTGGGGGAACTTTCCATATATCACTCAGCAGAGTTGCTCCGGAGATGTTCCAGGTTCCCCCACTCTTTCTGGAAATTGTAAAAGCCACGCCCACCCCCCACTTCCCTCCCTCCTCTCTGTGGAAGTGGCCTCTCCTGTCACCACCCCATGGAAAGAAATGGCAGAAACAAGACACAATCCCTGTGATAGACAGGCTGCCTAGGAGACAGGAGGCTTCCTGAGTACTAGAGAGGAACTGCTGTCACCCTCATCACTTTCAGGAGTCATTCATCTCCCTCTCCTTGGGTGGGAGCCCTGTGGGTCTGGGGGCCAGCACCCTGGGGAATGAACTTTCAGATGCATCTCTTAACAGCCCATTTACATGTCATCCCTCAGGTGATAGGGCCCTAGTGCCCCAGGGGGAGGGGCCTCCTGTAAGGACCTTCCAAGGAAGGAGGAGCTGGTGTTTCCTGCAGAGAGAACTGGCCACTCAGAGGGAGGCTGCCATCCTGGCCAGGCCCCACCGCTCGCCTCCCTGGGAGCCAGAGCCCAGCTGCAGGCCCTCCCTCTCCTTGGGTGGGAGCCCTGTGGGTCTGGGGGCCAGCACCCTGGGGAATGAACTTTCAGATGCATCTCTTAACAGCCCATTTACATGTCATCCCTCAGGTGATAGGGCCCTAGTGCCCCAGGGGGAGGGGCCTCCTGTAAGGACCTTCCCAAGGAAGGGGAGCTGGTGTTTCCTGCAGAGAGAACTGGCCACTCAGAGGGAGGCTGCCATCCTGGCCGGCCCCACCGCTCGCCTCCCTGGGAGCCAGAGCCCAGCTGCAGGCCCTAGGTCCCTTCATCCAGAGCTGGATAAACTGTAGGGGACGGAGGGAGAGGGGGGCGGGCTTGCAGAAGAATCCATGCATAAGTTACAGGGATGCTGGCACTTCTCCCTCCACACACTAGGAAAGTCAGGCTCAGAGGCAAATCCTGGCCCAAGGTCACCTCCTCGGTGGCGGAGCTGGGACAATGGCTGACTCTGAGCCCCACACTTTCCATCTGGCTGCCACGGGTCTCAAAGGCACCTGTCTGCGAGGGCAGGCGGCTGGTGTGAATCAGGGACACCCGCCATGGGGGGAGGCCAGAGAGGGGCCAGACTGGGGTATTACCTCATCGAAAGTCACTCATATCTACACTAATAAAAGAGAAACATGGTAATTGGCGTACGACCGCTACCCTTTTCATTGGCTAATCAGTGAGTATATGCAAATTAACTGTCAGCCAAGATGGCGGCCGGCAGCCAGGCACTGAAGCGAGCACGAGGCTTGCTTGCTGCAGACTCCAACGTTCCCCGCCTCACTTGCCAGCCTCTCAGTTGCAACTCTAAGCAACTATATACTATGTTGCAAATAAGAAGGTAAACAAAACCCCAGAAAACAGCCGGACTGAAACCCAGCCGGACCGAAACATTGTATCCATCTTTTCAGCAGCGAGGCCTCAGAGCTAAAGCTGGCCCAGAAAAAAAAAAAAAAAAAAAAAAGAAAACAAGGAGCGGTTGGAAGCTTCAGTCACTCGCCAGCCGGAAAACAGCCCTCAGCCCCTCACCCAGACTGACCAGGCACCCCAGTGGGGACCCCCACCCTGATCCAGGACACCCTTCAGGGCAAACCAGCCAGCCCCCACCCGTGCACCAGGCCTCTATCCTATATAGTAAAAGGGTAATAGGCCTCCCAGCACCGGGATCAGCGGAGCAGCGAGGCTCCCGGCACCGGGATCAGCATGACAGGGGGCAGCGCCCCAAATCCCCTGATGGGCCCTGCTCTGTGAGTGACAGGGGGCAGCGCCCCAAACCCCTGATTGGCCCTGCTCTGTGAGTGACAGGGGGCAGCGCCCCAACCCCCTGATCAGCCCTGCTCTGTGAGTGACAGGGGGCAGCGCCCCAACCCCCTGATCGGCCCTGCTCTGTGAGTGACAGGGGGCAGCGCCCCAACCCCCTGATCGGCCCTGCTCTGTGAGTGACAGGGGGCAGCGCCCCAACCCCCTGATCGGCCCTGCTCTGTGGGTGATAGAGGGTGGCGCCCCAACCCCCCTCCACGGGCCTTGCTCTGTGTGTGACAGGGTAGAGCCATAACCTCCCCATTGGCCCTGCCCTGAGTGTGACAGGGTGCAGCGCCCCAACCCCCTGATCCGCCCTGCTCTGTGTGTGACAGGGGGCGGTGCCCCAACTCCCCTATCGGCCCTACTCTGTGAGTGACAGGGGGGAGCTCCTCAACCCCCTGATCGGCCCTGCTCTGTGGGTGATAGAGGGTGGCGCCCCAACCCCCCTCCACGGGCCTTGCTCTGTGTGTGACAGGGTAGAGCCATAACCTCCCCATTGGCCCTGCCCTGAGTGTGACAGGGTGCAGCGCCCCAACCCCCTGATCCGCCCTGCTCTGTGTGTGACAGGGGGCGGTGCCCCAACTCCCCTATCGGCCCTACTCTGTGAGTGACAGGGGGGAGCTCCTCAACCCCCTGATCGGCCCTGCTCTGTGGGTGATAGAGGGTGGCGCCCCAACCCCCCTCCACGGGCCTTGCTCTGTGTGTGACAGGGTAGAGCCATAACCTCCCCATTGGCCCTGCCCTGAGTGTGACAGGGTGCAGCGCCCCAACCCCCTGATCCGCCCTGCTCTGTGTGTGACAGGGGGCGGTGCCCCAACTCCCCTATCGGCCCTACTCTGTGAGTGACAGGGGGGAGCTCCTCAACCCCCTGATCGGCCCTGCTCTGTGGGTGATAGAAGGTGGCACCCCAACCCCCCTCCACGAGCGACAATCCATAATTTACCTACCAGAAAATAACCCCCTTTTTTAAATTGAGGTATAATTGACATAAAACATTAGAAAATAACCAGGTTTTTTAAATTGAGGTATAATTGACATAAAACATTATATTAGTTTCAGGTGTATAACATGACTCCATATCTGTGTATATCGCAAAATGATCACAATAAACTAGTCAACATCCATCCCCATACAGAATAACACAATTATTTTCTATTTCATTTTATTTGTGTTTATGTATTTTTCATATTTTACTTTAAAACGCTGTCCGCACTTCAGCAGCCTGCCAGTTTTGAGACCCATGAAGGGATATGCCATCCTTCCTGGCACTGGGTGGTGCTGAAGACTTACACCTGGAAGGTTGGGCTGGTCCACAAAGCAAAGTGAGGTCAGGGTTCCTCGGAAGGAACTTGTAAAGCGAAAGGAACGGACTTAGGTCCGGTGACCTCTGGTGGTGCACAGGCTGGGCCATCTCGCCCCGAGCTAAACCCCCGCTCCCTGGCAGCTCCTATTTCAGCAGAACACACATTTCTCCACGGTGAGAGTGGCTGTGGCAGCAGGGGGGGCGGGGCGTGGGGAAGACACCCGGCACACATTCTCTGCCAGGCCAGCTGGGGATCTGTGCAGTGACCTACATAACTCTCCCTCCACCCCCGTAACACTCTCTCCCCTCAAGGAATGGCAGAACATGTGCTTTTCCCAGGCAGAAGTCCCTCTGCGGAGAAAGCCCGTTTTATTAACACGCTAAATGACAGCACGGCAAATCAGTCCAGCCCTCACTGATCTCCGGGCCAGTCCGCAGAACGGGTTCTTGGAATCCAAGCCTCCCTTCACTGCAATGCTTTCAGAAGCACACCTGACATTTCCCTCCGTGTCTGCTCCCATCTGCCACGTGGCACGTCTCGGTGGACACCTTTCTCTGGATGCCAGGGCAACGCAAAGATGGGGCTCCCCAAAGAAGAAGGTGTTGGGGGCCTGCCATTCATCCACTCCCCATTGTGGTGGGCGGATGCTGGTCCCCACCTGGGCCAGACTGATGCACAGAGTTCAAAATGGAAAAGAAAGAGCCGCTTCCTCCTGTCCTACTTCCCAATACAGACTGCGGCTGGTGTGAGCAAGAAGGCAACGGGAGGCAGGGAGACTTAGAGGAAAAAATTCAACCTGCTGATTCTTCAACAATCAGATCTGTGCAGATGGCACAATACGGGGAAGTCCTGGCGCCCCTTGCAGAGCAGAGGAAATACTGACACAGTGAACAGAAAAAAATGAGCCGGAAGGTGTGTGCGAAAGCAGGTCCATCTAAGATTGGACTCCAGGCTGCACAACCTGAAAGTTTTAAGGCATATTTATGAAAAAATAAAACCAAAACACAAAACAACCCACACACCACCACAGGAAAACCACGAGCAAATCTACCACAGGCTTTTAGCCCCTGCCCATCTTCCCCCTCTCGCCCCAAACTGGACAGGGACCAGCTTTTCTGCAGGTAGCAGTGGACTAGCTCACAGAACATGCAAGGGAGCACAAGGGTGAGCCAAGTGCATCATGGGGAACATGCACGGTCGGGGCCTCGCATCAAACCCTGTAGGAGAGGCCGCCTGCGCAGTGGGTAACAGGAGGGCTGCAGGCAATGTGCCTGAGTGATGCCGCTTGAATACAAGAACAGCAAGGAAAGCTCCACTCCAAGACCAAGAGACAATGGTGGGGTGGGCTCCGAGGGGACGGCAACACTGTCAGGCGGGGCTGTGGCCTGTGGGGCTGAGCGGGAATGGCCGTGCGTATTTGCCATCCCGGCTGCCAGAACAACGCACCACACAGTAATTGTGGTGTAAGCACCTGGCATTACTCCTCCCAGCTCTGGAGGCTGCCGTCCAAGGTCCGGGTGCTGCGGAGCCGGTTCCAGGAGAAGGGGCAGCCTTCCCTGCTTGCAGGCAGCTGCCTGCGCACTGTGCCCTCACATGGCAGAGAGGCACTCCGTCTCCTCCTCCTCCTCTCACAGGGCACTATGTCAGCAGGCCCAGCCATTGTAAAAGACCCCAAATGCCACCCCGGGGAGGACAGGACTGCAACATATGAATGGGGGGCGGGGTTTGCACAAACACCCACTCCATAACAAAGAGTGACCAATTCTCATTTCAAGAGGAACTTGATATCTGATTTTTTAAAAATCTGACACCTAATTGTTTGCTGTTGGCAATATTTCAATTAAGAAAAACAAATAATAAAACCCCACTGGACTGGTCAAATAAAGCAGGTCCTAGGGTCAGGCTCAATCCACTGGTTGTGGGCTTGTCACCCAAACCCCAAAACATGGGCCCTGGCACCAAACAGCCCAGGCTGCCATGTGCTGGTGAGTGACCCTGGGGTCAGCCAGGTAACCCCTCAGCGCCTCACTCTCCTCATCAGTTCTAGCTGGAACCTTATAAAGTTGTCCTCTGATTGACAATGTTGTAAGGTCCCACCTAACAAAATGGAGACACGGTGCCCACCCGGTCGGCCCTCAGGGAGACCAGGCAGGTCAATGTTCAGCCAGTGCCCACAGCACATGCCCACCAGACGCAGGTGTGGAGGAAGCGGCACACGCCCCATAAACACGACCATGCATGTTCAGTAGCTACAGCGGATCTTTAGGGTCCTGAGTCACCCTTTGAAAGAGCTGAGGAAATCTGTCAAGATTTATTTTTTAAAAAAATGCTTTTCCGGGTTTATTTCCTCAGCCAAGAGAGTGTTTATAAAACCGGAGCTCTCTTAGGGTGAGGTCGGAGCTGAAATAGTCTCAATGGTGCTCATGGGAGCACATACCGGAAATGGTCACGCGGCAGTTCACCCGCTCCTCTCCCGTCCCCCACGTGCAACAGTCCGCACATCCCACCTGTAACCCCCTCCTCAGAAAGACGAAGGTGGAGAGGGCTGCTTGACCTGGAACTGCGAGGAAAGCCACCAGGGAAAGCTGTTTAATTACCTGGGTGCCAGCCCAGACCAACGTTCAGCCAGAAATCTCATGTCAATATTGTGTCATTTGCCACCATCCCCGACTGAACCCTTTGTATTTTTAAAGGCCATGAAATGGAACCTGTATTCCCTGTGCTAATCAGGCACACAAGGTTCCTTTCCCGCCTCTGATTAATGGCACCAGCGGGCTGAGGCTGTGCCACTCACTGAGACGCTCTCATTAGCACACGATTTTCACAACTCCGGCGGCCAATGTTTGCTAACGCCTGGCACGACCAGAGACTTGGGCAGTGCCAGCAGGAAGGCCACCCGCTCGCCTGTGCGGGGCAGTGTTTTCTCCTTTCTTAGCATCAGAGCCTAAGGACCAGCGCTCTAACTCGATGTTCGCCAGGGAACTTAGCCAAGCGCACAGGACTCAGGGGAGGTTAATTTCTGTCCACACCACGGGCGGGGCCACCTTTCTGCGGGTGGGACTCCTTGGTGAACGCGCGCGGCCCTTTCCAAGCAGCGAGCTCCGGCCTGGCATCCCAGGCACCTGGTGTATCTACTCGGAAGGCAGCAGCGTGACACCAGCACACCCCCGCACAGAGGCCTCAGACCATTAGGAAAACGACAGCAACCAGACTGGCTACAATTTCAAAGGCCCCACGCAGGGAAGAGGGGCAGTGCTGGGAATTCGCCTTGGAAATGTTGGGAAGTGCACCCCCAAAGCAGCGCCCCCACCTTCAGAAGCAGAAACAGGCCCCCTGTTATGTGATGGCCACACTGTTAGAATGGATCAGACCCCCAGCCTCAGCACACCCTGGAGAGAGCGTCGGAGAAAGGAAACTCGTTTATCCCAGCAGATCACAGACTCTGACCAGTGCTTCTCAATGACAAGTCCCAATCCTGTTCCGGGGAGCCACAGCCTTGCTATTGCTTCCATCTTGGGTTTCCATTATGATGACAACATGTTAGAAGTAATGAAACTATATTCACCACCTGAAGACTCTGTGAAAACCAAGGGCTGCTTCATCATCCCAGGTCTCCACATCCAAGGAGGTGAATGTCTCAGGCTGGAGATTTGTTAGGAAAACATGGACTCGCCAGCGACCAGGTGATGCACCGTGACGGCCACCTGCTTCAAGGTGCCGCACAAGCAGGTGTTTCCAGGCACTGTGACCCGAGAACCACGGGGAGGAAGAGGTCAGCAGGCTGACACCGGCATGGCACATGCAAACACAAGACCTGCCACACGCCTCTGTGAGCAAAGCCTGGTCTCAGAAAACACAGCAGCACTGCACAGACAGCTGCGAATCGTAACTGTCCTGTAAGTGCTTAACACGTAAGCGTCTTTAACTTCTTACTCTTATAAGGAGGTGTATGAATAAGGAATTTATGCTAATTTTAAGTCTGTCCTTACATAAGCAATATTAATATGGAAATCATGTCAGTTGGTACCAGTGGGAGCCTGAGAACTTTCCTTGGGTTCACTACCCGAGCTGAGAGACTGTCGCTCTGACCACCTGTGGGCTGCAGGGAATATGAGTCCCCCCTGTGATCGCAGTGTATGAAAGTATGAAACCACACAGCCCCGCATTCTCTTGCAGACCTCAAATCTACATTTCTCCTTTGCAAACTTTCATGAGCCCTTCAGGAACGCCAAAGCGCATGGCCCGAGTCTCCCTGTCGGCGCCTCCCACGACTCCTGGTGCACCTGGGCCCAGGGTGTCTAGGACACAGGCCGCTGGCTGCCCCGCCATGGAAAAGGAGGAAGGATGTGAGGGCAGAGCGCGTCCCACGGATGGTACTCACACGAAGAAGGGCATCAGCTGAACCAGGGTCTCCTTCTTGGGGCTGGCGGCAAACTCGGGGACGGCCTGGATGACTTTGTTCATGACACTGCGCAGGTAGCTCTGCAGCTGCTTCCTCCGCTCCTCCACGAACTTGGCGTCCTGGGGAGACAGACAGGGGCGCTCCGTCAAAGCCTCCTCGCCGACACCACTCCCCACAGCACACACCGGGCCCTCGCCACCAGACAGCTCACGTTTATCGAATGATCACACACACAAAGAGCATCTCAGGCTTTACACGTGTGACCACATTTAATGACAGGGACGATGCTCATGAAATTAGGTGTGAGTGCAGGTCCAGCGAACTCCCTCAGTGTGTTCCCAGAACTGAATGAAGTCTCAGCGACTCTCGCTGTTACTGAGTACCCGCCATGTGCCAGATGTGGTGCCAGGGACTCAGGGTGCACCAGCACACACACAGTGTGGCCCTGGTGGAGTCCCAGGCCAGCAGGGGGGCACAGATAAAACCAGTGACCACACAGGTCAGTGTGGAATTGTTAATCACACCAAGTGCCACCCTGGAGAGAGGGCGCTTAATTTTGCCTTCACAGGAATTTTCCTAAATAAAAACCTATTACCACTATTTAACAAAGATTTCATTGATAAACAAATTCCACCTTCTCTTGAAAACCCAGGAGACATGGCAGCACAGTCCTCCCCACCCCACAGGCGCAGGCCTGGACCCTCCCCTCCCTGCTCCAGGCCCCCTGCTCACCGCTCTAACACCCGCCCCCCCTGCCCCCCGGCCAGCTTCCCAGGCATGCACCTCTGCAGTTGCTCGGGGATGGACCTGTGTCATCATCTGCTGTCCCTGTCTTGAAATTCTTAATAATTTTAGAACATGGGGCCCCCGTTTTCCTGTTGCCCTGGGCCCCACAGATCCTGTAGCCCGTCCCATAGCGAGGGGCAGGGAAGGCCTTCTCTAGTGAGGCTCCCACTGCACCGGAGGCCAAGGGGGGCAACAGAGCAGAGAGGGAGGCTGAAGAGCAGGGTCGTTCATCCCACAAGAATAGGAGGAGTGCACTCTGATTAATCTCCATGTCAAACTGCGGCCGAGAGAGGACTGGGCGGCGCATCCACGGGGTCCATAGATGGACTGGGCCTCACCGCCCCCCCCCTCACCCTGGGTCACCACAGAGCCGGCCCCGCAGGCCCCAGTGACAGCTGCTGGGTGAGGCCCCGCCCAGGATGACCTGGTCTCTGAGAGCCCCCTAAGGCCCTGCCAAGGACCCCAGCATGGCAGGGAGATTCTTTAAGAAGTGCCAGATTTAGCAAATAAAGACACAGGATGCCCAGTGGCATTTGAATTATGATAAGCAGTGAGTCATTTTTCAGTTTTCATAATTCAATATTCAATAATTCATAATTCAATAATTTTTCATTGTTCCACTGTGCACCACACAATAGAACCTTTCCATGCAATATTTGGGACACACTGGAACTAGGGAATTATTCATTGTTTATCTGAAATGAAATGTCACTGGCTGCCCTGCATTCACCTGGCCGCCCCCTGAGCACAGGCGGGAGGAAGAAACGCAGGGCAGGAGCCAGGCCATTCAAGGTCACAGCAAGGCTTCCAGCCCAGAGTCACTCCCTGGTGATGCCTCTGTGGGACCTTCCCTCTGCCCCCCCCCCACTCCCCCCGAGTGGCAGCCATGGGACACTGTGAGGGCCGCTCCCCTCACGCAGGAGCAGTCCCAGGCGGGAGGGAAGGAGGAGGGGGCTGGCGGGCGGCGTGGATGCCCAGAATGGGCAGAGTGGAGGCACGGCCAGGAGAGCCACAGGCCCTCGCTCGGCCCACAGTGGGGCCCAGGCCCTGTTCCGGGGCCTGAATGCCAGGCCCAGGCTGACCGCTGCCTGGAATGAGCTCACGGTTCATCATGTGCCTCCTCTACTCGATGGACAGTCCCAGGAAGGGGGGACCTTAGCTGTCTTGTTCACCCTACACTGCAGAGCTGAGCACAGTGCTCAGCGCTCACGAGCCCCCGCAAATATTTGCTGCAAGAACTAATAAATGTGGGGGTAGATTTAGGGCAGCGGTTCTCAACCTGTGGGTCGCAACCCCTTTGGGGGTCTAACGATTCTTTCACAGGGGTCGCCTAAGACCATCCTGCATATCAGATATTTACATTACGATTCATAACAGTAGCAACATTACAGTTAGGAAGTAGCAACGAAAATAATTTTATGGTTGGGTCACAACATGAGGAACTGTATTTAAAGGGCCAGAAGGTTGAGAACCACTGATTTAGGGGAAGCGAGGCAGCCACCAGGAGAATGGCTTGGAGGCTGTTGCCAAGTCCAGACAAGAGATGGCAAAGACACCCACCATGGAGTGGAAGGGAGAGAAGAAGGCTGGCCTGTGGACCAGCTCCCTGGTCCCAAATCCTCTGGGCAGGGAGCAAAGGGCAGAAGACCAGTAATAAGTGAGCAAAGACAGGGAGCTGGTCCCTCCGAGACCCCATTTGTCACACGGGGCTCCGGAGGAGAGCAGCATCCGGTGGGGGCCTGTCCCACTGGGTGGCGTGCAGCGCTGAGGGAGCCGTGGGTGTTTGTGAGATGTTTGCTTGGGCTCCTGGGGCTGCAGCTGAAATGGCACAAGAAGCGATGGGACTGAGGGAAGCCCGGCTCGGAGAACCTGCCAGCTCTCTGTGACCGCTTAGGGGTCCTCGTGCTGTGGCCTGCCGCCGTTCTGTGCGGCATCCCCACCACAGTATTTCTGTCAGTTATGTTTACAGGTAGTAACAGAGAGCATGGGAGTGAGTCTTCACCTTACAAAAGAACATTCGGGACTATTTTAATGGAAGCATTTTTTTTCCCTCCAAAAAGGTTAATTTTATTTTGAGCTTCAAGAAGATGAAGACACCATCATACTAAGAATAACTATTTTTGAAACAGCAGGATGTTGTGAAGAAGATGACAAGCTATGGTTTCCAGGACAAGTGCTTAGGCCCTGCCCCTGCACTATTACAATTTTTGTGTCCAGCCCAGGGCATCTTCTCAACCACGTGCCCCTCTCCAAGGGGCCTCCCCAGGAGCCACCCTTCACATGAGCTGCAGGTGGGCACAGGGACTGCGTCCCCAGACTTCCTACTTCCATCTCAGAAAAATATGGTTTTCCCAAGATAAGTAGAAGGCCCCTCCTTCAGGAGCAGCAAGCAGCTCGGCCCTGAGGAGAGACGGCAGCTCCAGAGTCAGCAGATTGAAAGCATGTCACTGGCTAGAGCGTCCGGAACACTGACGAGGCCTCGGGAGCCAGCACGAAGGCCCTCTGGCTCTGAGAGTCCCTCCCACGCCCAGTTCTGATGAGACGGGGCACAAAGGAAGACAAGATTTCCCAGCATCTGCAGTGGGATGGGAGCCACAAACCAGGCGTGGCCAGGGCGACGTGAGTGGGGGTGAGGCAGCCACGTCCGGGTGCAGCCACACAAGGAACATGCTGGGAAACCCCCTTCCCTCCCCAGCAACGTGTGTAGGCCACACGTGGAGAAGGCAGAACCACTGGAAAGGAGGGTGGCCAAAGGCACCCGGTCTGCCTGGGGCTGTGGCATGAATGAGAAGTGCCTCCAGGGCTGACAGGTTTACACCACCGCCTGAGGGGCACTCGTGCTAATTATGCTGATGCCCGCCGCTCACTCAGTGCAGCTGCACGTGCAGGCCCTGTGCATGCAGCGTGCCTGAGGGAGTGCACACCGCAGAGGATGCAGCCCTGCCTGCAGGGGCAGAGTCCAGCAGAGAGAGGAGACAAAAGCGGGGTCAGGGACACAGAGTGACCAGTGCTCCTTGGAGCGGGTGTGGGTGAACCTAGGAGGGAGGAGACTCCGCCTGGGAGGCAGTGCTGTTGAGGGTGAGGCCTGCAGGCTGAGAGGCAGGAAATACACAGGATAAACTCAACATGGGTTAAAGACCTAAATGTAAGACTGGAAACCACAAAAATCCCAGAAGGAAACACAGGCAGTAAAATCTCGGACATTTCTTGTAGCAATATTTTTTCTGATATGTCTCCTCGGGCAGGGAGACAAAGAAGAAAACAAACGGGACTGCATCAAGCTAAACAGCTGACACAGCAAAGGAAACATCAACAAAATGAAAAGATAACCCACTGCACAGGAGAACATATTTGCCAATGATACATCTGATAAGGGGTTAATCTCCAAAATTTATAAAGAACTCATACAACTCAACACAAAAAAACCCCCAAACAATCCAATTAAAAAATGGGCAAAAGACCTGGATAGACATTTCTCCAAAGAGAACATACAGATGCCCAACAGACATATGAAAAGATGCTCAATGTCTCTAACCATCAGAGAGATGCAAACTAAAACCATAATGAGGTATCACCTCACACCTGTCAGAATGGCTGTCATCAACAAATCAACCATCAGTGTTGGTGAGGATGGAGAAAAGGGAACACCCATGCACTGCTGGTGGGAATGCAGATGGTACAGCACTGTGGAAAACAGTATGGAGTTTCCTCAAATAATTAAAAATGGAATTGCCTTAGGACCCAGAAATTCCACTTCTGAGAATATATCCAAAGAAACCCGAAACATTATTTCAAAAGAATATATGCACCCGTATGTTCATTGCAGCATTAGTTACAATAGCCAAGATTTCTAAGGAGCCCAAGTGCCCATCAGTAGATGAGTGGATTAAAAAGCTGTGGTGGCCCGGCTGGTGTGACTCAGTGGTTGAACTGCCGCCCTCTATTTTGTGTAGAACAAACTGTGTGGCTGAAGGCAAAGAAACCATGAACCCCACCTTCCTAATGGGGAACAGAAAGTCCGGAGGCACTGAAAACATCCTCACAAGAGCAGCACAGAGAGCAGCAGCAGGAATGAGAGTAAAATAATGACACTAGTGATAACAGCCAGCACGTCTACCGCAGGCCACTCTGTCTTCAGCGTTGCTCCTGTTACCTGGGTTCATCCTCTAGACGACTTTCTAAGGAGGGTCTGTTACCGTCCCCATCTCCCAGGTGAGGAATGGGAGGTGCAGGGAGCAGCAACACTCACCCAAGCGCGGATCTGACAAATGAGAGACCTGGCATACAACCCAGGTCCTCCGCTCCATCACGGCATGTGCCACTGCCCCCCAGGGAGGCGGGGGCACTGGAAACCTGCCTTCCTCATCATGTCTGAGACGGGCCTTCCCACCCGGCACACATGAGCTGTATGAGCTGTAGCCTGTGATGGGAAGACAGAGCGCTGACTCAAGAGGACATCACAGGCCCCGTCCTCGCCACATTTTCCCATGAAAAAGGCCACAGGGCTTAGCGACACTAAATTCCAACGTGCTCGTCCTGTGGTCCAGACACCCTCCTCTTCCTGCTCAGCCTGTCCCAGGTGATCCCCACTGCTTACAGGTCTTACTCGAAAATGGGGGTGACAGAGCAGGCCCCCAGGACTGAGCAGCTTAGGGGGACACACCATGTGAAGCCAGGATAGCCGCACACATGGTATCCGTGCGGTGTTAACTGTCAGAGCAGGACCCACCTGCAGTGAGGGCGGACCCCCAAACCTTCATTGTGAACACAGGTCTCCATTTTAGGAAAGGAACAGGGTCCACGCGGGGTTTGAGGTACATTTACTCCCCCCCACGACGAGGACAGCGACGATACCCTTTATTTTGAGTTTGCTGTGGGCCAAGCACTGTGTGAAATGTTGCCTGGCATTACTTTATGAACTACATACTAATATCCCCATTTTGCAGATGAAGAAATCGAGGCTCCAAGAGATTAAGTGCCTTCTCTACAGGGACTCAGCTGGCGAGGAAGAGCTTGGATTTCTAGCTGTGTCCATTGGATTCAGCTCATAACCACGATGAGCTCTGACTCTGAGGATCAACAACCACAGGAGACCTATAGCTTTGCTAAAAACAGAAGTGAAACACAAACAGGTCCTGCAGGTCACAGAGCGTGAACAAAACACCATAATTCTGAAAACCTCCTCTTGGCATAGCAGTGTTTATGGCTGGGTGAATTCCCGTCTTTATAGCAACAGAACCCCGTCCGTGGGAGGGTGGAGTGGGTGCGGAGCTTCCTGGCAGCCTCATTTATTGAACGGGCAGGATACGGTGGCCTGTCCCCGACGGGGGGAGCAGGTCTAAGATGCCTCTTCTGCCTCCACGGGGCCGGCATGGGCTGGGCCTCGGCAGGACACAACGAAGGGTTTCGTGGCAGGAGAGCAGCAGGCTCAGGCGCAGCTAAAGCCTGTGTTTCTGTTACTGACTGTGCAGCCCAGGGAAGCTGCAGGCTGGACCTCTGGGAGGAGGGAAGGCTGGCTCAGGCACTTTTGGGAAGAAGTCAGGTAGGAAACAGGACACTGCCCATGTGCAAAGGTGTCCCCCCAGGAGATGCAGACCCCCGAGCTAGAAGGGGCAGAGGGAGACACGGGCAAAGGAGGGGCAGCTTGGACAGGGCCAGCCACTGCTTCAATCCCGGAAACGCTGCCAGGTCACCTGGATGATGTGACCTCTCAGGTTAAAACACTGAAAATAATTGTAAAAACACCGAAGATCAGGTGGATCAAAGAAAACAAAGCGTGCAGGCCACACGGAGCCACCAATTTAAGACGACTTATCCCACGCTCCTCACCTTAGAACGCTTTCCACAGGTTCACGGAGCCAGGCTCGGGGTTGGGATTCTGTAGGAAAGCAGTGCGGTGCCCCCCAGAGTCACCCAGAGCTGCTCAGTCCGGCGGCTGCTGCGCCGAGTTACTCCGCCTCCCTGCACCTCCAGGTCCTCGTCGGAGCGAGGCAGGTGTGAGTGCCCACTTCAGAGGATTGCTGGGCCAAGTCACGCTTGTAAAGCAAAAACTGGGCTGTTCCCAGCACACAGCAAACACTCAATACAAACACACAACGAATTTCCTTTCTAGAAGCAAGCACAATTCAGGTTCCTTCGGCCTGTAACATGACCATCTTTCAGGAAGCCGACAATATTTGGTGAAAATAAATAAAGTGGACCACATGACCCAGCAATTCCATCCAGTGTGTCCCAGAGGACTTCTACTGGACCGGGAGGCCACACGCAGGAGACTGACTGTGTGCTGTCCTGGCATGGTGAGGGGCCAGCAGCCACTTGGGAAGGGACCGTGAAATGTGGTGGACGCACCCCTGAAATGTAGCTAACAGTACAGAAGCAAAGTGGAGGCACACAGCCACAGGAGTGGAGCCGACAGAAAAAACACTACTGCGCAAGGCCACCTAAGTACATTAAAAACACAACAGCACAACGCATTCTAGAAGGAAACGAGCCCACTGGCACAGCTGCTGTGTTGGGAGAACAGGAGACTGAGGATGAGAGAGAAACACAGGGCCGAGGCCTCAGCAACCGAGGGGCCCGTGTCTTAGGAGCTGAGGTCCAAAGAGGGAAATGAAAGGGAGAGAGGTGGTGCTTCCCGTCGGCACCTGCTTACTCCATCAGACACAAAGACCCCGAGGGACCTGGTGCAGACGTGTTCTGGCCTGGCAAAGCTCCAGTGCAAGTCCAGGGCTGAGACCGAGCTGTGCCACTGCAGGAAGTGCAGGGTGCTCCCTGTCCTCAGGTCCCAGTCTCCCCAGGTGCCCTGGACCCCACTCGCTTCCCCTCTACGCATGCGTCCTGGCTGTGCTTGCCCTGGACCTGCACATTGACTGCTGGGCTGACAGATGGCTCGCACATGCCGGCCCTCGTTAGAGACGGGCGAGCTCCCTCGTTTCACAGTCTACTGACAACGTGATGGTCATACGGGGTCTGGTTTAGAGATTCTCGAAGGCTTTAATGGCAGTGGCGGCAGCATTATGTGCCACCATCTCGAACTGTCCTGATTGTCGCCGTGTCACCAGATGCATTCTGCACGCTGACGCCACAGGCTGAAATGGCAGGATGGGCAAAGGGCGGCAGAATCGCGGCAGAATGTTAGCACCAGCCAATTCGTATTGGATGCCAGGAACTGAGTGCAGGCTCTTACGAGTATTACATCTAACCCTAATAACATTCCAAAGATGAAGCTCGAAGAGGTAAGTACTGTGGCCCAAATCACACAGCGGAGGAGGGGCCGAGCCAGGAGAGGGCTGTCCCAGAGCCCACCTCCCTCCCTCTGCAGAGCCAGCGTGCCCGGGGAGGCCCTGGCAAGGTGGGCAAGGCCGGGAGGAGCAAGCTGGTTTCAAAGCCAAGTCAGAGGAGGCGGGAGGCCTCTGCATCCCTCTCTAGGGCAAGTGGGCAGATGCACACACTCCAAAGCCACACCCACATGGCAATACCCAACCCCCTGTTCTCCCAGGGCCGGGGTGAAGGCGCAGGATGGACAAGACCCAGAACGTTCCAGCAGACCCTGGAAAAGGGGGTGAGGGGTGCAGTCACAGTGCCAGCTCCTCCCGCTGTCCTGGGAAGCTGCAAATCTGCACTGTTAGGTTAAATCTCTCAGCTCTCAAATCAGTTGGCAGCTCATTTAAATGCTTAAACATCTTGGTGCAGACCAAAGAAAATACATCTACAGGCCACCCAGAAGCAACAGAAACAGGCAGTTCCTTAAAAAACTGGCCTCTGCAAGTGGCTCCCTCCACTGTGGAGTTCCAGCTGTGCTCCTGAGAGGGTGTGAGGGCTCCCTGCTTCCAAAGGCCATGCACCGGCTAAGAAACAACCCAGACATCTGGGAAGGGGTGCCGCCCGCTCGCCCCAGGGGAGGGCAGGGCAGGGCAGGGATGGCACTACGGCGCCATTCCCCGGGACTGCTGCCCGGATTGTGACTGCTGTAGTCTGAATGCCCAGCACACCCACCCGCGCCTCAACGTTCAAATGTAGCATTTTACCTAAGCCTCAAAAACATGCCTCAAAAACACACTTCTCAGGGGAGGGTGGTAGGTCCACTTTACAGACAAGTTAACGTGTCCACAGTCACACTAGAATGGGCAGAGCTGGAACGTCCAGGGCCAGGACTCTCTGTCCCACACTGCCCCTCGGTTTATAGGGGAACTTGACAATACTTTCCTTCCAGGTGGTAGGTCACTTTACAGACAAGTTAACGTGTCCACAGTCACACTAGAATGGGCAGAGCTGGAACGTCCAGGGCCAGGACTCTCTGTCCCACACTGCCCCTCGGTTTATAGGGGAACTTGACAATACTTTCCTTCCATTCAAAAACTGTCATTGAGCCACCCCCACGCTGGGGCTAGTGGGATGAGAGATGTGGAGGACAGGAGCCCTACCTTTTAGGCCACTTGAGTTTAATGCAAACCTGACCCATTTTTATCTGCAATACTTCTGACACCAGTGGGTTTCTTTTGCACAACAATCACCAATTCCCCACCCTTTCAGGCACTAGCTTGGTACTTTTGACCAACTGGCTATAAATCAGAGGTTCCCATGACCTTTCTTTGGGTTCAATAATTTGCTAGAATGGCTCATGGAACTCAGGAGAATGAACAGTGCTTCCAACTGTTAGACCAAGTTACCATGTGACCCAGCAAGTCCACTTCTGGGTGGAATGAAATGAAACCACAAAAACACGCTTCTCAGGGGAGGGTGGCAGGTCCACTTTACAGACAAGTTAACGTGTCCACAGTCACACTAGAATGGGCAGAGCTGGAACGTCCAGGGCCAGGACTCGCTGCCCCACACTGCCCCTCGGTTTATAGGGGAACTTGACAAAACTTTCCTTCCATTCAAAAACTGTCATTGAGCCGCCCCCACGCTGGGGCTGGTGGGATGAGAGATGTGGAGGACAGGAGCCCTACCTTTTAGGCCACTTGAGTTTAATGCAAACCTGACCCATTTTTATCTGCAATACTTCTGACACCAGTGGGTTTCTTTTGCACAACAATCACCAATTCCCCACCCTTTCAGGCACTAGCTTGGTACTTTTGACCAACTGGCTATAAATCAGAGGTTCCCATGACCTTTCTTTGGGTTCAATAATTTGCTAGAATGGCTCATGGAACTCAGGAGAATGAACATTGCTTCCAACTGTTAGACCAAGTTACCATGTGACCCAGCAAGTCCACTTCTGGGTGGAATGAAATGAAACCAAAGGGAAATGAAAACATATGTCCACACAAAAACTTGCACACAAATGTCCACAGAAAACTATTTTATCAACAGCCAAAAAAATGGACACAACCCAAATGTCTATCCATGGATTAATGGATAGACAAGTGTGGCATATGCACACAATGGGACAGTATTTGGCAATAGAAAGGAAGTACTGATGCATGCTACAACATAGCATGGAAACATTACGATTTTGTGAAGTCACAAAAGATTATATAGTATATGATCCCACTTATATGAAATTTCCAGAATAGGCAAATCTACAAAAGGTAGAGTAAAGCTGTTTTAAAAAAGAAGAGAATAGGCACATAACCCAGGCAGGTCTGATCCCAGGATTTTTGCTGAAACTCCTGGGAAAAGGCGCTCTCTCCCTCCTGGGGTTGCTTTCCGAAGGCACTGCCAGGGGCTCTCCCTGGAGAAAGCCTGTCTGAGATGAAGTCGGCACAGAGGAAGGCAGAGGAGAGAGGGGAGGAGAGACCAGGTTCTGATGGGTCACAGGAGCCTGGGCCGGTTGTGCCAAAGCTCACTCCATTCCTGCTCTTCAATCACATCCATCACCCTCTGTGCCTGTCCATGTGGGAGGACTTCTTCTGAGTTCCTCATGGAAATTTTGACTCTTCTCTGGCATCCTCCACTCTGACTGTTCAGGTCACACCCTCCCTCCACTGGCTCCCCACCCTGGAGCCCCCCATTGCCCCAATACCCCAACTCTCCCAATGCACAGGCTTCTCTGAAAACCCTCTCTCCATGGCGGCAGCCTCCCTAAACCTCACCTGCCTCCTTTTAGCCAGACACCCCCCCACCTCGCCGGCACCTGGAGCAGGGCTCCATACTCAGCTGCTTAAAAATAAACACGAGCTGTATTATTTCCAGTGAATTTTCCCACCTTATTAATTATGTATCTACCACCTGCTTCACACAAAAAAGGAACTCGGCAGGGAGGACTAGGGAAGAGTAAGGCAGCTGGAAAGTGTGGTGGTGGGAGTGGCCCCCACCAGGGCATGGAGCTGTGGCCGAGCGTGGGGGAGAGGCCCTGGGAGGAGGGGGAGAGACCCTTGGGGGAGGGGGAGGGCCCTGG